>NC_064928.1:224259996-224622496 GCF_023897955.1 Schistocerca gregaria
GACGATAAATGTAACCGTCTCAGAGAGAAAAGCGGCCAATGTGACGATCTGGCTTTACGTCGATTCGATAACAAATGACGAAAACGGACGGATTTCTCAGGTTTTTACTACATATGAACACTTTTCACATTCTCCCATGCAACGCGGCTGCTAGTCTTCCTTTCATGCAAAATCTTAAGGTTCCACCTCATGTCCAAGCCACTAAAGCAGGCTAAAAAGTGAATAATCGACAACTAAAACTTGAATTGTACTACTTCTTACTGGCTATTACTTTAACTTATAAGCTTCTTCTGTGTTCTACTATGGTGCTTTTAGTGTTTCGGCATACCACAGAACGCGACATAGCTTTGCAGACTATAAATGTAACCGTTTCAGAGAGAAGAGCGGCCATTGTGACGATCTGGCTTTAAGTCGATTCGATAACAAATGACGAAAACGGACGGTTATCTCAGGTTTTTACTACATATGAACACATTTCACATTCTCCCGTGCAACGCGGCTGCAAGTACTCCTTGCATGCAAAATCTTAAGGTCCTAGGTCATGCCCAAGCCACCAAAGCCGGCAAAAAAGTGAATAATCGACAACTAAAACTTCAATTGTACTACTTCTTACTGGCTATTACTTCAACATAGAAGCTTCTTCTGTGTTATACTATGGTGCTTTTAGTGTTTCCGCATACCGCAGCACGCGACATAGCTTTCTAGACGATAAATGTAACCGTGTCAGAGAGAAGAGCGGCCAGTGTGACGATCTGGCTTTAAGTCGATTCGATAACAAATGACAAAAACGGACGAATTTCTCAGGTTTTTACTACATATGAACACATTTCACATTCTCCCGTGCAACGCGGCTGCAAGTACTCCTTTCATGCAAAATCTTAAGGTCCTAGGTCATGTCCAAGCCACCAAAGCCGGCTAAAAAGTGAATAGTCGACAACTAAAACTTGAATTGTACTACTTCTTACTAGCTATTACTTCAACTTAGAAGCTTCTTCTGTGTTCTACTATGGTGCTTTTAGTGTCTCCGCACACCGCAGCACGCAACATAGCTTTTCAGACGAAAAATGTAACCGTGTCAGAGAGAAAAGCGGTCAATGTGACGATCTGGCTTTAAGTCGATTCAATAACAAATGAAGAAAACGGACGGATTTCTCAGGTTTTTACTACATATGAGCACTTTTCACATTCTCCCGTGCAACGCGGCTGCTAGTCCTCCTTTCATGCAAAATCTTAAGGTTCCACCTCATGTCAAAGCCACCAAAGCCGGCTAAAAATGAATAATCGACAACTAAAACTTGAATTGTACTACTTCTTACTGGCTATTACTTCAAATTAGAAGCTTCTTCTGTGTTCTACTATGGTGCTTTTAGTGTTTCGGCATACCGCAGCACGCGACATAGCTTTGCAGACGATAAATGTAACCGTTTCAGAGAGAAGAACGGCCAATGTGACGATTTGGTTTAAGTCGATTCGATAACAAATTACGAAAACGGACGGATTTCTCAGGTTTTTACTACATATGAACACTTTTCACATTCTCCCATGCAACGCGGCTGCTAGACCTCCTTTCATGCAAAATCTTAAGGTCCTAGGTCGTGTCCAAGCCACCAAAGCCGGCTAAAAAGTGAATAATCGATAACTAAAACTTGAATAGTACTACTACTTACTGGCTATTACTTCAACTTAGAACTTCTTCTGTGTTCTACTATGGTGCTTTTAGTGTCTCCGCATACCGCAGCACGCGATATAGCTTTGCAGACGATAAATGTAACCGTCACAGAGAGAAAAGCGGCCAATGTGACGATCTGACTTTAAGTCGATTCGATAACAAATGACGAAAACGGACGGATTTCTCAGGTTTTTACTACATATGAACACTTTTCACATTCTCCCATGCAACGCGGAAGCTAGTCCTCCTTTCATGCAAAATCTTAAGGCCCTAGGTCGTGTCCAAGCGACCGAAGCCGGCTAAAAAGTGAATAATCGACAACTAAAACTTGAATTGCACTACTTCTTACTGGCTATTACTTCAACATAGAAGCTTCTTCTGTGTTCTCCTATGGTGCTTTTAGTGTCTCCGCACACCGCAGCACGCGACATAGCTTTGCAGACGATAAATGTAACCGTCTCAGAGAGAAAAGCGGCCAATGTGACGATCTGGCTTTAAGTCGATTCGATAACAAATGATGAAAACGGACGGATTTCTCAGGTTTTTACTACATATGAACACATTTCACATTCTCTCGTGCAACGCGGCTGCAAGTACTCCTTGCATGCAAAATCTTAAGGTCCTAGGTCATGTCCAAGCCACCAAAGCCGGCTAAAAAGTGAATAATCGACAACTAAAACTTGAATAGTACTACTTCTTACTGGCTATTACTTCAACTTAGAAGCTTCTTCTGTGTTCTACTATGGTGCTTTTAGTGTCTCCGCATACCGCAGCATGCGACATAGCTTTGCTGACAACAAATGTAACCGTCTCAGAGAAAAAAACGGCCAATGTTACGATCTGGCTTTAAGTCGATTCGATAACAAATGACGAAAACGGACGGATTTCTCAGGTTTTTACTACATATGAACACTTTTCACTTTCTCCCGTGCAACGCGGCCGCTAGTCCTCCTTTCATGCAAAATCTTAAGGTTCCACCTCGTGTCCAAGCCACCAAAGCCGGCTAAAAAGTGAATAATCGACAACTAAAACTTGAATTGTACTACTTCTTACTGGCTATTACTTCAACTTAGAAGCTTCTTCTGTGTTCTACGATAGTGCTTTTAGTGTTTCGGCATACCGCAGAACGCGACATAGCTTTGCAGACGATAAATGTAACCGTTTCAGAGAGAAGAGCGGCCAATGTGACGATCTGGCTTTAAGTCGATTCGATAACAAATGACGAAAACGGACGGATTTCTCAGGTTTTTACTACATATGAACACATTTCACATTCTCCCGTGCAACGCGGCTGCAAGTACTCCTTGCATGCAAAATCTTAAGGTCCTAGGTCATGCCCAAGCCACCAAAGCCGGCTAAAAGGTGAATAATCGACAATTAAAACTTGAATAGTACTACTTATTACTGGCTATTACTTCAACTTAGAGGCTTCTTCTGTGTTCTATAATGGTGCTTTTAGTGTCTCCACATACCTCAGCACGCGACATAGCTTTGCAGACAACAAATGTAACCGTCTCAGAGAGAAAAGCGGACAATGTGATGATCTGGCTTTAAGTCGATTCGATAACAAATGTCGAAAACGGAAGGATTTCTCAAGTTTTTACTACATATGATCACTTTTCACATTCGCCCGTGCAACGCGGCTGCTAGTCCTCCTTTCATGCAAAATCTTAAGGTCCAAGGTCATGTCCAAGCCACCAAAGCCGGCAAAAAAGTGAATAATCGACAACTAAAACTTCAATTGTACTACTTCTTACTGGCTATTACTTCAAATTAGAAGCTTCTTCTGTGTTCTACTATGGTGCTTTTAGTGTTTCCGCATACCGCAGCACGCGACATAGCTTTCTAGACGATAAATGTAACCGTGTCAGAGAGAAGAGCGGCCAATGTGACGATCTGGCTTTAAGTCGATTCGATAACAAATGACAAAAACAGACGAATTTCTCAGGTTTTTACTACATATGAACACGTTTCATATTCTTCCGTGCAACGCGGCTGCTAGTCCTCCTTTCATGCAAAATCTTAAGTTCCAAGGTCATGTCCAAGCCACCAAAGCCGGCTAAAAGTGAATAATGGACAACTAAAACATGAATTGTACTACTTCTTACTGGCTATTACTTCAACTTAGAAGTTTCTTCTGTGTTCTACTATGGTGCTTTTAGTGTCTCCGCATACCGCAGCACGCGACATAGCTTCGCAGACGATAAATGTAACCGTCTCAGAGAGAAAAGCGGCCAATGTGACGATCTGGCTTTACGTCGATTCGATAACAAATGACGAAAACGGACGGATTTCTCAGGTTTTTACTACATATGAACACTTTTCACATTCTCCCATGCAACGCGGCTGCTAGTCTTCCTTTCATGCAAAATCTTAAGGTTCCACCTCATGTCCAAGCCACTAAAGCAGGCTAAAAAGTGAATAATCGACAACTAAAACTTGAATTGTACTACTTCTTACTGGCTATTACTTCAACTTATAAGCTTCTTCTGTGTTCTACTATGGTGCTTTTAGTGTTTCGGCATACCACAGAACGCGACATAGCTTTGCAGACTATAAATGTAACCGTTTCAGAGAGAAGAGCGGCCATTGTGACGATCTGGCTTTAAGTCGAT
Source organism: Schistocerca gregaria (assembly GCF_023897955.1). NCBI lineage: Eukaryota > Metazoa > Arthropoda > Insecta > Orthoptera > Acrididae > Schistocerca > Schistocerca gregaria. The sequence continues at coordinate 224,264,281 of NC_064928.1, forward strand.
TCGATAACAAATGACGAAAACGGACGGTTATCTCAGGTTTTTACTACATATGAACACATTTCACATTCTCCCGTGCAACGCGGCTGCAAGTACTCCTTTCATGCAAAATCTTAAGGTCCTAGGTCATGCCCAAGCCACCAAAGCCGGCAAAAAAGTGAATAATCGACAACTAAAACTTGAATTGTACTACTTCTTACTGGCTATTACTTCAACATAGAAGCTTCTTCTGTGTTCTACTATGGTGCTTTTAGTGTTTCCGCATACCGCAGCACGCGACATAGCTTTCTAGACGATAAATGTAACCGTGTCAGAGAGAAGAGCGGCCAGTGTGACGATCTGGCTTTAAGTCGATTCGATAACAAATGACAAAAACGGACGAATTTCTCAGGTTTTTACTACATATGAACACATTTCACATTCTCCCGTGCAACGCGGCTGCAAGTACTCCTTTCATGCAAAATCTTAAGGTCCTAGGTCATGTCCAAGCCACCAAAGCCGGCTAAAAAGTGAATAGTCGACAACTAAAACTTGAATTGTACTACTTCTTACTAGCTATTACTTCAACTTAGAAGCTTCTTCTGTGTTCTACTATGGTGCTTTTAGTGTCTCCGCACACCGCAGCACGCAACATAGCTTTTCAGACGAAAAATGTAACCGTGTCAGAGAGAAAAGCGGTCAATGTGACGATCTGGCTTTAAGTCGATTCAATAACAAATGAAGAAAACGGACGGATTTCTCAGGTTTTTACTACATATGAGCACTTTTCACATTCTCCCGTGCAACGCGGCTGCTAGTCCTCCTTTCATGCAAAATCTTAAGGTTCCACCTCATGTCAAAGCCACCAAAGCCGGCTAAAAATGAATAATCGACAACTAAAACTTGAATTGTACTACTTCTTACTGGCTATTACTTCAAATTAGAAGCTTCTTCTGTGTTCTACTATGGTGCTTTTAGTGTTTCGGCATACCGCAGCACGCGACATAGCTTTGCAGACGATAAATGTAACCGTTTCAGAGAGAAGAACGGCCAATGTGACGATTTGGTTTAAGTCGATTCGATAACAAATTACGAAAACGGACGGATTTCTCAGGTTTTTACTACATATGAACACTTTTCACATTCTCCCATGCAACGCGGCTGCTAGACCTCCTTTCATGCAAAATCTTAAGGTCCTAGGTCGTGTCCAAGCCACCAAAGCCGGCTAAAAAGTGAATAATCGATAACTAAAACTTGAATAGTACTACTACTTACTGGCTATTACTTCAACTTAGAACTTCTTCTGTGTTCTACTATGGTGCTTTTAGTGTCTCCGCATACCGCAGCACGCGATATAGCTTTGCAGACGATAAATGTAACCGTCACAGAGAGAAAAGCGGCCAATGTGACGATCTGACTTTAAGTCGATTCGATAACAAATGACGAAAACGGACGGATTTCTCAGGTTTTTACTACATATGAACACTTTTCACATTCTCCCATGCAACGCGGAAGCTAGTCCTCCTTTCATGCAAAATCTTAAGGCCCTAGGTCGTGTCCAAGCGACCGAAGCCGGCTAAAAAGTGAATAATCGACAACTAAAACTTGAATTGCACTACTTCTTACTGGCTATTACTTCAACATAGAAGCTTCTTCTGTGTTCTCCTATGGTGCTTTTAGTGTCTCCGCACACCGCAGCACGCGACATAGCTTTGCAGACGATAAATGTAACCGTCTCAGAGAGAAAAGCGGCCAATGTGACGATCTGGCTTTAAGTCGATTCGATAACAAATGATGAAAACGGACGGATTTCTCAGGTTTTTACTACATATGAACACATTTCACATTCTCTCGTGCAACGCGGCTGCAAGTACTCCTTGCATGCAAAATCTTAAGGTCCTAGGTCATGTCCAAGCCACCAAAGCCGGCTAAAAAGTGAATAATCGACAACTAAAACTTGAATAGTACTACTTCTTACTGGCTATTACTTCAACTTAGAAGCTTCTTCTGTGTTCTACTATGGTGCTTTTAGTGTCTCCGCATACCGCAGCATGCGACATAGCTTTGCTGACAACAAATGTAACCGTCTCAGAGAAAAAAACGGCCAATGTTACGATCTGGCTTTAAGTCGATTCGATAACAAATGACGAAAACGGACGGATTTCTCAGGTTTTTACTACATATGAACACTTTTCACTTTCTCCCGTGCAACGCGGCCGCTAGTCCTCCTTTCATGCAAAATCTTAAGGTTCCACCTCGTGTCCAAGCCACCAAAGCCGGCTAAAAAGTGAATAATCGACAACTAAAACTTGAATTGTACTACTTCTTACTGGCTATTACTTCAACTTAGAAGCTTCTTCTGTGTTCTACGATAGTGCTTTTAGTGTTTCGGCATACCGCAGAACGCGACATAGCTTTGCAGACGATAAATGTAACCGTTTCAGAGAGAAGAGCGGCCAATGTGACGATCTGGCTTTAAGTCGATTCGATAACAAATGACGAAAACGGACGGATTTCTCAGGTTTTTACTACATATGAACACATTTCACATTCTCCCGTGCAACGCGGCTGCAAGTACTCCTTGCATGCAAAATCTTAAGGTCCTAGGTCATGCCCAAGCCACCAAAGCCGGCTAAAAGGTGAATAATCGACAATTAAAACTTGAATAGTACTACTTATTACTGGCTATTACTTCAACTTAGAGGCTTCTTCTGTGTTCTATAATGGTGCTTTTAGTGTCTCCACATACCTCAGCACGCGACATAGCTTTGCAGACAACAAATGTAACCGTCTCAGAGAGAAAAGCGGACAATGTGATGATCTGGCTTTAAGTCGATTCGATAACAAATGTCGAAAACGGAAGGATTTCTCAAGTTTTTACTACATATGATCACTTTTCACATTCGCCCGTGCAACGCGGCTGCTAGTCCTCCTTTCATGCAAAATCTTAAGGTCCAAGGTCATGTCCAAGCCACCAAAGCCGGCAAAAAAGTGAATAATCGACAACTAAAACTTCAATTGTACTACTTCTTACTGGCTATTACTTCAAATTAGAAGCTTCTTCTGTGTTCTACTATGGTGCTTTTAGTGTTTCCGCATACCGCAGCACGCGACATAGCTTTCTAGACGATAAATGTAACCGTGTCAGAGAGAAGAGCGGCCAATGTGACGATCTGGCTTTATGTCGATTCGATAACAAATGACAAAAACAGACGAATTTCTTAGGTTTTTACTACATATGAACACGTTTCATATTCTTCCGTGCAACGCGGCTGCTAGTCCTCCTTTCATGCAAAATCTTAAGTTCCAAGGTCATGTCCAAGCCACCAAAGCCGGCTAAAAGTGAATAATGGACAACTAAAACATGAATTGTACTACTTCTTACTGGCTATTACTTCAACTTAGAAGCTTCTTCTGTGTTCTACTATGGTGCTTTTAGTGTCTCCGCATACCGCAGCACGCGACATAGCTTCGCAGACGATAAATGTAACCGTCTCAGAGAGAAAAGCGGCCAATGTGACGATCTGGCTTTACGTCGATTCGATAACAAATGACGAAAACGGACGGATTTCTCAGGTTTTTACTACACATGAACACTTTTCACATTCTCCCATGCAACGCGGCTGCTAGCCTTCCTTTCATGCAAAATCTTAAGGTTCCACCTCATGTCCAAGCCACTAAAGCAGGCTAAAAAGTGAATAATCGACAACTAAAACTTGAATTGTACTACTTCTTACTGGCTATTACTTCAACTTATAAGCTTCTTCTGTGTTCTACTATGGTGCTTTTAGTGTTTCGGCATACCACAGAACGCGACATAGCTTTGCAGACTATAAATGTAACCGTTTCAGAGAGAAGAGCGGCCATTGTGACGATCTGGCTTTAAGTCGATTCGATAACAAATGACGAAAACGGACGGTTATCTCAGGTTTTTACTACATATGAACACATTTCACATTCTCCCGTGCAACGCGGCTGCTAGTCCTTCTTTCATGCAAAATCTTAAGGTCCTAGGTCATGTCCAAGCCACCAAAGCCGGCTAAAAAGTGAATAGTCGACAACTAAAACTTGAATTGTACTACTTCTTACTGGCTATTACTTCAACTTAGAAGCTTCTTCTGTGTTCTACTATGGTGCTTTTAGTGTCTCCGCACACCGCAGCACGCAACATAGCTTTGCAGACAAAAAATGTAACCGTCTCAGAGAGAAAAGCGGTCAATGTGACGATCTGGCTTTAAGTCGATTCGATAACAAATGAAGAAAACGGACGGATTTCTCAGGTTTTTACTACATATGAACACTTTTCACATTCTCCCGTGCAACGCGGCTGCTAGTCCTCCTTTCATGCAAAATCTTAAGGTTCCACCTCATGTCAAAGCCACCAAAGCCGGCTAAAAATGAATAATCGACTACTAAAACTTGAATTGTACTACTTCTTACTGGCTATTACTTCAAATTAGAAGCTTCTTCTGTGTTCTACTATGGTGCTTTTAGTGTTTCGGCATACCGCAGCACGCGACATAGCTTTGCAGACGATAAATGTAACCGATTCAGAGAGAAGAACGGCCAATGTGACGATCTGGCTTTAAGTCGATTCGATAACAAATGACGAAAACGGACGGATTTCTCAGGTTTTTACTACATATGAACACTTTTCACATTCTCCCATGCAACGCGGCTGCTAGTCCTCCTTTCATGCAAAATCTTAAGGTCCTAGGTCATGTCCAAGCCACAAAAGACGGCTAAAAAGAGATTAATCGATAACTAAAACTTGAATTGTACTACTTCTTACTGGCTATTACTTCAACTTAGAAGCTTCTTCTGTGTTCTACTATGGTGCTTTTAGTGTCTCCACATACCGTAGCACGCGACATAACTTTGCAGACAAAAAATGTAACCGTCTCAGAAAGAAAAGCGGCCAATGTGACGATCTGGCTTTAAGTCGATTCGATAACAAATGACGAAAACTGACGGATTTCTCAGGTTTTTACTACATATGAACACATTTCACATTCTCCCGTGCAACGCGGCTGCAAGTACTCCTTGAATGCAAAATCTTAAGGTCCAAGGTCATGTCCAAGCCTCCAAAGCCGGCTAAAAAGTGAATAATCGACAACTAAAACTTAAATAGTACTACATCTTACTGGCTATTACTTCAACTTTGATGCTTCTTCTGTGTTCTACTATGGTGCTTTTAGTGTCTCCGCATACCGCAGCACGCGACATAGCTTTGCAGACAACAAATGTAACCGTCTCAGTGAGAAAAGCGGCCAATGTTACGATCTGGCTTTAAGTCGATTCGATAACAAATGACGAAGACGGACGGATTTCTCAGGTTTTTACTACATATGAACACTTTTCACATTCTCCCATGCAACGCGGCTGCTAGTCCTCCTTTCATTCAAAATCTTAAGGTCCTAGGTCATGTCCAAGCCAAAAAAAAAAAAACGGCTAAAAAGTGAATAATCGATAACTAAAACTTGAATTGTACTACTTCTTACTGGCTATTACTTCAACTTAGAAGCTTCTTCTGTGTTCTACTATGATGCTTATGGTGTCTCCGCATACCGCAGCACGCGACATAGCTTTGCAGACGATAAATGTAACCGTATCATAGAGAAAAGCGGCCAATGTGACGATGTAATTAAGTCGATTCGATAACAAATGACGAAAACGGACGGATTTCTCAGCTTTTTACTACATATGAAACATTTCACATTCTCCCGTGCAACGCGGCTGCAAAGTACTCCTTTCATGCAAAATCTTAAGGTCCTAGGTCATGTCCAAGCGACCAAAGCCGGCTAAAAAGTGAATAATCGACAACTATAACTTGAATTGTACTACTTCTTACTGGCTATTATTTCAACATAGAAGCTTCTTCTGTGTTCTCCTATGGTGCTTTTAGTGTCTCCGCATACCGCAGCACGCGACATAGCTTTGCAGACGATAAATGTAACCGTCTCAGAGAGAAAAGCGGCCAATGTGACGATATGGCTTTAAGTCGATTCGATAACAACCACGAAAACGGACGGATTTCTCAGGTTTTTACTACATATGAACACATTTCACATTCTCCCGTGCAACGCGGCTGCAAGTACTCCTTTCATGCAAAATCTTAAGGTCCTAGGTCATGTCCAAGCCACCAAAGCCGGCTAAAAAGTGAATAGTCGACAACTAAAACTTGAATAGTACTACTTCTTACTGGCTATTACTTCAACTTAGAGGCTTCTTCTGTGTTCTATAATGGTGCTTTTAGTGTCTCCACATACCTCAGCACGCGACATAGCTTTGCAGACAACAAATGTAACCGTCTCAGAGAGAAAAGCGGACAATGTGATGATCTGTCTTTAAGTCGATTCGATAACAAATGTCGAAAACGGACGGATTTCTCAAGTTTTTACTACATATGATCACTTTTCACATTCGCCCGTGCAACGCGGCTGCTAGTCCTCCTTTCATGCAAAATCTTAAGGTCCAAGGTCATGTCCAAGCCACCAAAGCCGGCAAAAAAGTGAATAATCGACAACTAAAACTTCAATTGTACTACTTCTTACTGGCTATTACTTCAAATTAGAAGCTTCTTCTGTGTTCTACTATGGTGCTTTTAGTGTTTCCGCATACCGCAGCACGCGACATAGCTTTCTAGACGATAAATGTAACCGTGTCAGAGAGAAGAGCGGCCAATGTGACGATCAGGCTTTAAGTCGATTCGATAACAAATGACAAAAACAGACGAATTTCTCAGGTTTTTACTACATATGAACACGTTTCATATTCTTCCGTGCAAAGCGGCTGCTAGTCCTCCTTTCATGCAAAATCTTAAGTTCCAAGGTCATGTCCAAGCCACCAAAGCCGGCTAAAAAGTGAATAATGGACAACTAAAACATGAATTGTACTACTTCTTACTGGCTATTACTTCAACTTAGAAGCTTCTTCTGTGTTCTACTATGGTGCTTTTAGTGTCTCCGCATACCGCAGCACGCGACATAGCTTCGCAGACGATAAATGTAACCGTCTCAGAGAGAAAAGCGGCCAATGTGACGATCTGGCTTTACGTCGATTCGATAACAAATGACGAAAACGGACGGATTTCTCAGGTTTTTACTACATATGAACACTTTTCACATTCTCCCATGCAACGCGGCTGCTAGTCTTCCTTTCATGCAAAATCTTAAGGTTCCACCTCATGTCCAAGCCACTAAAGCAGGCTAAAAAGTGAATAATCGACAACTAAAACTTGAATTGTACTACTTCTTACTGGCTATTACTTCAACTTAGAAGCTTCTTCTGTGTTCTACGATAGTGCTTTTAGTGTTTCGGCATACCGCAGAACGCGACATAGCTTTGCAGACGATAAATGTAACCGTTTCAGAGAGAAGAGCGGCCATTGTGACGATCTGGCTTTAAGTCGATTCGATAACAAATGACGAAAACGGACGGTTATCTCAGGTTTTTACTACATATGAACACATTTCACATTCTCCCGTGCAACGCGGCTGCTAGTCCTTCTTTCATGCAAAATCTTAAGGTCCTAAGTCATGTCCAAGCCACCAAAGCCGGCTAAAAAGTGAATAGTCGACAACTAAAACTTGAATTGTACTACTTCTTACTGGCTATTACTTCAACTTAGAAGCTTCTTCTGTGTTCTACTATGGTGCTTTTAGTGTCTCCGCACACCGCAGCACGCAACATAGCTTTGCAGACGAAAAATGTAACCGTCTCAGAGAGAAAAGCGGTCAATGTGACGATCTGGCTTTAAGTCGATTCGATAACAAATGAAGAAAACGGTCGGATTTCTCAGGTTTTTACTACATATGAACACTTTTCACATTCTCCCGTGCAACGCGGCTGCTAGTCCTCCTTTCATGCAAAATCTTAAGGTTCCACCTCATTTCAAAGCCACCAAAGCCGGCTAAAAATGAATAATCGACTACTAAAACTTGAATTGTACTACTTCTTACTGGCTATTACTTCAAATTAGAAGCGTCTTCTGTGTTCTACTATGGTGCTTTTAGTGTTTCGGCATACCGCAGCAAGCGACATAGCTTTGCAGACGATAAATGTAACCGATTCAGAGAGAAGAACGGCCAATGTGACGATCTGGCTTTAAGTCGATTCGATAACAAATGACGAAAACGGACGGATTTCTCAGGTTTTTACTACAAATGAACACTTTTCACATTCTCCCATGCAACGCGGCTGCTAGACCTCCTTTCATGAAAAATCTTAAGGTCCTAGGTCATGTCCAAGCCACCAAAGCCGGCTAAAAAGTGAATAATCGATAACTAAAACTTGAATTGTACTAGTACTTACTGGCTATTACTTCAACTTAGAACTTCTTCTGTGTTCTACTATGGTGCTTTTAGTGTCTCCACATACCGTAGCACGCGACATAACTTTGCAGACAAAAAATGTAACCGTCTCAGAAAGAAAAGCGGCCAATGTGACGATCTGGCTTTAAGTCGATTCGATAACAAATGACGAAAACTGACGGATTTCTCAGGTTTTTACTACATATGAACACATTTCACATTCTCCCGTGCAACGCGGCTGCAAGTACTCCTTGAATGCAAAATCTTAAGGTCCAAGGTCATGTCCAAGCCTCCAAAGCCGGCTAAAAAGTGAATAATCGACAACTAAAACTTAAATAGTACTACATCTTACTGGCTATTACTTCAACTTTGATGCTTCTTCTGTGTTCTACTATGGTGCTTTTAGTGTCTCCGCATACCGCAGCACGCGACATAGCTTTGCAGACAACAAATGTAACCGTCTCAGTGAGAAAAGCGGCCAATGTTACGATCTGGCTTTAAGTCGATTCGATAACAAATGACGAAGACGGACGGATTTCTCAGGTTTTTACTACATATGAACACTTTTCACATTCTCCCATGCAACGCGGCTGCTAGTCCTCCTTTCATGCAAAATCTTAATGGCCTAGGTCATGTCATAGCCACCAAAGCCGGCTAAAAAGTGAATAATCGATAACTAAAACTTGAATAGTACTACTTCTTACTGGCTATTACTTCAACTTAGAAGCTTCTTCTGTGTTCTACTATGGTGCTTTTAGTGTCTCCGCATACCGCAGCACGCGATACAGCTTTGCAGACGATAAATGTAACCGTCTCAGAGAGAAAAGCGGCCAATGTGACAATGTGGCTTTAAGACGATTCGATAACAAATGACGAAAACGGACGGATTTCTCAGGTTTTTACTACATATGAACACTTTTCACATTCTCCATTGCAACGCGGCTGCTAGTCCTCCTTTCATTCAAAATCTTAAGGTCCTAGGTCATGTCCAAGCCAAAAAAAAAAAAAAAAACGGCTAAAAGAGTGAATAATCGATAACTAAAACTTGAATTGTACTACTTCTTACTGGCTATTACTTCAACTTAGAAGCTTCTTCTGTGTTCTACTATGGTGCTTTTAGTGTCTCCGCATACTGTAGCACGCGACATAGCTTTGCAGACAAAAAATGTAACCGTCTCAGAAAGAAAAGCGGCCAATGTGACGATCTGGCTTTAAGTCGATTCGATAACAAATGACGAAAACGGACGGATTTCTCAGGTTTTTACTACATATGAACACTTTTCACTTTCTCCCATGCAACGCGGCTGCTAGTCCTCCTTTCATTCAAAATCTTAAGGTCCTAGGTCATGTCCAAGCCAAAAAAAGAAACGGCTAAAAAGTGAATAATCGATAACTAAAACTTGAATTGTACTACTTCTTACTGGCTATTACTTCAACTTAGAAGCTTCTTCTGTGTTCTACTATGATGCTTATGGTGTCTCCGCATACCGCAGCACGCGACATAGCTTTGCAGACGATAAATGTAACCGTATCATAGAGAAAAGCGGCCAATGTGACGATCTAATTAAGTCGATTCGATAACAAATGACGAAAACGGACGGATTTCTCAGCTTTTTACTACATATGAAACATTTCACATTCTCCCGTGCAACGCGGCTGCAAAGTACTCCTTTCATGCAAAATCTTAAGGTCCTAGGTCATGTCCAAGCGACCAAAGCCGGCTAAAAAGTGAATAATCGACAACTATAACTTGAATTGTACTACTTCTTACTGGCTATTATTTCAACATAGAAGCTTCTTCTGTGTTCTCCTATGGTGCTTTTAGTGTCTCCGCATACCGCAGCACGCGACATAGCTTTGCAGACGATAAATGTAACCGTCTCAGAGAGAAAAGCGGCCAATGTGACGTTATGGCTTTAAGTCGATTCGATAACAAATGACGAAAACGGACGGATTTCTCAGGTTTTTACTACATATGAACACATTTCACATTCTCCCGTGCAACGCGGCTGCAAGTACTCCTTTCATGCAAAATCTTGAGGTCCTAGGTCATGTCCAAGCCACCAAAGCCGGCTAAAAAGTGAATAGTCGACAACTAAAACTTGAATTGTACTACTTCTTACTGGCTATTACTTCAACTTAGAAGCTTCTTCTGTGTTCTACTATGGTGCTTTTAGTGTCTCCGCACACCGCAGCACGCAACATAGCTTTGCAGACGAAAAATGTAACCGTCTCAGAGAGAAAAGCGGTCAATGTGACGATCTGGCTTTAAGTCGATTCGATAACAAATGAAGAAAACGGACGGATTTCTCAGGTTTTTACTACATATGAACACTTTTCACATTCTCCCGTGCAACGCGGCTGTTAGTCCTCCTTTCATGCAAAATCTTAAGGTTCCACCTCATGTCAAAGCCACCAAAGCCGGCTAAAAATGAATAATCGACTACTACAACTTGAATTGTACTACTTCTTACTGGCTATTACTTCAAATTAGAAGCTTCTTCTGTGTTCTACTATGGTGCTTTTAGTGTTTCGGCATACCGCAGCACGCGACATAGCTTTGCAGACGATAAATGTAACCGATTCAGAGAGAAGAACGGCCAATGTGACGATCTGGCTTTAAGTCGATTCGATAACAAATGACGAAAACGGACGGATTTCTCAGGTTTTTACTACATATGAACACTTTTCACATTCTCCCAAGCAACGCGGCTGCTAGACCTCCTTTCATGAAAAATCTTAAGGTCCTAGGTCATGTCCAAGCCACCAAAGCCGGCTAAAAAGTGAATAATCGATAACTAAAACTTGAATTGTACTACTACTTACTGGCTATTACTTCAACTTAGAACTTCTTCTGTGTTCTACTATGGTGCTTTTAGTGTCTCCGCATACCGCAGCACGCGATATAGCTTTGCAGACGATAAATGTAACCGTCACAGAGAGAAAAGCGGCCAATGTGACGATCTGACTTTAAGTCGATTCGATAACAAATGACGAAAACGGACGGATTTCTCAGGTTTTTACTACATATGAACACTTTTCACATTCTCCCATGCAACGCGGCTGCTAGTCCTCCTTTCATGCAAAATCTTAAGGTCCTAGGTCATGTCCAAGCCACAAAAGACGGCTAAAAAGAGATTAATCGGTAACTAAAACTTGAATTGTACTACTTCTTACTGGCTATTACTTCAACTTAGAAGCTTCTTCTGTGTTCTACTATGGTGCTTTTAGTGTCTCCACATACCGTAGCACGCGACATAACTTTGCAGACAAAAAATGTAACCGTCTCAGAAAGTAAAGCGGCCAATGTGACGATCTGGCTTTAAGTCGATTCGATAACAAATGACGAAAACTGACGGATTTCTCAGGTTTTTACTACATATGAACACATTTCACATTCTCCCGTGCAACGCAGCTGCAAGTACTCCTTGAATGCAAAATCTTAAGGTCCAAGGTCATGTCCAAGCCTCCAAAGCCGGCTAAAAAGTGAATAATCGACAACTAAAACTTAAATAGTACTACATCTTACTGGCTATTACTTCAACTTAGATGCTTCTTCTGTGTTCTACTATGGTGCTTTTAGTGTCTCCGCATACCGCAGCACGCGACATAGCTTTGCAGACAACAAATGTAACCGTCTCAGTGAGAAAAGCGGCCAATGTTACGATCTGGCTTTAAGTCGATTCGATAACAAATGACGAAGACGGACGGATTTCTCAGGTTTTTACTACATATGAACACTTTTCACATTCTCCCATGCAACGCGGCTGCTAGTCCTCCTTTCATGCAAAATCTTAATGGCCTAGGTCATGTCATAGCCACCAAAGCCGGCTAAAAAGTGAATAATCGATAACTAAAACTTGAATTGTACTACTTCTTACTGGCTATTACTTCAACTTAGAAGCTTCTTCTGTGTTCTACTATGGTGCTTTTAGTGTCTCCGCATACCGCAGCACGCGATACAGCTTTGCAGACGATAAATGTAACCGTCTCAGAGAGAAAAGCGGCCAATGTGACAATGTGGCTTTAAGTCGATTCGATAACAAATGACGAAAACGGACGAATTTCTCAGGTTTTTACTACATATGAACACATTTCACATTCTCCCGTGCAACGCGGCTGCAAGTACTCCTTTCATGCAAAATCTTAAGGTCCTAGGTCATGTCCAAGCCACCAAAGCCGGCTAAAAAGTGAATAGTCGACAACTAAAACTTGAATTGTACTACTTCTTACTAGCTATTACTTCAACTTAGAGGCTTCTTCTGTGTTCTACTATGGTGCTTTTAGTGTCTCCACATACCTCAGCACGCGACATAGCTTTGCAGACGATAAATGTAACCGTCTCAGAGAGAAAAGCGGCCAATGTAATGATCTGGCTTTAAGTCGATTCGATAACAAATGACGAAAACGGACGGATTTCTCAAGCTTTTACTACATATGAACACTTTTCACATTCGCCCGTGCAACGCGGCTGCTAGTCCTCCTTTCATGCAAAATCTTAATGTCCAAGGTCATGTCCAAGCCACCAAAGCCGGCAAAAAAGTGAATAATCGACAACTAAAACTTCAATTGTACTACTTCTTACTGGCTATTACTTCAACATAGAAGCTTCTTCTGTGTTCTACTATGGTGCTTTTAGTGTTTCCGCATACCGCAGCACGCGACATAGCTTTCTAGACGATAAATGTAACCGTGTCAGAGAGAAGAGCGGCCAGTGTGACGATCTGGCTTTAAGTCGATTCGATAACAAATTACAAAAACGGACGAATTTCTCAGGTTTTTACTACATATGAACACATTTCACATTCTCCCGTGCAACGCGGCTGCAAGTACTCCTTTCATGCAAAATCTTAAGGTCCCAGGTCATGTCCAAGCCACCAAAGCCGGCTAAAAAGTGAATAGTCGACAACTAAAACTTGAATTGTACTACTTCTTACTAGCTATTACTTCAACTTAGAAGCTTCTTCTGTGTTCTACTATGGTGCTTTTAGTGTCTCCGCACACCGCAGCACGCAACATAGCTTTGCAGACGAAAAATGTAACCGTGTCAGAGAGAAAAGCGGTCAATGTGACGATCTGGCTTTAAGTCGATTCAATAACAAATGAAGAAAACGGACGGATTTCTCAGGTTTTTACTACATATGAGCACTTTTCACATTCTCCCGTGCAACGCGGCTGCTAGTCCTCCTTTCATGCAAAATCTTAAGGTTCCACCTCATGTCAAAGCCACCAAAGCCGGCTAAAAATGAATAATCGACAACTAAAACTTGAATTGTACTACTTCTTACTGGCTATTACTTCAAATTAGAAGCTTCTTCTGTGTTCTACTATGGTGCTTTTAGTGTTTCGGCATACCGCAGCACGCGACATAGCTTTGCAGACGATAAATGTAACCGTTTCAGAGAGAAGAACGGCCAATGTGACGATTTGGTTTAAGTCGATTCGATAACAAATTACGAAAACGGACGGATTTCTCAGGTTTTTACTACATATGAACACTTTTCACATTCTCCCATGCAACGCGGCTGCTAGACCTCCTTTCATGCAAAATCTTAAGGTCCTAGGTCGTGTCCAAGCCACCAAAGCCGGCTAAAAAGTGAATAACCGATAACTAAAACTTGAATAGTACTACTACTTACTGGCTATTACTTCAACTTATAAGCTTCTTCTGTGTTCTACTATGGTGCTTTTAGTGTCTCCGCATACCGCAGCACGCGATATAGCTTTGCAGACGACAAATGTAACCGTCACAGAGAGAAAAGCGGCCAATGTGACGATCTGACTTTAAGTCGATTCGATAACAAATGATGAAAACGGACGGATTTCTCAGGTTTCTACTACATATGAACACATTTCACATTCTCTCGTGCAACGCGGCTGCAAGTACTCCTTGCATGCAAAATCTTAAGGTCCTAGGTCATGTCCAAGCCACCAAAGCCGGCTAAAAAGTGAATAATCGACAACTAAAACTTGAATAGTACTACTTCTTACTGGCTATTACTTCAACTTAGAAGCTTCTTCTGTGTTCTACTATGGTGCTTTTAGTGTCTCCGCATACCGCAGCACGCGACATAGCTTTGCTGACAACAAATGTAACCGTCTCAGAGAAAAAAACGGCCAATGTTACGATCTGGCTTTAAGTCGATTCGATAACAAATGACGAAAACGGACGGATTTCTCAGGTTTTTACTACATATGAACACTTTTCACTTTCTCCCGTGCAACGCGGCCGCTAGTCCTCCTTTCATGCAAAATCTTAAGGTTCCACCTCATGTCCAAGCCACCAAAGCCGGCTAAAAAGTGAATAATCGACAACTAAAACTTGAATTGTACTACTTCTTACTGGCTATTACTTCAACTTAGAAGCTTCTTCTGTGTTCTACGATAGTGCTTTTAGTGTTTCGGCATACCGCAGAACGCGACATGGCTTTGCAGACGATAAATGTAACCGTTTCAGAGAGAAGAGCGGCCAATGTGACGATCTGGCTTTAAGTCGATTCGATAACAAATGACGAAAACGGACGGATTTCTCAGGTTTTTACTACATATGAACACATTTCACATTCTCCCGTGCAACGCGGCTGCAAGTACTCCTTGCATGCAAAGTCTTAAGGTCCTAGGTCATGCCCAAGCCACCAAAGCCGGCTAAAAGGTTAATAATCGACAATTAAAACTTGAATAGTACTACTTCTTACTGGCTATTACTTCAACTTAGAGGCTTCTTCTGTGTTCTATAATGGTGCTTTTAGTGTCTCCACATACCTCAGCACGCGACATAGCTTTGCAGACAACAAATGTAACCGTCTCAGAGAGAAAAGCGGCCAATGTGATGATCTGGCTTTAAGTCGATTCGATAACAAATGACGAAAACGGACGGATTTCTCAAGTTTTTACTACATATGATCACTTTTCACATTCGCCCGTGCAACGCGGCTGCTAGTCCTCCTTTCATGCAAAATCTTAAGGTCCAAGGTCATGTCCAAGCCACCAAAGCCGGCAAAAAAGTGAATAATCGACAACTAAAACTTCAATTGTACTACTTCTTACTGGCTATTACTTCAAATTAGAAGCTTCTTCTGTGTTCTACTATGGTGCTTTTAGTGTTTCCGCATACCGCAGCACGCGACATAGCTTTCTAGACGATAAATGTAACCGTGTCAGAGAGAAGAGCGGCCAATGTGACGATCTGGCTTTAAGTCGATTCGATAACAAATGACAAAAACAGACGAATTTCTCAGGTTTTTACTACATATGAACACGTTTCATATTCTTCCGTGCAACGCGGCTGCTAGTCCTCCTTTCATGCAAAATCTTAAGTTCCAAGGTCATGTCCAAGCCACCAAAGCCGGCTAAAAAGTGAATAATGGACAACTAAAACATGAATTGTACTACTTCTTACTGGCTATTACTTCAACTTAGAAGCTTCTTCTGTGTTCTACTATGGTGCTTTTAGTGTCTCCGCATACCGCAGCACGCGACATAGCTTCGCAGACGATAAATGTAACCGTCTCAGAGAGAAAAGCGGCCAATGTGACGATCTGGCTTTACGTCGATTCGATAACAAATGACGAAAACGGACGGATTTCTCAGGTTTTTACTACATATGAACACTTTTCACATTCTCCCATGCAACGCGGCTGCTAGTCTTCCTTTCATGCAAAATCTTAAGGTTCCACCTCATGTCCAAGCCACTAAAGCAGGCTAAAAAGTGAATAATCGACAACGAAAACTTGAATTGTACTACTTCTTACTGGCTATTACTTCAACTTATAAGCTTCTTCTGTGTTCTACTATGGTGCTTTTAGTGTTTCGGCATACCACAGAACGCGACATAGCTTTGCAGACTATAAATGTAACCGTTTCAGAGAGAAGAGCGGCCATTGTGACGATCTGGCTTTAAGTCGATTCGATAACAAATGACGAAAACGGACGGTTATCTCAGGTTTTTACTACATATGAACACATTTCACATTCTCCCGTGCAACGCGGCTGCTAGTCCTTCTTTCATGCAAAATCTTAAGGTCCAAGGTCATGTCCAAGCCACCAAAGCCGGCTAAAAAGTGAATAGTCGACAACTAAAACTTGAATTGTACTACTTCTTACTGGCTATTACTTCAACTTAGAAGCTTCTTCTGTGGTCTACTATGGTGCTTTTAGTGTCTCCGCACACCGCAGCACGCAACATAGCTTTGCAGACGAAAAATGTAACCGTCTCAGAGAGAAAAGCGGTCAATGTGACGATCTGGCTTTAAGTCGATTCGATAACAAATGAAGAAAACGGACGGATTTCTCAGGTTTTTACTACATATGAACACTTTTCACATTCTCCCGTGCAACGCGGCTGCTAGTCCTCCTTTCATGCAAAATCTTAAGGTTCCACCTCATGTCAAAGCCACCAAAGCCGGCTAAAAATGAATAATCGACAACTAAAACTTGAATTGTACTACTTCTTACTGGCTATTACTTCAAATTAGAAGCTTCTTCTGTGTTCTACTATGGTGCTTTTAGTGTTTCGGCATACCGCAGCACGCGACATAGCTTTGCAGACGATAAATGTAACCGATTCAGAGAGAAGAACGGCCAATGTGACGATCTGGCTTTAAGTCGATTCGATAACAAATGACGAAAACGGACGGATTTCTCAGGTTTTTACTACATATGAACACGTTTCACATTCTCCCGTGCAACGCAGCTGCTAGTCCTCCTTTCATGCAAAATCTTATGGTCCTAGGTCATGTCATAGCCACCAAAGCCGGCTAAAAAGTGAATAATCGACAACTAAAAAGTTGAATTGTACTACTTCTTACTGGCTATTACTTCAACTTAGAAGCTTCTTCTCTGTTCTACTATGGTGCTTTTAGTGTTTCCGCATACTGCAGCTCGCGACATAGCTTTGCAGACGATAAATGTATCCGTTTGAGAGAGAAGAATGGCCAATGTGTCGATCTGGCTTGAAGTCAATTCAATAATAAATGACGAAAACGGACGGATTTCTCAGGTTTTTACTACATATGAACACTTTTCACATTCTCCCATGCAACGCGGCTGCTAGTCCTCCTTTCATGCAAAATCTTAAGGTCCTAGGTCATGTCCAAGCCACAAAAGACGGCTAAAAAGAGATTAATCGATAACTAAAACTTGAATTGTACTACTTCTTACTGGCTATTACTTCAACTTAGAAGCTTCTTCTGTGTTCTACTATGGTGCTTTTAGTGTCTCCACATACCGTAGCACGCGACATAACTTTGCAGACAAAAAATGTAACCGTCTCAGAAAGAAAAGCGGCCAATGTTACGATCTGGCTTTAAGTCGATTCGATAACAAATGACGAAGACGGACGGATTTCTCAGGTTTTTACTACATATGAACACTTTTCACGTTCTCCCATGCAACGCGGCTGCTAGTCCTCCTTTCATGCAAAATCTTAATGGCCTAGGTCATGTCATAGCCACCAAAGCTGGCTAAAAAGTGAATAATCGACAACTAAAACTTGAATTGTACTACTTCTTACTGGCTATTACTTCAACTTAGAAGCTTCTTCTGTGTTCTACTATGGTGCTTTTAGTGTCTCCGCATACCGCAGCACGCGATACAGCTTTGCAGACGATAAATGTAACCGTCTCAGAGAGAAAAGCGGCCAATGTGACAATGTGGCTTTAAGTCGATTCGATAACAAATGACGAAAACGGACGTATTTCTCAGGTTTTTACTACATATGAACACTTTTCACATTCTCCATTGCAACGCGGCTGCTAGTCCTCCTTTCATTCAAAATCTTAAGGTCCTAGGTCATGTCCAAGCCAAAAAAAAAAAACGGCTAAAAGAGTGAATAATCGATAACTAAAACTTGAATTGTACTACTTCTTACTGGCTATTACTTCAACTTAGAAGCTTCTTCTGTGTTCTACTATGGTGCTTTTAGTGTCTCCGCATACCGTAGCACGCGACATAGCTTTGCAGACAAAAAATGTAACCGTCTCAGAAAGAAAAGCGTCCAATGTGACGATCTGGCTTTAAGTCGATTCGATAACAAATGACGAAAACGGACGGATTTCTCAGGTTTTTACTACATATGAACACTTTTCACATTCTCCCATGCAATGCGGCTGCTAGTCCTCCTTTCATTCAAAATCTTAAGGTCCTAGGTCATGTCCAAGCCAAAAAAAAAAAACGGCTAAAAAGTGAATAATCGATAACTAAAACTTGAATTGTACTACTTCTTACTGGCTATTACTTCAACTTAGAAGCTTCTTCTGTGTTCTACTATGATGCTTATGGTGTCTCCGCATACCGCAGCACGCGACATAGCTTTGCAGACGATAAATGTAACCGTATCATAGAGAAAAGCGGCCAATGTGACGATCTGTAATTAAGTCGATTCGATAACAAATGACGAAAACGGACGGATTTCTCAGCTTTTTACTACATATGAAACATTTCACATTCTCCCGTGCAACGCGGCTGCAAAGTACTCCTTTCATGCAAAATCTTAAGGTCCTAGGTCATGTCCAAGCGACCAAAGCCGGCTAAAAAGTGAATAATCGACAACTATAACTTGAATTGTACTACTTCTTACTGGCTATTATTTCAACATAGAAGCTTCTTCTGTGTTCTCCTATGGTGCTTTTAGTGTCTCCGCATACCGCAGCACGCGACATAGCTTTGCAGACGATAAATGTAACCGTCTCAGAGAGAAAAGCGGCCAATGTGACGATATGGCTTTAAGTCGATTCGATAACAAATGACGAAAACGGACGGATTTCTCAGGTTTTTACTACATATGAACACATTTCACATTCTCCCGTGCAACGCGGCTGCAAGTACTCCTTTCATGCAAAATCTTAAGGTCCTAGGTCATGTCCAAGCCACCAAAGCCGGCTAAAAAGTGAATAGTCGACAACTAAAACTTGAATTGTACTACTTCTTACTGGCTATTACTGCAACTTAGAAGCTTCTTCTGTGTTCTACTATGGTGTTTTTAGTGTCTCCGCACACCGCAGCACGCAACATAGCTTTGCAGACGAAAAATGTAACCGTCTCAGAGAGAAAAGCGGTCAATGTGACGATCTGGCTTTAAGTCGATTCGATAACAAATGAAGAAAACGGACGGATTTCTCAGGTTTTTACTACATATGAACACTTTTCACATTCTCCCGTGCAACGCGGCTGCTAGTCCTCCTTTCATGCAAAATCTTAAGGTTCCACCTCATGTCAAAGCCACCAAAGCCGGCTAAAAATGAATAATCGACAACTAAAACTTGAATTGTACTACTTCTTACTGGCTATTACTTCAAATTAGAAGCTTCTTCTGTGTTCTACTATGGTGCTTTTAGTGTTTCGGCATACCGCAGCACGCGACATAGCTTTGCTGACAACAAATGTAACCGTCTCAGTGAGAAAAGCGGCCAATGTTACGATCTGGCTTTAAGTCGATTCGATAACAAATGACGAAAACGGACGGATTTCTCAGCTTTTTACTACATATGAACACTTTTCACATTCTCCCATGCAACGCGGCTGCTAGTCCTCCTTTCATTCAAAATCTTAAGGTCCTAGGTCATGTCCAAGCCAAAAAAAAAAACGGCTAAAAAGTGAATAATCGATAACTAAAACTTGAATTGTACTACTTCTTACTGGCTATTACTTCAACTTAGAAGCTTCTTCTGTGTTCTACTATGGTGCTTTTAGTGTCTCCGCATACCGTAGCACGCGACATAGCTTTGCAGACAAAAAATGTAACCGTCTCAGAAAGAAAAGCGGCCAATGTGACGATCTGGCTTTAAGTCGATTCGATAACAAATGACGAAAACGGACTGATTTCTCAGGTTTTTACTACATATGAACACTTTTCACATTCTCCCATGCAACGCGGAAGCTAGTCCTCCTTTCATGCAAAATCTTAAGGTCCTAGGTCATGTCCAAGCCACCAAAGCCGGCTAAAAAGTGAATAATCGACAACTAAAACTTGAATTGTACTACTTCTTACTGGCTATTACTTCAACATAGAAGCTTCTTCCGTGTTCTACTATGATGCTTATAGTGTCTCCGCATACCGCAGCACGCGACATAGCTTTGCAGACGATAAATGTAACCGTATCAGAGAGAAAAGCGGCCAATGTGACGATCTGTAATTAAGTCGATTCGATAACAAATGACGAAAACGGACAGATTTCTCAGCTTTTTACTACATATGAAACATTTCACATTCTCCCGTGCAACGCGGCTGCAAGTACTCCTTTCATGCAAAATCTTAAGGTCCTAGGTCATGTCCAAGCGACCAAATCCGGCTTAAAAGTGAATAATCGACAACTATAACTTGAATTGTACTACTTCTTACTGGCTATTATTTCAACATAGAAGCTTCTTCTGTGTTCTCCTATGGTGCTTTTAGTGTCTCCGCATACCGCAGCACGCGACATAGCTTTGCAGACGATAAATGTAACCGTCTCAGAGAGAAAAGCGGCTCAATGTGACGAATGGCTTTAAGTCGATTCGATAAGAAATGACGAAAACGGACGGATTTCTCAGGTTTTTACTACATATGAACACATTTCACATTCTCCCGTGCAACGCGGCTGCAAGTACTCCTTGCATGCAAAATCTTAAGGTCCTAGGTCATGTCCAAGCCACCAAAGCCGGATAAAAAGTGAATAATCGACAGCTAAAACTTGAATAGTACTACTTCTTACTGGCTACTACTTCAACTTAGAAGCTTCTTCAGTGTTCCACTATGGTGCTTTTAGTGTCTCCGCATACTGCAGCACGAGACATAGCTTTGCAGGCAACAAATGTAACCGTCTCAGAGAGAAAAGCGGCCAATGTGATGATCTGGCTTTAAGTCGATTCGATAACAAATGAAGAAAACGGACGGATTTCTCAGGTTTTTACAACATATGAACACTTTTCACATTCTCGCGTGCAACGCGGCTGCTAGTCCTCCTTTCATGCAAAATCTTAAGGTTCCACCTCATTTCCAAGCCACCAAAGCCGGCTAAAAAGTAAATAATCGAACACTAAAACTAGAATTGTACTACTTCTTACTGGCTATTACTTCAACTTAGAAGCTTCTTCTGTGTTCTACTATGGTGCTTTTAGTGTCTCCACATACCGTAGCACGCGACATAACTTTGCAGACAAAAAATGTAACCGTCTCAGAAAGAAAAGCGGCCAATGTGACGATCTGGCTTTAAGTCGATTCGATAACAAATGATGAAAACTGACGGATTTCTCAGGTTTTTACTACATATGAACACATTTCACATTCTCCCGTGCAACGCGGCTGCAAGTACTCCTTGAATGCAAAATCTTAAGGTCCAAGGACATGTCCAAGCCACCAAAGCCGGCTAAAAAGTGAATAATCGACAACTAAAACTTAAATAGTACTACATCTTACTGGCTATTACTTCAACTTAGATGCTTCTTCTGTGTTCTACTATGGTGCTTTTAGTGTCTCCGCATACCGCAGCACGCGACATAGCTTTGCAGACAATAAGTGTAACCTTCTCAGAGAGAAAAGCGGCCAATGTGATGAACTGGCTTTAAGTCGGTTCGATAACAAATGAAGAAAACGGACGGATTTCTCAGTTTTTTACTACATATGAACACTTTTCACTTTCTCCCGTGCAACGCGGCTGCTAGTCCTCCTTTCATGCAAAATCTTAAGGTTCCACCTCATTTCCAAGCCACCAAAGCCGGCTAAAAAGTGAATAATCGAACACTAAAACTAGAATTGTACTACTTCTTACTGGCTATTACTTCAACTTAGAAGCTTCGTCTGTGTTCTACTATGGTGCTTTTAGTGTTTCGGCATACCGCAGCACGCGACATAGCTTTGCAGACTATAAATGTAACCGTTTCAGAGAGAAGAGCGGCAAATGTGACGATCTGGCTTTAAGTCGATTTGATAACAAATGACGAAAACGGACGGATCTCTCAGGTTTTTACTACATATGAACACTTTTCACATTCTCCCGTGCAACGCGGCTGCTAGTCCTCCTTTCATGGAAAATCTTAAGGTCCTAGGTCATGTCCAAGCCACCAAAGCCGGCTAAAAAGTGAATAGTCGACAACTAAAACTTGAATTGTACAACTTCTTACTGGCTATTACTTCAACTTAGAAGCTTCTTCTGTGTTCTACTATGGTGTTTTTAGTGTCTCCGCACACCGCAGCACGCAACATAGCTTTGCAGACGAAAAATGTAACCGTCTCAGAGAGAAAAGCGGTCAATGTGACGATCTGGCTTTAAGTCGATTCGATAACAAATGAAGAAAACGGACGGATTTCTCAGGTTTTTACTACATATGAACACTTTTCACATTCTCCCGTGCAACGCGGCTGCTAGTCCTCCTTTCATGCAAAATCTTAAGGTTCCACCTCATGTCAAAGCCACCAAAGCCGGCTAAAAATGAATAATCGACAACTAAAACTTGAATTGTACTACTTCTTACTGGCTATTACTTCAAATTAGAAGCTTCTTCTGTGTTCTACTATGGTGCTTTTAGTGTCTCCGCATACCGCAGCACGCGACATAGCTTTGCTGACAACAAATGTAACCGTCTCAGTGAGAAAAGCGGCCAATGTTACGATCTGGCTTTAAGTCGATTCGATAACAAATGACGAAAACGGACGGATTTCTCAGGTTTTTACTACATATGAACACTTTTCACATTCTCCCATGCAACGCGGCTGCTAGTCCTCCTTTCATGCAAAATCTTAATGGCCTAGGTCATGTCCAAGCCACCAAAGCCGGCTAAAAAGAGAATAATCGATAACTAAAACTTGAATTGTACTACTTCTTACTGGCTATTACTTCAACTTAGAAGCTTCTTCTGTGTTCTACTATGGTGCTTTTAGTGTCTCCGCATACCGCAGCACGCGATACAGCTTTGCAGACGATAAATGTAACCGTCTCAGAGAGAAAAGCGGCCAATGTGACAATCTGGCTTTAAGTCGATTCGATAACAAATGACGAAAACGGACGGATTTCTCAGGTTTTTACTACATATGAACACTTTTCACATTCTCCCATGCAACGCGGCTGCTAGTCCTCCTTTCATTCAAAATCTTAAGGTCCTAGGTCATGTCCAAGCCAAAAAAAAAAACGGCTAAAAAGTGAATAATCGATAACTAAAACTTGAATTGTACTACTTCTTACTGGCTATTACTTCAACTTAGAAGCTTCTTCTGTGTTCTACTATGGTGCTTTTAGTGTCTCCGCATACCGTAGCACGCGACATAGCTTTGCAGACAAAAAATGTAACCGTCTCAGAAAGAAAAGCGGCCAATGTGACGATCTGGCTTTAAGTCGATTCGATAACAAATGATGAAAACGGACTGATTTCTCAGGTTTTTACTACATATGAACACTTTTCACATTCTCCCATGCAACGCGGAAGCTAGTCCTCCTTTCATGCAAAATCTTAAGGTCCTAGGTCATGTCCAAGCCACCAAAGCCGGCTAAAAAGTGAATAATCGACAACTAAAACTTGAATTGTACTACTTCTTACTGGCTATTACTTCAACATAGAAGCTTCTTCTGTGTTCTACTATGATGCTTATAGTGTCTCCGCATACCGCAGCACGCGACATAGCTTTGCAGACGATAAATGTAACCGTATCAGAGAGAAAAGCGGCCAATGTGACGATCTGTAATTAAGTCGATTCGATAACAAATGACGAAAACGGACAGATTTCTCAGCTTTTTACTACATATGAAACATTTCACATTCTCCCGTGCAACGCGGCTGCAGGTACTCCTTTCATGCAAAATCTTAAGGTCCTAGGTCATGTCCAAGCGACCAAAGCCGGCTAAAAAGTGAATAATCGACAACTATAACTTGAATTGTACTACTTCTTACTGGCTACTATTTCAACATAGAAGCTTCTTCTGTGTTCTCCTATGGTGCTTTTAGTGTCTCCGCATACCGCAGCACGCGACATAGCTTTGCAGACGATAAATGTAACCGTCTCAGAGAGAAAAGCGGCTCAATGTGACGAATGGCTTTAAGTCGATTCGATAAGAAATGACGAAAACGGACGGATTTCTCAGGTTTTTACTACATATGAACACATTTCACATTCTCCCGTGCAACGCGGCTGCAAGTACTCCTTGCATGCAAAATCTTAAGGTCCTAGGTCATGTCCAAGCCACCAAAGCCGGCTAAAAAGTGAATAATCGACAACTAAAACTTGAATAGTACTACTTCTTACTGGCTACTACTTCAACTTAGAAGCTTCTTCAGTGTTCCACTATGGTGCTTTTAGTGTCTCCGCATACTGCAGCACGAGACATAGCTTTGCAGGCAACAAATGTAACCGTCTCAGAGAGAAAAGCGGCCAATGTGATGATCTGGCTTTAAGTCGATTCGATAACAAATGAAAAAAACGGACGGATTTCTCAGGTTTTTACTACATATGACCACTTTTCACATTCTCGCGTGCAACGCGGCTGCTAGTCCTCCTTTCATGCAAAATCTTAAGGTTCCACCTCATTTCCAAGCCACCAAAGCCGGCTAAAAAGTAAATATTCGAACACTAAAACTAGAATTGTACTACTTCTTACTGGCTATTACTTCAACTTAGAAGCTTCTTCTGTGTTCTACTATGGTGCTTTTAGTGTCTCCACATACCGTAGCACGCGACATAACTTTGCAGACAAAAAATGTAACCGTCTCAGAAAGAAAAGCGGCCAATGTGACGATCTGGCTTTAAGTCGATTCGATAACAAATGATGAAAACTGACGGATTTCTCAGGATTTTAATACATATGAACACATTTCACATTCTCCCGTGCAACGCGGCTGCAAGTACTCCTTGAATGCAAAATCTTAAGGTCCAAGGTCATGTCCAAGCCACCAAAGCCGGCTAAAAAGTGAATAATCGACAAGTAAAACTTAAATAGTACTACATCTTACTGGCTATTACTTCAACTTAGATGCTTCTTCTGTGTTCTACTATGGTGCTTTTAGTGTCTCCGCATACCGCAGCACGCGACATAGCTTTGCAGACAATAAGTGTAACCTTCTCAGAGAGAAAAGCGGCCAATGTGATGATCTGGCTTTAAGTCGGTTCGATAACAAATGAAGAAAACGGACGGATTTCTCAGGTTTTTACTACATATGAACACTTTTCACTTTCTCCCGTGCAACGCGGCTGCTAGTCCTCCTTGCATGCAAAATCTTAAGGTTCCACCTCATTTCCAAGCCACCAAAGCCGGCTAAAAAGTGAATAATCGAACACTAAAACTAGAATTGTACTACTTCTTACTGGCTATTACTTCAACTTAGAAGCTTCGTCTGTGTTCTACTATGGTGCTTTTAGTGTTTCGGCATACCGCAGCACGCGACATAGCTTTGCAGACTATAAACGTAACCGTTTCAGAGAGAAGAGCGGCAAATGTGACGATCTGGCTTTAAGTCGATTTGATAACAAATGACGAAAACGGACGGATCTCTCAGGTTTTTACTACATATGAACACTTTTCACATTCTCCCGTGCAACGCGGCTGCTAGCCCTCCTTTCATGCAAAATCTTAAGGTCCTAGGTCATGTCCAAGCCACCAAAGCCGGCTGAAATGTGAATAATCGACAACTAAAACTTGAATTGTATTACTTCTTACTGGCTATTACTTCAACTTAGAACCTTCTTCTGTGTTCTACTATGGTGCTTTTAGTGTCTCCGCATACCGCAGCACGTGATATAGCTTTACAGACGATAAATGTAACCGTCTCAGAGAGATAGGCGGCCAATGTGACGATCTGGCTTTAAGTCGATTCGATAACAAACGAAGAAAACGGACGGATTTCTCAGGTTTTTACTACATATGAACACTTTTCACATTCTCCCATGCAACGCGGCTGCTAGTCCTCCTTTCATGCAAAATCTTAAGGTTCCACCTCATGTCAAAGCCACCAAAGCCGGCTAAAAAGTGAATAATCGACAACTAAAACTTGAATTGTACTACTTTTTACTGGCTATTACTTCAAATTAGAAGCTTCTTCTGTGTTCTACTATGGTGCTTTTAGTGTTTCGGCATACCACAGCACGCGACATAGCTTTGCAGACGATAAATGTAACCGTTTCAGAGAGAAGATCGGCCAATGTGACGATCTGGCTTTAAGTCGATTCGATAACAAATGACGAAAACGGACGGATTTCTCAGGTTTTTACTACATATGAACACTTTTCACATTCTCCCGTGCAACGCGGCTGCAAGTCCTCCTTTCATGGAAAATCTTAAGGTCCTAGGTCATCTCCAAGCCACCAAAGCCGGCTAAAAGTGAATACGCGACAACTAAAATTGAATTGTACTACTTCTTATTGGCTATTACTTCAACTTGGAAGCTTCTTCTGTGTTCTACTATGGTGCTTTTAGTGTTTCCACATACCGCAGCACGCGACATAGCTTTGCAGACGATAAATGTAATCGTCTCAGAGAGAAAAGCTGCCAATGTGACGATCTGGCTTTAAGTCGATTCGATAACAAATGACGAAAACGGACGGATTTCTCAGGTTTTTACTACATATGAACACTTTTCACATTCTCGCGTGCAACGCGGCTGCTAGTCCTCCTTTCATGCAAAATCTTAAGGTTCCACCTCATGTCCAAGCCACCAAAGCCGGCTAAAAAATGAATAATCGACAACTAAAACTTGAATTGTACTACATCTTACTGGCTATTACTTCAACTTAGAAGCTTCTTCTGTGTTCTGCTATGGTGCTTTTAGTGTTTCGGCATACCGCAGCACGCGACATAGCTTTGCAGACGATAAATGTAACCGTTTCAGGGAGAAGAGCGGCAAATGTGACGATCTGGCTTTAAGTCGATTCAATAACAAATGACGAAAACGCACGGATTTCTCAGGTTTTTATTACATATGAACACTTTTCACATTCTCCCGTGCAACGCGGCTGCTAGTCCTCCTTTCATGCAAAATCTTAAGGTCCTAGGTCATGTCCAAGCCACCAAAGCCGGCTGAAATGTGAATTATCGACAACTAAAACTTGAATTGTATTACTTCTTACTGGCTATTACTTCAACTTAGAAGCTTCTTCTGTGTTCTACTATGGTGCTTTTAGTGTCTCCGCATACCGCAGCACGCGACATAGCTTTGCAGACAATAAGTGTAACCTTCTCAGAGCGAAAAGCGGCCAATGTGATGATCTGGCTTTAAGTCGATTCGATAACAGAAGACGAAAACGGACGGATTTCTCAGGTTTTTACTACATATGAACACTTTTCACATTCTCCCGTGCAACGCGGCTGCAAGTACTCCTTGCATGCAAAATCTTAAGGTCCTAGGTCATGTCCTACCCACCAAAGCCGGCTAAAAAGTGAATAATCGACAACTAAAACTTGAATAGTACTACTTCTTACTGGCTATTACTTCAACTTAGAAGCTTCTTCTGTGTTCTACTATGGTGCTTTTAGTGTCTCCGCACACCGCAGCACGCGACATAGCTTTGCAGACGATAAATGTAACCGTCTCAGAGAGAAAAGCGGCCAATGTGACGATCTGGCTTTAAGTCGATTCGATAACAAACGAAGAAAACGGACGGATTTCTCAGGTTTTTACTACATATGAACACTTTTCACATTCTCCCGTGCAACGCGGCTGCTAGTCCTCCTTTCATGCAAAATCTTAAGGTTCCACCTCATGTCCAAGCCACCAAAGCCGGCTAAAAAGTGAATACGCGACAACTAAAATTGAATTGTACTACTTCTTACTGGCTATTACTTCAACATAGAAGCTTCTTCTGTGTTCTACTATGGTGCTTTTTGTGTTTCCACATAGCGCAGCAGGCGAAATAGCTTTGCAGACGATAAATGTAATCGTCTCAGAGAGAAAAGCGGCCAATGTGACGATCTGGCTTTAAGTCGATTCGATAACAAATGACGAAAACGGACGGATTTCTCAGGTTTTTACTACATATGAACACTTTTCACATTCTCCCGTGCAACGCGGCCGCTAGTCATCCTTTCATGCAAAATCTTAAGGTCCTAGGTCATGTCCAAGCCACCAAAGCCTGCTGAAATGTGAATTATCGACAACTAAAACTTGAATTGTATTACTTCTTACTGGCTATTACTTCAACTTAGAAGCTTCTTCTGTGTTCTACTATGGTGCTTTTAGTGTCTCCGCATACCGCAGCACGCGACATAGCTTTGCAGACAATAAGTGTAACCTTCTCAGAGCGAAAAGCGGCCAATGTGATGATCTGGCTTTAAGTCGATTCGATAACAGAAGACGAAAACGGACGGATTTCTCAGGTTTTTACTACATATGAACACTTTTCACATTCTCGCGTGCAACGCGGCTGCTAGTCCTCCTTTCATGCAAAATCTTAAGGTCCTAGGTCATGTCCAAGCCACCAAAGCCGGCTGAAATGTGAATTATCGACAACTAAAACTTGAACTGTATTACTTCTTACTGGCTATTACTTCAACTTAGAAGCTTCTTCTGTGTTCTACTATGGTGCTTTTAGTGTCTCCGCATACCGCAGCACGCGACATAGCTTTGCAGACAATAAGTGTAACCTTCTCAGAGCGAAAAGCGGCCAATGTGATGATCTGGCTTTAAGTCGATTCGATAACAGAAGACGAAAACGGACGGATTTCTCAGGTTTTTACTACATATGAACACTTTTCACATTCTCGCGTGCAACACGGCTGCTAGTCCTTATTTCATGCAAAATCTTAAGGTTCCACCTCATGTCCGAGCCACCAAAGCCGGCTAAAAAGTGAATAATCGACAACTAAAACTTGAATTGTACTACTTCTTACTGGCTATTACTTCAACTTAGAAGCTTCTTCTGTGTTCTACTATGGTGCTTTTAGTGTTTCGGCATATCGCAGCACGCGACATAGCTTTGCAGACGATAAATGTAACCGTCTCAGAGAGAAAAGCGGCCAATGTGACCATCTGGCTTTAAGTCGATTCGATAACAAACGAAGAAAACGGACGGATTTCTCAGGTTTTTACTACATATGAACACTTTTCACATTCTCCCGTGCAACGCGGCTGCTAGTCCTCCTTTCATGCAAAATCTTAAGGTTCCACCTCATGTCCAAGCCACCAAAGCCGGCTAAAAAGTGAATACGCGACAACTAAAATTGAATTGTACTACTTCTTACTGGCTATTACTTCAACTTGGAAGCTTCTTCTGTGTTCTACTATGGTGCTTTTAGTGTTTCCACATAGCGCAGCACGCGACATAGCTTTGCAGACGATAAATGTAATCGTCTCAGAGAGAAAAGCGGCCAATGTGACGATCTGGCTTTAAGTCGATTCGATAACAAATGACGAAAACGGACGGATTTCTCAGGTTTTTACTACATATGAACACTTTTCACATTCTCCCGTGCAACGCGGCTGCTAGTCCTCCTTTCATGCAAAATCTTAATGTCCTAGGTCATGTCCAAGCCACCAAAGCCTGCTGAAATGTGAATTATCGACAACTAAAACTTGAATTTTATTACTTCTTTCTGGCTATTACTTCAACTTAGAAGCTTCTTCTGTGTTCTACTATGGTGCTTTTAGTGTCTCCGCATACCGCAGCACGCGACATAGCTTTGCAGACAATAAGTGTAACCTTCTCAGAGCGAAAAGCGGCCAATGTGATGATCTGGCTTTAAGTCGATTCGATAACAGAAGACGAAAACGGACGGATTTCTCAGGTTTTTACTACATGTGAACACTTTTCACATTCTCACGTGCAACGCGGCTGCTAGTCCTTATTTCATGCAAAATCTTAAGGTTCCACCTCATGTCCGAGCCACCAAAGCCGGCTAAAAAGTGAATAATCGACAACTAAAAGTTGAATTGTACTACTTCTTACTGGCTATTACTTCAACTTAGAAGCTTCTTCTGTGTTCTACTATGGTGCTTTTAGTGTTTCGGCATATCGCAGCACGCGACATAGCTTTGCAGACGATAAATGTAACCGTCTCAGAGAGAAAAGCGGCCAATGTGACGATCTGGCTTTAATTCGATTCGATAACAAATGACGAAAACAGACGGGTTTCTCAGGTTTTTACTACATATGAACACATTTCACATTCTCTCGTGCAACGCGGCTGCAAGTACTCCTTTCATCCAAAGTCTTAAGGTCCTAGGTCATGTCCAAGCTTCCAAAGCCGGCTAAAAAGTGAATAATCGACAACTAAAACTTGAATTGTACTACTTCTTACTGGCTATTACTTCAACTTAGAAGCTTCTTCTGTGTTCTACTATGGTGCTTTTAGTGTCTCCGCACACCGCAGCACGCGACATAGCTTTGCAGACGATAAATGTAACCGTCTCAGAGAGAAAAGCGGCCAATGTGACGATCTGGCTTTAAGTCGATTCGATAACAAACGAAGAAAACGGACGGATTTCTCAGGTTTTTACTACATATGAACACTTTTCACATTCTCCCGTGCAACGTGGCTGCTAGTCCTCCTTTCATGCAAAATCTTAAGGTTCCACCTCATGTCCAAGCCACCAAAGCCGGCTAAAAACTGAATACGCGACAACTAAAATTGAATTGTACTACTTCTTACTGGCTATTACTTCAACTTGGAAGCGTCTTCTGTGTTCTACTATGGTGCTTATAGTGTTTCCACATAGCGCAGCACGCGACATAGCTTTGCAGACGATAAATGTAATCTTGTCAGAGAGAAAAGCGGCCAATGTGACGATCTCGCTTTAAGTCGATTCGATAACAAATGACGAAAACGGACGGATTTCTCAGGTTTTTACTACATATGAACACTTTTCACATTCTCCCGTGCAACGCGGCTGCAAGTACTCCTTGCATGCAAAATCTTAAGGTCCTAGGTCATGTCCAAGCCACCAAAGCCGGCTAAAAAGTGAATAATCGACAACTAAAACTTGAATAGTACTACTTCTTACTGGCTATTACTTCAACTTAGAAGCTTCTTCTGTGTTGTACTATGGTGCTTTTAGTGTCTCTGCACACCGGAGCACGCGACATAGCTTTGCAGACGATAAATGTAACCGTCTCAGAGAGAAAAGCGGCCAATGTGACCATCTGGCTTTAAGTCGATTCGATAACAAACGAAGAAAACGGACGGATTTCTCAGGTTTTTACTACATATGAACACTTTTCACATTCTCCAGTGCAACGCGGCTGCTAGTCCTCCTTTCATGCAAAATCTTAAGGTCCTAGGTCATGTCCAAGCCACCAAAGCCTGCTGAAATGTGAATTATCGACAACTAAAACTTGAATTGTATTACTTCTTACTGGCTATTACTTCAACTTAGAAGCTTCTTCTGTGTTCTACTATGGTGCTTTTAGTGTCTCCGCATACCGCAGCACGCGACATAGCTTTGCAGACAATAAGTGTAACCTTCTCAGAGCGAAAAGCGGCCAATGTGATGATCTGGCTTTAAGTCGATTCGATAACAGAAGACGAAAACGGACGGATTTCTCAGGTTTTTACTACATATGAACACTTTTCACATTCTCGCGTGCAACGCGGCTGCTAGTAATTATTTCATGCAAAATCTTAAGGTTCCACCTCATGTCCGAGCCACCAAAGCCGGCTAAAAAGTGAATAATCGACAACTAAAACTTGAATTGTACTACTTCTTACTGGCTATTACTTCAACTTAGAAGCTTCTTCTGTGTTCTACTATGGTGCTTTTAGTGTTTCGGCATATCGCAGCACGCGACATAGCTTTGCAGACGATAAATGTAACCGTCTCAGAGAGAAAAGCGGCCAATGTGACGATCTGGCTTTAAGTCGATTCGATAACAAATGACGAAAACAGACGGGTTTCTCAGGTTTTCACTACATATGAACACATTTCACATTCTCTCGTGCAACGCGGCTGCAAGTACTCCTTTCATCCAAAATCTTAAGGTCCTAGGTCATGTCCAAGCTTCCAAAGCCGGCTAAAAAGTGAATAATCGACAACTAAAACTTGAATTGTACTACTTCTTACTGGCTATTGCTTCAACTTAGAAGCTTCTTCTGTGTTCTACTATGGTGCTTTTAGTGTCTCCGCACACCGCAGCACGCGACATAGCTTTGCAGACGATAAATGTAACCGTCTCAGAGAGAAAAGCGGCCAATGTGACGATCTGGCTTTAAGTCGATTCGATAACAAACGAAGAAAACGGACGGATTTCTCAGGTTTTTACTACATATAAACACTTTTCACATTCTCCCGTGCAACGTGGCTGCTAGTCCTCCTTTCATGCAAAATCTTAAGGTTCCACCTCATGTCCAAGCCACCAAAGCCGGCTAAAAACTGAATACGCGACAACTAAAATTGAATTGTACTACTACTTACTGGCTATTACTTCAACTTGGAAGCGTCTTCTGTGTTCTACTATGGTGCTTTTAGTGTTTCCACATAGCGCAGCACGCGACATAGCTTTGCAGACGATAAATGTAATCGTCTCAGAGAGAAAAGCGGCCAATGTGACGATCTGGCTTTAAGTCGATTCGATAACAAATGACGAAAACGGACGGATTTCTCAGGTTTTTACTACATATGAACACTTTTCACATTCTCGCGTGCAACGCGGCTGCTAGTCCTCCTTGCATGCAAAATCTTAAGGTCCTAGGTCATGTCCAAGCCACCAAAGCCGGCTAAAAAGTGAATACGCGACAACTAAAATTGAATTGTACTACTTCTTACTGGCTATTACTTCAACTTAGAAGCTTTTTTCTGTGTTCTACTAAGGCGCTGTTAGTGTCTCCGCATACCGCAGCACGCGACATAGCTTTGCAGACAATAAATGTAACCTTCTCAGAGAGAAAAGCGGCCAATGTGACGATCTGGCTTTAAGTCGATTCGATAACAAATGACGAAAACGGACGTATTTCTCAGGTTTTTACTACGTATGAACACTTTTCACATTCTCCCGTGAGCGCGGCTGCAAGTACTCCTTGCATGCAAAATCTTAAGGTCCTAGGTCATGTCCAAGCCACCAAAGCCGGCTAAAAAGTGAATAATCGACAACTAAAACTTGAATAGTACTACTTCTTACTGGCTATTACTTCAACTTAGAAGCTTCTTCTGTGTTGTACTATGGTGCTTTTAGTGTCTCCGCACACCGCAGCACGCGACATAGCTTTGCAGACGATAAATGTAACCGTCTCAGAGAGAAAAGCGGCCAATGTGACCATCTGGCTTTAAGTCGATTCGATAACAAACGAAGAAAACGGACGGATTTCTCAGGTTTTTACTACATATGAACACTTTTCACATTCTCCAGTGCAACGCGGCTGCTAGTCCTCCTTTCATGCAAAATCTTAAGGTCCTAGGTCATGTCCAAGCCACCAAAGCCTGCTGAAATGTGAATTATCGACAACTAAAACTTGAATTGTATTACTTCTTACTGGCTATTACTTCAACTTAGAAGCTTCTTCTGTGTTCTACTATGGTGCTTTTAGTGTCTCCACATACCGCAGCACGCGACATAGCTTTGAAGACAATAAGTGTAACCTTCTCAGAGCGAAAAGCGGCCAATGTGATGATCTGGCTTTAAGTCGATTCGATAACAGAAGACGAAAACGGACGGATTTCTCAGGTTTTTACTACATATGAACACTTTTCACATTCTCGCGTGCAACGCGGCTGCTAGTAATTATTTCATGCAAAATCTTAAGGTTCCACCTCATGTCCGAGCCACCAAAGCCGGCTAAAAAGTGAATAATCGACAACTAAAACTTGAATTGTACTACATCTTACTGGCTATTTCTTCAACTTAGAAGCTTCTTCTGTGTTCTACTATGGTGCTTTTAGTGTTTCGGCATATCGCAGCACGCGACATAGCTTTGCAGACGATAAATGTAACCGTCTCAGAGAGAAAAGCGGCCAATGTGACGATCTGGCTTTAAGTCGATTCGATAACAAATGACGAAAACGGACGGATTTCTCAGGTTTTTACTACATATGAACACTTTTCACTCTCTCCTGTGCAACGCGGCTGCTAGTCCTCCTTTCATGCAATATCTTAAGGTTCCTCCTCATGTCCAAGCCACCAAAGCCGGCTAAAAAGTGAATAATCGAGAACTAAAACTTGAATTGTACTACTTCTTACTGGCTATTACTTCAACTTAGAAGCTTCTTCTGTGTTCTACGATAGTGCTTTTAGTGTTTCGGCATACCGCAGCACGCGACATAGCTTTGCAGACGATAAATGTAACCGTTTCAGAGAGAAGAGCGGCCAATGTGACGATCTGGCTTTAAGTCGATTCGATAACAAATGACGAAAACGGTCGGATTTCTCAGGTTTTTACTACATATGAACACTTTTCCCATTCTCGCGTGCAACGCGGCTGCTAGTCCTCCTTTCTTGCAAAATCTTAAGGTTCCACCTCATGTCCAAGCAACCAAAGCCGGCTAAAAAGTGAATAATCGACAACTAAAACTTGAATTGTACTACTTCTTACTGGCTATTACTTCAACTTAGAAGCTGCTTCTGTGTTCTACTATGGTGCTTTTAGTGTTTCGGCATACCGCAGCACGCGACATAGCTTTGCAGACGATAAATGTAACCGTTTCAGAGAGAAGAGCGGCAAATGTGACGATCTGGCTTTAAGTCGATTCGATAACAAATGAAGAAAACGGACGGATTTCTCAGGTTTTTACTACATATGAACACTTTTCACATTCTCCCATGCAACGCGGCTGCTAGTACTCCTTTCATGCAAAATCTTAAGGTTCCACCTCATGTCAAAGCCACCAAAGCCGGCTAAAAAGTGAATAATCGACAACTAAAACTTGAATTGTACTACTTTTTACTTGCTATTACTTCAAATTAGAAGCTTCTTCTGTGTTCTACTATGGTGCGTTTAGTGTTTCGGCATACCACAGCACGCGACATAGCTTTGCAGACGATAAATGTAACCGTTTCAGAGAGAAGATCGGCCAATGTGACGATCTGGCTTTAAGTCGATTCGATAACAAATGACGAAAACGGACGGATTTCTCAGGTTTTTACTACATATGAACACTTTTCACATTCTCCCGTGCAACGCGGCTGCAAGTCCTCCTTTCATGGAAAATCTTAAGGTCCTAGGTCATGTCCAAGCCACCAAAGCCGGCTAAAAAGTGAATACGCGACAACTAAAATTGAATTGTACTGCCTCTTACTGGCTATTACTTCAAATTGGAAGTTTCTTCTGTGTTCTACTATGGTGCTATTAGTGTTTCCACATACCGCAGCACGCGACATAGCTTTGCAGACGATAAATGTAATCGTCTCAGAGATAAAAGCGGCCAATGTGACGATCTGGCTTTAAGTCGATTCGATAACAAATGACGAAAACGGACGGATTTCTCAGGTTTTTACTACATATGAACACATTTGACATTCTCCCGTGCAACGCGACTGCAAGTACTCCTTGCATGCAAAATCTTAAGGTCCTAGGTCATGACAAAGCCACCAAAGCCGGCTAAAAAGTGAATAATCGACAACTAAAACTTGAATAGTACTACTTCTTACTGGCTATTACTTCAACTTAGAAGCTTCTTCTGTGTTCTATTATGGTGCTTTTAGTGTTTCCGCATACCGCAGCACGCGACATAGCTTTGCAGACAACAAATGTAACCGTCTCAGAGAGAAAAGCATCCAATGTTACGATCTGGCTTTAAGTCGATTCGATAACAAATGACGAAAACGGACGGATTTCTCAGGTTTTTACTACATATGAACACTTTTCACTCTCTCCCATAAAAAGCGGCTGCTAGTCCTCCTTTCATGCAAAATCTTAAGGTTCCACCTCATGTCCAAGCCACCAAAGCCGGCTAAAAAGTGAATAATCGAGAACTAAAACTTGAATTGTACTACTTCTTACTTGCTATTACTTCAACTTAGAAGCTTCTTCTGTGTTCTACGATTATGCTTTTAGTGTTTCGGCATACCGCAGCACGCGACATAGCCTTGCAGACGATAAATGTAACCGTTTCAGAGAGAAGAGCGGCCAATGTGACTATCTGGCTTTAAGGCGATTCGATAACAAATGACGAAAACGGACGGATTTCTCAGGTTTTTACTACATATGAACACTTTTCACATTCTCGCGTGCAACGCGGCTGCTAGTCCTCCTTTCTTGCAAAATCTTAAGGTTCCACCTCATGTCCAAGCCACCAAAGCCGGCTAAAAAGTGAATAATCGACAACTAAAATTTGAATTGTATTACTTCTTACTGGCTATTACTTCAACTTAGAAGCTGCTTCTGTGTTCTACTATGGTGCTTTTAGTGTTTCGGCATACCGCAGCACGCGACATAGCTTTGCAGACGATAAATGTAACAGTTTCAGAGAGAAGAGCGGCAAATGTGACGATCTGGCTTTAAGTCGATTCGATAACAAATGAAGAAAACGGACGGATTTCTCAGGTTTTTACTACATATGAACACTTTTCACATTCCCCCATGCAACGCGGCTGCTAGTCCTCCTTTCATGCAAAATCTTAAGGTTCCACCTCATGTCCAAGATACCAAAGCCGGCTAAAAAGTGAATAATCGACAACTAAAACTTGAATTGTACTACTTTTTACTGGCTATTACTTCAAATTAGAAGCTTCTTCTGTGTTCTACTATGGTGCTTTTAGTGTTTCGGCATACCACAGCACGCGACATAGCTTTGCAGTCGATAAATGTAACCGTTTCAGAGAGAAGATCGGCCAATGTGACGATCTGGCTTTACGTCGATTCGATAACAAATGACGAAAACGGACGGATTTCTCAGGTTTTTACTACATATGAACACTTTTCACATTCTCCCGTGCAACGCGGCTGCAAGTCCTCCTTTCATGGAAAATCTTAAGGTCCTAGGTCATGTCCAAGCCACCAAAGCCGGCTAAAAAGTGAATACGCGACAACTAAAATTGAAGTGTACTACTTCTTACTGGCTATTACTTCAACTTGGAAGCTCCTTCTGTGTTGTACTATGGTGCTTTTAGTGTTTCCACATACCGCAGCACGCGACATAGCTTTGCAGACGATAAATGTAATCGTCTCAGAGAGAAAAGCGGCCAATGTGACGATCTGGCTTTAAGTCGAATCGTTAACAAATGACGAAAACGGACGGATTTCTCAGGTTTTTACTACATATGAACACTTTTCACATTCTCCCGTGCAACGCGGCTGCTAGTCCTCCTTTCATGCAAAATCTTAAGGTCCTAGGTCATGTCCAAGCCACCAAAGCCGGCTAAAATGTGAATAATCGACAACTAAAACTTGAATTGTATTACTTCTTACTGGCTATTACTTCAACTTAGAAGCTTCTTCTGTCTTCTACTATGGTGCTTTTAGTGTCTCAGCATACCGCGGCACGCGACATAGCTTTGCAGACAATAAATGTAACCTTCTCAGAGAGAAAAGCGGCCAATGTGATGATCTGGCTTTAAGTCCATTGGATAACAAATGACGAAAATGGACGGATTTCTCAGGTTTTTAGTACATATGCACACTTTTCACATTCTCCCATGCAACGCGGCTACTAGTCCTCCTTTCATGCAAAATCTTAAGGTCCTAAGTCATATATAAGCCACCAAAGCCGGCTAAAAAGTGAATAATCGACAACTAAAACTTGAATTGTACTACTTCTTACTGGCTATTACTTCAACTTAGAAGCTTTTTTCTGTGTTCTGCTAAGGCGCTGTTAGTGTCTCCGCATACCGCAGCACGCGACATAGCTTTGCAGACAATAAATGTAACCTTCTCAGAGAGAAAAGCGGCCAATGTGACGATCTGGCTTTAAGTCGATTCGATAACAAATGATGAAACGGACTGATTTCTCAGGTGTTTACTACATATGAACGCTTTTCACATTCTCCCATGCAACGCGGAAGCTAGTCCTCCTTTCATGCAAAATCTTAAGGTCCTAGGTCATGTCCAAGCGACCAAAGCCGGCTAAAAAGTGAAAAATCGACAACTAAAACTTGAATTGTACTACTTCTTACTGGCTGTTACTTCAACATAGAAGCTTCTTCTGTGTTCTCCTATGGTGCTTTTAGTGTCCCCGCACACCGCAGCACGCGACATAGCTTTGCAGACGATAAATGTAACCGTCTCAGAGAGAAAAGCGGCCAATGTGACGATCTGGCTTTAAGTCGATTCGATAACAAATGACGAAAACGGACGGATTTCTCAGGTTTTTACTACATATGAACACATTTCACATTCTCCCGTGCAACGAGGCTGCAAGTACTCCTTGCATGCAAAATCTTAAGGTCCTAGGTAATGTCCAAGCCACCAAAGCCGGCTAAAAAGTGAATAATCGACAACTAAAACTTGAATTGTACTACTTCTTACTGGCTATTACTTCAACTTAGAAGCTTCTTCTGTGTTCTGCTATGGTGCTTTTAGTGTCTCCGCATACCGCAGCACGCGACATAGCTTTGCAGACAACAAATGTAACCGTCTCAGAGAGAAAAGCGGCCAATGTTACGATCTGGCTTTAAGTCGATTCGATAACAAATGACGAAAACGGACGGATTTCTCATGTTTTTACTACATATGAACACTTTTCACTCTCTCCCGTGCAACGCGGCTGCTAGTCCTCCTTTCATGCAAAATCTTAAGGTTCCACCTCATGTCCAAGCCACCAAAGTCGGCTAAAAAGTGAATAATCGAGAACTAAAACTTGAATTGTACTACTTCTTACTGGCTATTACTTCAACTTAGAAGCTTCTTCTGTGTTCTACGATAGTGCTTTTAGTGTTTCGGCATACCGCAGCACGCGACATAGCTTTGCAGACGATAAATGTAACCGTTTCAGAGAGAAGAGCGGCAAATGTGACGATCTGGCTTTAAGTCGATTCGATAACAAATGAAGAAAACGGACGGATTTCTCAGGTTTTTACTACATATGAACACTTTTCACATTCTCCCATGCAACGCGGCTGCTAGTCCTCCTTTCATGCAAAATCTTAAGGTCCTAAGTCATATCCAAGCCACAAAAAGCCGGCTAAAAAGTGAATAATCGACAACTAAAACTTGAATTGTACTACTTCTTACTGGCTATTACTTCAACTTAGAAGCTTTTTTCTGTGTTCTACTATGGCGCTGTTTGTGTCTCCGCATACCGCAGCACGCGACATAGCTTTGCAGACAATAAATGTAACCTTCTCAGAGAGAAAAGCGGCCAATGTGACGATCTGGCTTTAAGTCGATTCGATACCAAATGACGAAACGGACTGATTTCTCAGGTTTTTACTACATATGAACACATTTCACATTCTCTCGTGCAACGCGGCTGCAAGTACTACTTTCATCCAAAATCTTAAGGTCCTAGGTCATGTCCAAGCCACCAAAGCCGGCTAAAAAGTGAAAAATCGACAACTAAAACTTGAATTGTACTACTTCTTACTGGCTGTTACTTCAACATAGAAGCTTCTTCTGTGTTCTCCTATGGTGCTTTTAGTGTCCCCGCACACCGCAGCACGCGACATAGCTTTGCAGACGATAAATGTAACCGTCTCAGAGAGAAAAGCGGCCAATGTGACGATCTGGCTTTAAGTCGATTCGATAACAAATGACGAAAACGGACGGATTTCTCAGGTTTTTACTACATATGAACACATTTCACATTCTCCCGTGCAACGAGGCTGCAAGTACTCCTTGCATGCAAAATCTTAAGGTCCTAGGTAATGTCCAAGCCACCAAAGCCGGCTAAAAAGTGAATAATCGACAACTAAAACTTGAATAGTACTACTTCTTACTGGCTATTACTTCAACTTAGAAGCTTCTTCTGTGTTCTGCTATGGTGCTTTTAGTGTCTCCGCATACCGCAGCACGCGACATAGCTTTGCAGACAACAAATGTAACCGTCTCAGAGAGAAAAGCGGCCAATGTTACGATCTGGCTTTAAGTCGATTCGATAACAAATGACGAAAACGGACGGATTTCTCATGTTTTTACTACATATGAACACTTTTCACTCTCTCCCGTGCAACGCGGCTGCTAGTCCTCCTTTCATGCAAAATCTTAAGGTTCCACCTCATGTCCAAGCCACCAAAGTCGGCTAAAAAGTGAATAATCGAGAACTAAAACTTGAATTGTACTACTTCTTACTGGCTATTACTTCAACTTAGAAGCTTCTTCTGTGTTCTACGATAGTGCTTTTAGTGTTTCGGCATACCGCAGCACGCGACATAGCTTTGCAGACGATAAATGTAACCGTTTCAGAGAGAAGAGCGGCAAATGTGACGATCTGGCTTTAAGTCGATTCGATAACAAATGAAGAAAACGGACGGATTTCTCAGGTTTTTACTACATATGAACACTTTTCACATTCTCCCATGCAACGCGGCTGCTAGTCCTCCTTTCATGCAAAATCTTAAGGTCCTAAGTCATATCCAAGCCACAAAAAGCCGGCTAAAAAGTGAATAATCGACAACTAAAACTTGAATTGTACTACTTCTTACTGGCTATTACTTCAACTTAGAAGCTTTTTTCTGTGTTCTACTATGGCGCTGTTTGTGTCTCCGCATACCGCAGCACGCGACATAGCTTTGCAGACAATAAATGTAACCTTCTCAGAGAGAAAAGCGGCCAATGTGACGATCTGGCTTTAAGTCGATTCGATACCAAATGACGAAACGGACTGATTTCTCAGGTTTTTACTACATATGAACACATTTCACATTCTCTCGTGCAACGCGGCTGCAAGTACTACTTTCATCCAAAATCTTAAGGTCCTAGGTCATGTCCAAGCCACCAAAGCCGGCTAAAAAGTGAATACGCGACAACTGAAATTGAATTGTACTACTTCTTATTGGCTATTACTTCAACTTGGAAGCTTCTTCTGTGTTCTACTATGGTGCTTTTAGTGTTTCCACATACCGCGGCACGCAACATAGCGTTACAGACGATAAATGTAATCGTCTCAGAGAGAAAAGCGGCCAATGTTACGATCTGGCTTTAAGTCGATTCGATAACAAATGACGAAAACGGACGGATTTCTCAGGTTTTTACTACATATGAACACTTTTCACTCTCTCCCGTGCAACGCGGCTGCTAGTCCTCCTTTCATGCAAAATCTTAAGGTTCCACCTCATGTCCAAGCCACCAAAGTCGGCTAAAAAGTGAATAATCGAGAACTAAAACTTGAATTGTACTACTTCTTACTGGCTATTACTTCAACTTAGAAGCTTCTTCTGTGTTCTACGATAGTGCTTTTAGTGTTTCGGCATACCGCAGCACGCGACATAGCTTAGCAGACGATAAATGTAACCGTTTCAGAGAGTAGAGCGGCCAATGTGACGATCTGGCTTTAAGTCGATTCGATAACAAATGACGAAAACGGTCGGATTTCTCAGGTTTTTACTACATATGAACACTTTTCACATTCTCGCGTGCAACGCGGCTGCTAGTCCTCCTTTCTTGCAAAATCTTAAGGTTCCACCTCATGTCCAAGCCACCAAACCCGGCTAAAAAGTGAATAATCGACAACTAAAACTTGAATTGTACTACTTTTTACTGGCTATTATTTCAAATTAGAAGCTTCTTCTGTGTTCTACTATGGTGCTTTTAGTGTTTCGGCATACCGCAGCACGCGACATAGCTTTGCAGACGATAAATGTAACCGTTTCAGAGAGAAGATCGGCCAATGTGACGATCTGGCTTTAAGTCGATTCGATAACAAATGACGAAAACGGACGGATTTCTCAGGTTTTTACTACATATGAACACTTTTCACATTCTCCCGTGCAACGCGGCTGCAAGTCCTCCTTTCATGGAAAATCTTAAGGTCCTAGGTCATGTCCAAGCCACCAAAGCCGGTTAAAAAGTGAATACACGACAACTAAAATTGAATTGTACTGCCTCTTACTGGCTATTACTTCATATTGGAAGTTTCTTCTGTGTTCTACTATGGTGCTATTAGTGTTTCCACATACCGCAGCACGCGACATAGCTTTGCAGACGATAAATGTAATCGTCTCAGAGATAAAAGCGGCCAATGTGACGATCTGGCTTTAAGTCGATTCGATAACAAATGACGAAAACGGACGGATTTCTCAGGTTTTTACTACATATGAACACTTTTCACATTCTCCCGTGCAACGCGGCTGCTAGTCCTCCTTTCATGCAAAATCTTAAGGTTCCACCTCATGTCCAAGCCACCAAAGCCGGCTAAAAAGTGAATAATCGACAACTAAAACTTGAATAGTACTACATCTTACTGGCTATTACTTCAACTTAGAAGCTTCTTCTGTGTTCTACTATGGTGCTTTTAGTTTTTCCGCATACCGCAGCACGCGACATAGCTTTGCAGACGATAAATGTAACCGTTTAAGAGAGAAGAGCGGCCTCTTTGTCGATATGGCTTTAAGTCGATTTGATAACAAATGACGAAAACGGAAGGATTTCTTAGTTTTTTTACTACATATGAACACTTTTCACATTCTCGCGTGCAACGCGGCTGCTAGTCCTCCTTTCTTGCAAAATCTTAAGGTTCCACCTCATGTCCAAGCCACCAAACCCGGCTAAAAAGTGAATAATCGACAACTAAAACTTGAATTGTACTACTTTTTACTGGCTATTATTTCAAATTAGAAGCTTCTTCTGTGTTCTACTATGGTGCTTTTAGTGTTTCGGCATACCGCAGCACGCGACATAGCTTTGCAGACGATAAATGTAACCGTTTCAGAGAGAAGATCGGCCATTGTGACGATCTGGCTTTAAGTCGATTCGATAACAAATGACGAAAACGGACGGATTTCTCAGGTTTTTACTACATATGAACACTTTTCACATTCTCGCGTGCAACGCGGCTGCTAGTCCTCCTTTCATGCAAAATCTTAAGGTTCCACCTCATGTCCAAGCCACCAAAGCCGGCTAAAAAGTGAATAATCGACAACTAAAACTTGAATAGTACTACATCTTACTGGCTATTACTTCAACTTAGAAGCTTCTTCTGTGTTCTACTATGGTGCTTTTAGTTTTTCCGCATACCGCAGCACGCGACATAGCTTTGCAGACGATAAATGTAACCGTTTCAGAGAGAAGAGCGGCCAATGTAACGATCTGGCTTTAAGTCGATTCGATAACAAATGACGAAAACGGACGGATTTCTCAGGTTTTTACTACATATGAACACTTTTCACATTCTCCCGTGAAACGCGGCTGCTAGTCCTCCTTTCATGCAAAATCTTAAGGTCCTAGGTCATGTCCAAGCCACCAAATCCGGCTAAAATGTGAATAATCGACAATTAAAACTTGAATTGTACTACTTCTTAGTGGCTATTACTTCAACATAGAAGCTTCTTCTGTGTTCTCCTATGGTGCTTTTAGTGTCTCCGCACACCGCAGCACGCGACATAGCTTTGCAGACGATAAATGTAACCGTCTCAGAGAGAAAAGCGGCCAATGTGACGATCTGGCTTTAAGTCGATTCGATAACAAATTACGAAAACGGACGGATTTCTCAGGTTTTTACTACATATGAACACATTTCACATTCTCCCGTGCAACGCGACTGCAAGTACTCCTTGCATGCAAAATCTGAAGGTCCTAGGTCATGACTAAGCCACCAAAGCCGGCTAAAAAGTGAATGATCGACAACTAAAACTTGAATAGTACTACTTCTTACTGGCTATTACTTCAACTTAGAAGCTTCTTCTGTGTTCTACTATGGTGCTTTTAGTGTTTCCGCATACCGCAGCACGCGACATAGCTTTGCAGACAACAAATGTAACCGTCTCAGAGAGAAGAGCGGCCAATGTGACGATCTGGCTTTAAGGCGATTCGATAACAAATGACGAAAACGGACGGATTTCTCAGGTTTTTACTACATATGAACACTTTTCACATTCTCGCGTGCAACTCGGCTGCTAGTCCTCCTTTCATGCAAAATCTTAAGGTTCTACCTCATGTCCAAGCCACCAAAGCCGGCTAAAAAGTGAATAATCGAGAACTAAAACTTGAATTGTACTACTTCTTACTTGCTATTACTTCAACTTAGAAGCTTCTTCTGTGTTCTACGATAGTGCTTTTAGTGTTTCGGCATACCGCAGCACGCGACATAGCTTTGCAGACGATAAATGTAACCGTTTCAGAGAGAAGAGCGGCCAATGTGACGATCTGGCTTTAAGGCGATTCGATAACAAATGACGAAAACGGACGGATTTCTCAGGTTTTTACTACATATGAACACTTTTCACATTCTCGCGTGCAACGCGGCTGCTAGTCCTCCTTTCTTGCAAAATCTTAAGGTTCCACCTCATGTCCAAGCCACCAAAGCCGGCTAAAAAGTGAATACGCGACAACTAAAATTGAATTGTACTACTTCTTACTGGCTATTACTTCAACTTGGAAGCTTCTTCTGTGTTCTACTATGGTGCTTTTAGTGTTTCCACATACCGCAGCACGCGACATAGCTTTGCAGACGATAAATGTAATCGTCTCAGAGAGAAAAGCGGCCAATGTGACGATCTGGCTTTAAGTCGAATCGATAACAAATGACGAAAACGGTCGGATTTCTCAGGTTTTTACTACATATGAACACTTTTTACATTCTCCCGTGCAACGCGGCTGCTAGTCCTCCTTTCATGCAAAATCTTAAGGTCCTAGGTCATGTCCAAGCCACCAAAGCCGGCTAAAATGTGAATAATCGACAACTAAAA
This sequence comes from Schistocerca gregaria, assembly GCF_023897955.1. NCBI lineage: Eukaryota > Metazoa > Arthropoda > Insecta > Orthoptera > Acrididae > Schistocerca > Schistocerca gregaria. The sequence continues at coordinate 224,309,164 of NC_064928.1, forward strand.
CTTGAATTGCATTACTTCTTACTGGCTATTACTTCAACTTAGAAGCTTCTTCTGTGTTCTACTATGGTGCTTTTAGTGTCTCAGCATACCGCGGCACGCGACATAGCTTTGCAGACAATAAATGTAACCTTCTCAGAGAGAAAAGCGGCCAATGTGATGATCTGGCTTTAAGTCCATTCAATAACAAATGACGAAAATGGACGGATTTCTCAGGTTTTTAGTACATATGCACACTTTTCACATTCTCCCATGCAACGCGGCTACTAGTCCTCCTTTCATGCAAAATCTTAAGGTCCTAAGTCATATATAAGCCACCAAAGCCGGCTAAAAAGTGAATAATCGACAACTAAAACTTGAATTGTACTACTTCTTACTGGCTATTACTTCAACTTAGAAGCTCTTTTCTGTGTTCTACTAAGGCGCTGTTAGTGTCTCCGCATACCGCAGCACGCGACATAGCTTTGCAGACAATAAATGTAACCTTCTCAGAGAGAAAAGCGGCCAATGTGACGATCTGGCTTTAAGTCGATTCGATAACAAATGATGAAACGGACTGATTTCTCAGGTTTTTACTACATATGAACGCTTTTCACATTCTCCCATGCAACGCGGAAGCTAGTCCTCCTTTCATGCAAAATCTTAAGGTCCTAGGTCATGTCCAAGCAACCAAAGCCGGCTAAAAAGTGAATAATCGACAACTAAAACTTGAATTGTACTACTTCTTACTGGCTATTACTTCAACATAGAAGCTTCTTCTGTGTTCTCCTATGGTGCTTTTAGTGTCTCCGCACACCGCAGCACGCGACATAGCTTTGCAGACGATAAATGTAACCGTCTCAGAGAGAAAAGCGGCCAATGTGACGATCTGGCTTTAAGTCGATTCGATAACAAATGACGAAACGGACTGATTTCTCAGGTTTTTACTACATATGAACACATTTCACATTCTCTCGTGCAACGCGGCTGCAAGTACTCCTTTCATCCAAAATCTTAAGGTCCTAGGTCATGTCCAAGCCACCAAAGCCGGCTAAAAAGTGAATACGCGACAACTGAAATTGAATTGTACTACTTCTTACTGGCTCTTACTTCAACTTGGAAGCTTCCTCTGTGTTCTACTATGGTACTTTTAGTGTTTCCACATACCGCGGCACGCGACATAGCGTTGCAGACGATAAATGTAATCGTCTCAGAGAGAAAAGCGGCCAATGTTACGATCTGGCTTTAAGTCGATTCGATAACAAATGACGAAAACGGACGGATTTCTCAGGTTTTTACTACATATGAACACTTTTTACTCTCTCCCGTGCAACGCGGCTGCTAGTCCTCCTTTCATGCAAAATCTTAAGGTTCCACCTCATGTCCAAGCCACCAAAGTCGGCTAAAAAGTGAATAATCGAGAACTAAAACTTGAATTGTACTACTTCTTACTGGCTATTACTTCAACTTAGAAGCTTCTTCTGTGTTCTACGATAGTGCTTTTAGTGTTTCGGCATACCGCAGCACGCGACATAGCTTTGCAGACGATAAATGTAACCGTTTCAGAGAGAAGAGCGGCCAATGTGACGATCTGGCTTTAAGTCGATTCGATAACAAATGACGAAAACGGTCGGATTTCTCAGGTTTTTACTACATATGAACACTTTTCACATTCTCGCGTGCAACGCGGCTGCTAGTCCTCCTTTCTTGCAAAATCTTAAGGTTCCACCTCATGTCCAAGCCACCAAAACCGGCTAAAAAGTGGATAATCGACAACTAAAACTTGAATTGTACTACTTCTTACTGGCTATTACTTCAACTTAGAAGCTGCTTCTGTGTTCTACTATGGTCCTTTTAGTGTTTCGGCATACCGCAGCACGCGACATAGCTTTGCAGACGATAAATGTAACCGTTTCAGAGCGAAGAGCGGCAAATGTGACGATCTGGCTTTAAGTCGATTCGATAGCAAATGAAGAAAACGGACGGATTTCTCAGGTTTTTACTATATATGAACACTTTTCACATTCTCCCATGCAACGCGGCTGCTAGTCCTCCTTTCATGCAAAATCTTAAGGTTCCACCTCATGTCCAAGCCACCAAAGCCGGCTAAAAAGTGAATAATCGACAACTAAAACTTGAATTGTACTACTTTTTACTTGCTATTACTTCAAATTAGAAGCTTCTTCTGTGTTCTACTATGGTGCTTTTAGTGTTTCGGCATACCGCAGCACGCGACATAGCTTTGCAGACGATAAATGTAACCGTTTCAGAGAGAAGAGCGGCAAATGTGACGATCTGGCTTTAAGTCGATTCGATAGCAAATGAAGAAAACGGACGGATTTCTCAGGTTTTTACTATATATGAACACTTTTCACATTCTCCCATGCAACGCGGCTGCTAGTCCTCCTTTCATGCAAAATCTTAAGGTTCCACCTCATGTCCAAGCCACCAAAGCCGGCTAAAAAGTGAATAATCGACAACAAAAACTTGAATTGTACTACTTCTTACTGGCTATTACTTCAACATAGAAGCTTCTTCTGTGTTCTCCTATGGTGCTTTTAGTGTCTCCGCACACCGCAGCACGCGACATAGCTTGCAGACGATAAATGTAACCGTCTCAGAGAGAAAAGCGGCCAATGTGACGATCTGGCTTTAAGTCGATTCGATAACAAATGACGAAAACGGACGGATTTCTCAGGTTTTTACTACATATGAACACTTTTCACATTCTCCCATGCAACGCGGCTGCTAGTCCTCCTTTCATGCAAAATCTTAATGGCCTAGGTCATGTCCAAGCCACCAAAGCCGGCTAAAAAGAGAATAATCGATAACTAAAACTTGAATTGTACTACTTCTTACTGGCTATTACTTCAACTTAGAAGCTTCTTCTGTGTTCTACTATGGTGCTTTTAGTGTCTCCGCATACCGCAGCACGCGATACAGCTTTGCAGACGATAAATGTAACCGTCTCAGAGAGAAAAGCGGCCAATGTGACAATCTGGCTTTAAGTCGATTCGATAACAAATAACGAAAACGGACGGATTTCTCAGGTTTTTACTACATATGAACACTTTTCACTCTCTCCCGTGCAACGCGGCTGCAAGTCCTCCTTTCATGCAAAATCTTAAGGTTCCACCTCATGTCCAAGCCACCAAAGCCGGCTAAAAAGTGAATAATCGAGAACTAAAACTTGAATTGTACTACTTCTTACTTGCTATTACTTCAACTTAGAAGCTTCTTCTGTGTTCTACGATAGTGCTTTTAGTGTTTCGGCATACCGCAGCACGCGACATAGCTTTGCAGACGATAAATGTAACCGTTTCAGAGAGAAGAGCGGCCAATGTGACGATCTGGCTTTAAGTCGATTCGATAACAAATGACGAAAACGGACGGATTTCTCAGGTTTTTACTACATATGAACACTTTTCACATTCTCGCGTGCAACGCGGCTGCTAGTCCTCCTTTCTTGCAAAATCTTAAGGTTCCACCTCATGTCCAAGCCACCAAAGCCGGCTAAAAAGTGAATAATCGACAACTAAAACTTGAATTGTACTACTTCTTACTGGCTATTTCTTCAACTTAGAAGCTGCTTCTGTGTTCTACTATGGTGCTTTTAGTGTTTCGGCATACCGCAGCACGCGACATAGCTTTGCAGACGATAAATGCAACCGTTTCAGAGAGAAGAGCGGCAAATGTGACGATCTGGCTTTAAGTCGATTCGATAACAAATGAAGAAAACGGACGGATTTCTCAGGTTTTTACTACATATGAACACTTTTCACATTCTCCCATGCAACGCGGCTGCTAGTCCTCCTTTCATGCAAAATCTTAAGGTTCCACCTCATGTCCAAGCCACCAAAGCCGGCTAAAAAGTGAATAATCGACAACTAAAACTTGAATTGTACTACTTTTTACTGGCTATTACTTCAAATTAGAAGCTTCTTCTGTATTCTACTATGGTGCTTTTAGTGTTTCGGCATACCGCAGCACGCGACATAGCTTTGCTGACGATAAATGTAACCGTTTCAGAGATTAGAGCGGCCAATGTGATGATCTGGCTTTAAGTCGATTCGATAACAAATGACGAAAACGGACGGATTTCTCAGGTTTTTACTACATATGAACACATTTCACATTCTCCCGTGCAACGCGGCTGCTAGTCTTCCTTTCATGCAAAATCTTAAGGTCCTAGTTCATGTCCAAGCCACCAAAGCCGGCTAAAAAGTGAATAATCGACAACTAAAACTTCAATTGTACTACTTCTTACTGGCTATTACTTCAACATAGAAGCTTCTTCTGTGTTCTACTATGGTGCTTTTAGTTTTTCCGCATACCGCAGCACGTGACATAGCTTTGTAGACGATAAATGTAACCGTTTCAGAGAGAAGAGCGGCCAATGTGACGATCTGGCTTTAAGTCGATTCGATAACAAATGACGAAAACGGACGGATTTCTCAGGTTTTTACTAAATATGAACACTTTTCACATTCTCCCGTGCAACGCGGCTGCTAGTCCTCCCTTCATGCAAAATCTTAAGGTCCTAGGTCATGTCCAAGCCACCAAAGCCGGCTAAAAAGTGAATAATCGATAACTAAAACTTGAATTGTACTACTTCTTACTGGCTATTACTTCCACTTAGAAGCTTCTTCTGTGTTCTACTATGGTGCATTTAGTGTCTCCGCACACCGCAGCACGCGAGATAGCTTTGCAGACGATAAATGTAACCGTCTCAGAGGGAAAAGCGGCCAATGTGACGATCTGGCTTTAAGTCGATTCGATAACAAATGACGAAAACGGACGGATTTCTCAGGTTATTACTAAATATGAACACTTTTCACATTCTCCCGTGCAACGCGGCTGCTAGTCCTCCTTTCATGCAAAATCTTAAGGTCCTAGGTCATGTCCAAGCCACCAAAGCCGGCTAAAAAGAGAATAATCGACAACTAAAACTTCAATTGTACTACTTCTTACTGGCTATTACTTCAACTTAGAAGCTTCTTCTGTGTTCTACTATGGTGCTTTTAGTGTTTCCGCATACCGCTGCACGCGACATAGCTTTGCTGACGATAAGTGTAACCGTTTCAGAGAGAAGAGCGCCCAATGTGACGATCTGGCTTTAAGTCGATTCGATAACAAATGACGAAAACGGACGAATTTCTCAGGTTTTTACTACATATGAACACTTTTCACATTCTCCCGTGCAACGCGGCTGCTAGTCCTCCTTTCATGCAAAATCTTAAGTTGCTAGGTCATGTCCAAGCCACCAAAGCCGGCTAAATAGTGAATAATCGACAGCTAAAACTTGAATTGTACTACTTCTTACTGGCTATTGCTTCAACTTAGAAGCTTCTTCTGTGTTCTACTATGGTGCTTTTAGTGTTTCCGCATACCGCTGCACGCGACATAGCTTTGCAGACGATAAGTGTAACCGTTTCAGAGAGAAGAGCGGCCAATGTGACGATCTGGCTTTAAGTCGAATCGATAACAAATGACGAAAACGGACGGATTTCTCAGGTTTTTACTACATATGAACACTTTTCACATTCCGCCGTGCAACGCGGCTGCTAGTCCTCCTTTCATGCAAAATCTTATGGTCCTAGGTCATGTCATAGCCACCAAAGCCGGCTAAAAAGTGAATAATCGACAACTAAAACTTCAATTGTACTACTTCTTACTGGCTATTACTTCAACATAGAAGCTTCTTCTGTGTTCTACTATGGTGCTTTTAGTGTTTCCGCATACCGCAGCACGCGACATAGCTTTGTAGATGATAAATGTAACCGTTTCAGAGAGAAGAGCGGCCAATGTGACGATCTGGCTTTAAGTCGATTCGATAACAAATGACGAAAACGGACGGATTTCTCAGGTTTTTACTAAATATGAACACTTTTCACATTCTCCCGTGCAACGCGGCTTCTAGTCCTCCCTTCATGCAAAATCTTAAGATGCTAGGTCATGTCCAAGCCACCAAAGCCGGCTAAAAAGTGAATAATCGATAACTAAAACTTGAATTGTACTACTTCTTACTGGCTATTACTTCCACTTAGAAGCTTCTTCTGTGTTCTACTATGGTGCATTTAGTGTCTCCGCACACCGCAGCACGCGACATAGCTTTGCAGACGATAAATGTAACCGTCTCAGAGGGAAAAGCGGCCAATGTGACGATCTGGCTTTAAGTCGATTCGATAACAAATGACGAATACGGACGGATTTCTCAGGTTTTTACTACATATGAACACTTTTCACATTCTCCCATGCAACGCGGCTGCTAGACATCCTTTCATGCAAAATGTTAAGGTCCTAGGTCATGTCCAAGCCACCAAAGCCGGCTAAAAAGTGAGTAATCGATAACTAAAACTTGAATTGTACTACTTCTTACTGGCTATTACTTCAACTTAGAAGCTTCTTCTGGGTTCTACTATGGTGCATTTAGTATCTCCGCACACCGCAGCACGCGACATAGCTTTGCAGACGATAAATGTAACCGTCTCAGAGAAAAGATCGGCCAATGTGACGATGTGGCTTTAAGTCGATTCGATAACAAATGACGAAAACGGACGGATTTCTCAGGTTTTTACTAAATATGAACTCTTTTCACATTCTCCCGTGCAACGCGGCTGCTAGTCCTCCTTTCATGCAAAATCTTAAGGTGCTAGGTCACATCCAAGCCATTAAATCCGGCTAAAAAGTGAATAATCGACAACTAAAACTTGAATTGTACTACTTCTTACTGGCTATTGCTTCAACTTAGAAGCTTCTTCTGTGTTCTGCTATGGTGCTTTTAGTGTCTCCGCATACCGCAGCACGCGACATAGCTTTGCAGCCGATAAATGTAACCGTCTCAGAGAGAAAAGCGGTCAATGTGACGATCTGTCTTTAAGTCGATTCGATAACAGATGACGAAAACGGACGGATTTCTCAGGTTTTTACTACATATGAACACTTTTCACATTCTCCCGTGCAACGCGGCTGCTCGTCCTCCTTTCATGCAAAATCTTATGGTCCTAGGTCATGTCATAGCCACCAAAGCCGGCTAAAAAGTGAATAATCGACAACTAAAACTTGAATTGTACTACTTCTTACTGGCTATTACTTCAACTTAGAAGCTTCTTCTGTGTTCTGCTATGGTGCTTTTAGTGTTTCCGCATACTGCAGCACGCGACATAGCTTTGCAGACGATAAATGTAACCGTCTCAGAGGGAAAAGCGGCCAATGTGACGATCTGGCTTTAAGTCGATTCGATAACAAATGACGAAAACGGACGGATTTCTCAGTTTTTTACTAAATATGAACACTTTTCACATTCTCCCGTGCAACGCGGCTGCTAGTCCTCCTTTCATGCAAAATCTTAAGGTTCCACCTCATGTCCAAGCCACCAAAGCCGGCTAAAAAGTGAATAATCGAGAACTAAAACTTGAATTGTACTACTTCTTACTTGCTATTACTTCAACTTAGAAGCTTCTTCTGTGTTCTACGATAGTGCTTTTAGTGTTTCGGCATACCGCAGCACGCGACATAGCTTTGCAGACGATAAATGTAACCGTTTCAGAGAGAAGAGCGGCCAATGTGACGATCTGGCATTAAGTCGATTCGATAACAAATGACGAAAACGGACGGATTTCTCAGGTTTTTACTACATATGAACACTTTTCACATTCTCGCGTGCAACGCGGCTGCTAGTCCTCCTTTCTTGCAAAATCTTAAGGTTCCACCTCATGTCCAAGCCACCAAAGCCGGCTAAAAAGTGAATAATCGACAACTAAAACTTGAATTGTACTACTTCTTACTGGCTATTTCTTCAACTTAGAAGCTGCTTCTGTGTTCTACTATGGTGCTTTTAGTGTTTCGGCATACCGCAGCACGCGACATAGCTTTGCAGACGATAAATGCAACCGTTTCAGAGAGAAGAGCGGCAAATGTGACGATCTGGCTTTAAGTCGATTCGATAACAAATGAAGAAAACGGACGGATTTCTCAGGTTTTTACTACATATGAACACTTTTCACATTCTCCCATGCAACGCGGCTGCTAGTCCTCCTTTCATGCAAAATCTTAAGGTTCCACCTCATGTCCAAGCCACCAAAGCCGGCTAAAAAGTGAATAATCGACAACTAAAACTTGAATTGTACTACTTTTTACTGGCTATTACTTCAAATTAGAAGCTTCTTCTGTATTCTACTATGGTGCTTTTAGTGTTTCGGCATACCGCAGCACGCGACATAGCTTTGCTGACGATAAATGTAACCGTTTCAGAGATTAGAGCGGCCAATGTGATGATCTGGCTTTAAGTCGATTCGATAACAAATGACGAAAACGGACGGATTTCTCAGGTTTTTACTACATATGAACACATTTCACATTCTCCCGTGCAACGCGGCTGCTAGTCTTCCTTTCATGCAAAATCTTAAGGTCCTAGTTCATGTCCAAGCCACCAAAGCCGGCTAAAAAGTGAATAATCGACAACTAAAACTTCAATTGTACTACTTCTTACTGGCTATTACTTCAACATAGAAGCTTCTTCTGTGTTCTACTATGGTGCTTTTAGTTTTTCCGCATACCGCAGCACGTGACATAGCTTTGTAGACGATAAATGTAACCGTTTCAGAGAGAAGAGCGGCCAATGTGACGATCTGGCTTTAAGTCGATTCGATAACAAATGACGAAAACGGACGGATTTCTCAGGTTTTTACTAAATATGAACACTTTTCACATTCTCCCGTGCAACGCGGCTGCTAGTCCTCCCTTCATGCAAAATCTTAAGGTCCTAGGTCATGTCCAAGCCACCAAAGCCGGCTAAAAAGTGAATAATCGATAACTAAAACTTGAATTGTACTACTTCTTACTGGCTATTACTTCCACTTAGAAGCTTCTTCTGTGTTCTACTATGGTGCATTTAGTGTCTCCGCACACCGCAGCACGCGAGATAGCTTTGCAGACGATAAATGTAACCGTCTCAGAGGGAAAAGCGGCCAATGTGACGATCTGGCTTTAAGTCGATTCGATAACAAATGACGAAAACGGACGGATTTCTCAGGTTATTACTAAATATGAACACTTTTCACATTCTCCCGTGCAACGCGGCTGCTAGTCCTCCTTTCATGCAAAATCTTAAGGTCCTAGGTCATGTCCAAGCCACCAAAGCCGGCTAAAAAGTGAATAATCGACAACTAAAACTTCAATTGTACTACTTCTTACTGGCTATTACTTCAACTTAGAAGCTTCTTCTGTGTTCTACTATGGTGCTTTTAGTGTTTCCGCATACCGCTGCACGCGACATAGCTTTGCTGACGATAAGTGTAACCGTTTCAGAGAGAAGAGCGCCCAATGTGACGATCTGGCTTTAAGTCGATTCGATAACAAATGACGAAAACGGACGAATTTCTCAGGTTTTTACTACATATGAACACTTTTCACATTCTCCCGTGCAACGCGGCTGCTAGTCCTCCTTTCATGCAAAATCTTAAGTTGCTAGGTCATGTCCAAGCCACCAAAGCCGGCTAAATAGTGAATAATCGACAGCTAAAACTTGAATTGTACTACTTCTTACTGGCTATTGCTTCAACTTAGAAGCTTCTTCTGTGTTCTACTATGGTGCTTTTAGTGTTTCCGCATACCGCTGCACGCGACATAGCTTTGCAGACGATAAGTGTAACCGTTTCAGAGAGATGAGCGGCCAATGTGACGATCTGGCTTTAAGTCGAATCGATAACAAATGACGAAAACGGACGGATTTCTCAGGTTTTTACTACATATGAACACTTTTCACATTCCGCCGTGCAACGCGGCTGCTAGTCCTCCTTTCATGCAAAATCTTATGGTCCTAGGTCATGTCATAGCCACCAAAGCCGGCTAAAAAGTGAATAATCGACAACTAAAACTTCAATTGTACTACTTCTTACTGGCTATTACTTCAACATAGAAGCTTCTTCTGTGTTCTACTATGGTGCTTTTAGTGTTTCCGCATACCGCAGCACGCGACATAGCTTTGTAGATGATAAATGTAACCGTTTCAGAGAGAAGAGCGGCCAATGTGACGATCTGGCTTTAAGTCGATTCGATAACAAATGACGAAAACGGACGGATTTCTCAGGTTTTTACTAAATATGAACACTTTTCACATTCTCCCGTGCAACGCGGCTTCTAGTCCTCCCTTCATGCAAAATCTTAAGATGCTAGGTCATGTCCAAGCCACCAAAGCCGGCTAAAAAGTGAATAATCGATAACTAAAACTTGAATTGTACTACTTCTTACTGGCTATTACTTCCACTTAGAAGCTTCTTCTGTGTTCTACTATGGTGCATTTAGTGTCTCCGCACACCGCAGCACGCGACATAGCTTTGCAGACGATAAATGTAACCGTCTCAGAGGGAAAAGCGGCCAATGTGACGATCTGGCTTTAAGTCGATTCGATAACAAATGACGAATACGGACGGATTTCTCAGGTTTTTACTACATATGAACACTTTTCACATTCTCCCATGCAACGCGGCTGCTAGACATCCTTTCATGCAAAATGTTAAGGTCCTAGGTCATGTCCAAGCCACCAAAGCCGGCTAAAAAGTGAGTAATCGATAACTAAAACTTGAATTGTACTACTTCTTACTGGCTATTACTTCAACTTAGAAGCTTCTTCTGGGTTCTACTATGGTGCATTTAGTATCTCCGCACACCGCAGCACGCGACATAGCTTTGCAGACGATAAATGTAACCGTCTCAGAGAAAAGATCGGCCAATGTGACGATGTGGCTTTAAGTCGATTCGATAACAAATGACGAAAACGGACGGATTTCTCAGGTTTTTACTAAATATGAACTCTTTTCACATTCTCCCGTGCAACGCGGCTGCTAGTCCTCCTTTCATGCAAAATCTTAAGGTGCTAGGTCACATCCAAGCCATTAAATCCGGCTAAAAAGTGAATAATCGACAACTAAAACTTGAATTGTACTACTTCTTACTGGCTATTGCTTCAACTTAGAAGCTTCTTCTGTGTTCTGCTATGGTGCTTTTAGTGTCTCCGCATACCGCAGCACGCGACATAGCTTTGCAGCCGATAAATGTAACCGTCTCAGAGAGAAAAGCGGTCAATGTGACGATCTGTCTTTAAGTCGATTCGATAACAGATGACGAAAACGGACGGATTTCTCAGGTTTTTACTACATATGAACACTTTTCACATTCTCCCGTGCAACGCGGCTGCTAGTCCTCCTTTCATGCAAAATCTTATGGTCCTAGGTCATGTCATAGCCACCAAAGCCGGCTAAAAAGTGAATAATCGACAACTAAAACTTGAATTGTACTACTTCTTACTGGCTATTACTTCAACTTAGAAGCTTCTTATGTGTTCTGCTATGGTGCTTTTAGTGTTTCCGCATACTGCAGCACGCGACATAGCTTTGCAGACGATAAATGTAACCGTCTCAGAGGGAAAAGCGGCCAATGTGACGATCTGGCTTTAAGTCGATTCGATAACAAATGACGAAAACGGACGGATTTCTCAGTTTTTTACTAAATATGAACACTTTTCACATTCTCCCGTGCAACGCGGCTGCTAGTCCTCCCTTCATGCAAAATCTTAAGGTCCTAGGTCAAGTCCAAGCCACCAAAGCCGGCTAAAAAGTGAATAATCGACAACTAAAACTTCAATTGCATTATTTCTTACTCTCTATTACTTCAACATAGAAGCTTCTTCTGTGTTCTACTATGGAGCTTTTAGTGTTTCCGCATACCGCAGCACGCGACATAGCTTTGTAGACGATAAATGTAACCGTCTCAGAGAGAAGAGCGGCCAATCTGACGATCTGGGTTTAAGTCGATTCGATAACAAATGACAAAAACGGACGAATTTCTCAGGTTTTTACTACATATGAACACTTTCCATATTCTCCCGTGCAACGCGGCTGCTAGTCCTCCTTTCATGCAAAATGTTAAGGTCCTAGGTCATGTCCAAGCCACCAAAGCCGGCTAAAAAGTGAGTAATCGATAACTAAAACTTGAATTGTACTACTTCTTACTGGCTATTACTTCAACTTAGAAGCTTCTTCTGTGTTCTACTATGGTGCATTTAGTGTCTCCGCACACCGCAGCACGCGACATAGCTTTGCAGACGATAAATGTAACCGTCTCAGAGAGAAGATCGGCCAATGTGACGATCTGGCTTTAAGTCGATTCGATAACAAATGACGAAAACGGACGGATTTCTCAGGTTTTTACTACATATGAACACTTTTCACATTCTCCCATGCAACGCGGCTGCTAGGCCCCCTTTCATGCAAAATCTTAAGGTCCTAGGTCATGTCCAAGCCACCAAAGCCGGCTAAAAAGTGAATAATCGATAACTAAAACTTGAATTGTACTACTTCTTACTGGCTATTACTTCAACTTAGAAACTTCTTCTGTGTTCTACTATGGTGCTTTTAGTGTCTCCGCATACCGCTGCACGCGACATAGCATTGCAGACGATAAATGTAACCGTCTCAGAGAGAAAAGCGGCCAATTTGACGATCTGGCTTTAAGTCGATTCGATAACAAATGACGAAAACGGCCGGATTTCTCAGGTTTTTACTAAATATGAACAGTTTTCACATTCTCCCGTGCAACGCAGCTGCTAGTCCTCCTTTCATGCAAAATCTTAAGGTCCTAGGTCATGTCCAAGCCACCAAAGCCGGCTAAAAAGTGAATAATCGACAACTAAAACTTCAATTGTACTACTTCTTACTGGCTATTACTTCAACATAGAAGCTTCTTCTGTGTTCCACTATGGTGCTTTTAGTGTTTCCGCATACCGCAGCACGCGACATAGCTTTGTAGACGATAAATGTAACCGTTTCAGATAGAAGAGCGGCGAATGTGACGATCTGGCTTTAAGTCGATTCGATAACAAATGACGAAAACGGACGGATTTCTCAGGTTTTTACTACATATGAACACTTTTCACATTCTCCCGTGTAACGCGGCTGCCAGTCCTCCTTTCATGCAAAATCTTAAGGTCCTAGGTGATGTCCAAGCCACTATAGCCGGCTAAAAAGTGAATAATCGACAACTAAAATTTGAATTGTACTACTTCTTACTGGCTATTGCTTCAACTTAGAAGCTTCTTCTGTGTTCTACTATGGTGCTTTTAGTGTCTCCGCATACCGCAGCACGCGACATAGCTTTGCAGACGATAAATGTAACCGTCTCAGAGAGAAAGGCGGCCAATGTGACGATATCGATTTAAGTCGATTCGATAACAAATGACGAAAAGGGACGGATTTCTCAGGTTTTTACTACATATGAACACTTTTCACATTCTCCCGTGAAACGCGGCTGCTAGTCCTCCTTTCATGCAAAATCTTAAGGTGCTAGGTCATGTCCAAGCCGCCAAATCCGGCTAAAAAGTGAATAATCGACAACTAAAACTTGAATTGTACTACTTCCTCTTGGCTATTACTTCAACTTAGAAGATTCTTCTGTGTTCTACTATGGTGCATTTAGTGTTTCGGCATACCGCAGCACGCGACATAGCTTTGCAGACGATAAATGTAACCGTCTCAGAGAGAAAAGCGGTCAATGTGACGATCTGTCTTTAAGTCGATTCGATAACAGATGACGAAAACGGACGGATTTCTCAGGTTTTTACTACATATGAACACTTTTCACATTCTCCCGTGCAACGCGGCTGCTATTCCTCCTTTCATGCAAAATCTTATGGTCCTAGGTCATGTCATAGCCACCAAAGCCGGCTAAAAAGTGAATAATCGACAACTAAAACTTGAATTGTACTACTTCTTACTGGCTATTACTTCAACTTAGAAGCTTCTTCTGTGTTCTGCTATGGTGCTTTTAGTGTTTCCGCATACTGCAGCACGCGACATAGCTTTGCAGACGATAAATGTAACCGTCTCAGAGGGAAAAGCGGCCAATGTGACGATCTGGCTTTAAGTCGATTCGATAACAAATGACGAAAACGGACGGATTTCTCAGTTTTTTACTAAATATGAACACTTTTCACATTCTCCCGTGCAACGCGGCTGCTAGTCCTCCCTTCATGCAAAATCTTAAGGTCCTAGGTCATGTCCAAGCCACCAAAGCCGGCTAAAAAGTGAATAATCGACAACTAAAACTTCAATTGCATTATTTCTTACTCTCTATTACTTCAACATAGAAGCTTCTTCTGTGTTCTACTATGGAGCTTTTAGTGTTTCCGCATACCGCAGCACGCGACATAGCTTTGTAGACGATAAATGTAACCGTCTCAGAGAGAAGAGCGGCCAATGTGACGATCTGGGTTTAAGTCGATTCGATAACAAATGACAAAAACGGACGAATTTCTCAGGTTTTTACTACATATGAACACTTTCCATATTCTCCCGTGCAACGCGGCTGCTAGTCCTCCTTTCATGCAAAATGTTAAGGTCCTAGGTCATGTCCAAGCCACCAAAGCCGGCTAAAAAGTGAGTAATCGATAACTAAAACTTGAATTGTACTACTTCTTACTGGCTATTACTTCAACTTAGAAGCTTCTTCTGTGTTCTACTATGGTGCATTTAGTGTCTCCGCACACCGCAGCACGCGACATAGCTTTGCAGACGATAAATGTAACCGTCTCAGAGAGAAGATCGGCCAATGTGACGATCTGGCTTTAAGTCGATTCGATAACAAATGACGAAAACGGACGGATTTCTCAGGTTTTTACTACATATGAACACTTTTCACATTCTCCCATGCAACGCGGCTGCTAGGCCCCCTTTCATGCAAAATCTTAAGGTCCTAGGTCATGTCCAAGCCACCAAAGACGGCTAAAAAGTGAATAATCGATAACTAAAACTTGAATTGTACTACTTCTTACTGGCTATTACTTCAACTTAGAAACTTCTTCTGTGTTCTACTATGGTGCTTTTAGTGTCTCCGCATACCGCTGCACGCGACATAGCATTGCAGACGATAAATGTAACCGTCTCAGAGAGAAAAGCGGCCAATTTGACGATCTGGCTTTAAGTCGATTCGATAACAAATGACGAAAACGGCCGGATTTCTCAGGTTTTTACTAAATATGAACAGTTTTCACATTCTCCCGTGCAACGCGGCTGCTAGTCCTCCTTTCATGCAAAATCTTAAGGTCCTAGGTCATGTCCAAGCCACCAAAGCCGGCTAAAAAGTGAATAATCGACAACTAAAACTTCAATTGTACTACTTCTTACTGGCTATTACTTCAACATAGAAGCTTCTTCTGTGTTCCACTATGGTGCTTTTAGTGTTTCCGCATACCGCAGCACGCGACATAGCTTTGTAGACGATATATGTAACCGTTTCAGATAGAAGAGCGGCCAATGTGACGATCTGGCTTTAAGTCGATTCGATAACAAATGACGAAAACGGACGGATTTCTCAGGTTTTTACTACATATGAACACTTTTCACATTCTCCCGTGTAACGCGGCTGCCAGTCCTCCTTTCATGCAAAATCTTAAGGTCCTAGGTGATGTCCAAGCCACTATAGCCGGCTAAAAAGTGAATAATCGACAACTAAAATTTGAATTGTACTACTTCTTACTGGCTATTGCTTCAACTTAGAAGCTTCTTCTGTGTTCTACTATGGTGCTTTTAGTGTCTCCGCATACCGCAGCACGCGACATAGCTTTGCAGACGATAAATGTAACCGTCTCAGAGAGAAAGGCGGCCAATGTGACGATATCGATTTAAGTCGATTCGATAACAAATGACGAAAAGGGACGGATTTCTCAGGTTTTTACTACATATGAACACTTTTCACATTCTCCCGTGAAACGCGGCTGCTAGTCCTCCTTTCATGCAAAATCTTAAGGTGCTAGGTCATGTCCAAGCCGCCAAATCCGGCTAAAAAGTGAATAATCGACAACTAAAACTTGAATTGTACTACTTCCTCTTGGCTATTACTTCAACTTAGAAGATTCTTCTGTGTTCTACTATGGTGCATTTAGTGTTTCGGCATACCGCAGCACGCGACATAGCTTTGCAGACGATAAGTGTAACCGTTTCAGAGAGAAGAGCGGCCAATGTGACGATCTGGCTTTAAGTCGATTCGATAACAAATGACGAAAACGGACGGATTTCTCAGGTTTTTACTACATATGAACACTTTTCACATTCTCCCGTGCAACGCGGCTGCTAGTCCTCCTTTCATGCAAAATCTTAAGGTCCTAGGTCATGTCCAAGCCACCAAAGCCGGCTAAAAAGTGAATAATCGACAGCTAAAACTTGAATTGTACTACTTCTTACTGGCTATTGCTTCAACTTAGAAGCTTCTTCTGTGGTTTGCTATGGTGCTTTTAGTGTTTCCGCATACCGCTGCACGCGACATAGCTTTGCAGACGATAAGTGTAACCGTTTCAGAGAGAAGAGCGGCCAATGTGACGATCTGGCATTAAGTCGAATCGATAACAAATGACGAAAACGGACGGATTTCTCAGGTTTTTACTACATATGAACACTTTTCACATTCTCCCGTGCAACGCGGCTGCTAGTCCTCCTTTCATGCAAAATCTTAAGGTGCTAGGTCACGTCCAAGCCACCAAATCCGGCTAAAAAGTGAATAATCGACAACTAAAACTTGAATTGTACTACTTCTTACAGGCTATTGCTCAACTTAGAAGCTTCTTCTGTGTTCTGCTATGGTGCTTTTAGTGTCTCCACATACCGCAGCACGCGACATAGCTTTGCAGACGATAAATGTAACCGTCTCAGAGAGAAAAGCGGTCAATGTGACTTTCTGTCTTTAAGTCGATTCGATAACAAATGACGAAAACGGACGGATTTCTCAGGTTTTTACTACATATGAACACTTTTCACATTCTCCCGTGCAACGCGGCTGCTAGTCCTCCTTTCATGCAAAATCTTATGGTCCTAGGTCATGTCATAGCCACCAAAGCCAGGCTAAAAAGTGAATAATCGACAACTAAAACTTGAATTGTACTACTTCTTACTGGCTATTGCTTCAACTTAGAAGCTTCTTCTGTGTTCTGCTATGGTGCTTTTAGTGTTTCCGCATACCGCAGCAGGCGACATAGCTTTGCAGACGATAAATGTAACCGTTTCAGAGAGTAGAGCGGCCAATGTGAAGATCTGGCTTTAAGTCGATTCGATAACAAATGACGAAAACGGACGAATTTCTCAGGTTTCTACTACATATGAACACATTTCACATTCTCCCGTGCAACGCGGCTGCTAGTCTTCCTTTCATGCAAAATCTTAAGGTCCTAGTTCATGTCCAAGCCACCAAAGCCGGCTAAAAAGTGAATAATCGACAACTAAAACTTCAATTGTACTACTTCTTACTGGCTATTACTTCAACATAGAAGCTTCTTTTGTGTTCTACGATGGTGCTTTTAGTGTTTCCGCATACCGCAGCACGCGACATAGCTTTGTAGACGATAAGTGTAACCGTTTCAGAGGGAAGAGCGGCCAATGTGACGATCTGGCTTTAAGTCGATTCGATAACAAATGACGAAAACGGACGGATTTCTCAGGTTTTTCTAAATATGAACACTTTTCACATTCTCCCGTGCAACGCGGCTGCTAGTCCTCCCTTCATGCAAAATCTTAAGGTCCTAGGTCATGTCCAAGCCACCAAAGCCGGCTAAAAAGTGAATAATCGATAACTAAAACTTGTATTGTACTATTTCTTAATGGCTATTACTTCCACTTAGAAGCTTCTTCTGTGTTCTACTATGGTGCATTTAGTGTCTCCGCACACCGCAGCACGCGACATAGCTTTGCAGACGATAAATGTAACCGTCTCAGAGAGAAAGGCGGCCAATGTCACGATATAGATTTAAGTCGATTCGATAACAAATGACGAAAACGGACGGATTTCTCAGGTTTTTACTACATATGAACACTTTTCACATTCTCCCATGCAACGCGGCTGCTAGGCCCCCTTTCATGCAAAATCGTAAGGTCCTAGGTCATGTCCAAGCCACCAAAGCCGGATAAAAAGTGAATAATCGATAACTAAAACTTGAATTGTACTACTTCTTACTGGCTATTACTTCAACTTAGAAACTTCTTCTGTGTTCTACTATGGTGCTTTTAATGTCTCCGCATACCGCAGCACGCGACATAGCTTTGCAGACGATAAATGTAACCGTCTCAGAGAGAAAAGCGGCCAATTTGACGATCTGGCTTTAAGTCGATTCGATAACAAATGACGAAAACGGACGGATTTCTCAGGTTTTTACTAAATATGAACACTTTTCACATTCTCCCGTGCAACGCGGCTGCTAGTCCTCCTTTCATGCAAAATCTTAAGGTCCTAGGTCATGTCCAAGCCACCAAAGCTGGCTAAAAAGTGAATAATCGACAACTAAAACTTGAATTGTACTACTTCCTCTTGGCTATTACTTCAACTTAGAAGATTCTTCTGTGTTCTGCTATGGTGCTTTTAGTGTCTCCGCATACCGCAGCACCCGACATAGCTTTGCAGACGATAAAGGTAACCGTCTCAGAGAGAAAAGCGGTCAATGTGACGATCTGTCTTTAAGTCGATTCGATAACAAATGAAGAAAACGGACGGATTTCTCAGGTTTTTACTACATATGAACACTTTTCACATTCTCCCGTGCAACGCGGCTGGTAGTCCTCCTTTCATGCAAAATCTTATGGTCCTAGGTCATGTCATAGCCACCAAAGCCGGCTAAAAAGTGAATAATCGACAACTAAAACTTGAATTGTACTACTTCTTACTGGCTATTACTTCAACATAGAAGCTTTTTCTGTGTTGTACTATGGTGCTTTTAGTGTCTCCGCATACCGCAGCACCCGACATAGCTTTGCAGACGATAAAGGTAACCGTCTCAGAGAGAAAAGCGGTCAATGTGACGATCTGGCTTTAAGTCGATTCGATAACAAATGACGAAAACGGACGGATTTCTCAGGTTTTTACTACATATGAACACTTTTCACATTCTCCCGTGCAACGCGGCTGCCAGTCCTCCTTTCATGCTAAATCTTAACGTACTAGGTGATGTCCAAGCCACCAAAGCCGGCTAAAAAGTGAATAATCGACAACTAAAACTTGGAATGTACTACTTCTTACTGGCTATTGCTTCAACTTAGAAGCTTCTTCTGTGTTCTGCTAGGGTGCTTTTAGTGTCTCCGCATACCGCAGCACCCGACATAGCTTTGCAGACGATAAAGGTAACCGTCTCAGAGAGAAAAGCGGTCAATGTGACGATCTGTCTTTAAGTCGATTCGATAACAAATGACGAAAACGGACGGATTTCTCAGGTTTTTACTACATATGAACACTTTTCACATTCTCCCGTGCAACGCGGCTGCTAGTCCTCCTTTCATGCAAAATCTTATGGTCCTAGGTCATGTCATAGCCACCAAAGCCGGCTAAAAAGTGAATAATCGACAACTAAAACTTGAATTGTACTACTTCTTACTGGCTATTGCTTCAACTTAGAAGCTTCTTCTGTGTTGTACTATGGTGCTTTTAGTGTTTCCGCATACCGCAGCACGCGACATAGCTTTGTAGACGATAAATGTAACCGTTTCAGAGAGAAGAGCGGCCAATGAGACGATCTGGCTTTAAGTCGATTCGATAACAAATGACGAAAACGGACGGATTTCTCAGGATTTTACTAAATATGAACACTTTTCACATTCTCCCGTGCAACGCGGCTGCTAGTCCTCCATTCATGCAAAATCTTAAGGTCCTAGGTCATGTCCAAGCCACCAAAGCCGGCTAAAAAGTGAATAATCGATAACTAAAACTTGAATTGTACTACATCTTACTGGGTATTACTTCCACATAGAAGCTTCTTCTGTGTTCTACTATGGTGCATTTAGTGTCTCCGCACACCGCAGCACGCGACATAGCTTTGCAGACGATAAATGTAACCGTCTCAGAGGGAAAAGCGGCCAATGTGACGATCTGGCTTTAAGTCGATTCGATAACAAATGACGAAAACGGACGGATTTCTCAGGTTTTTACTAAATATGAACACTTTTCACATTCTCCCTTGCAACGCGGCTGCTAGTCCTCCTTTCATGCTAAATCTTAAGGTTCTAGGTCATGTCCAAGCCACCAAAGCCGGCTAAAAAGTGAATAATCGACAACTTAAACTTCAATTGTACTACTTCTTACTGGCTATTACTTCAACGTAGAAGCTTCTTCTGTGTTCTACTATGGTGCTTTTAGTGTTTCCGCATACCGCAGCACGCGACAAAGCTTTGAAGACGATAAATGTAACCGTTTCAGATAGAAGAGCGGCCAATGTGACGATCTGGCTTTAAGTCGATTCGATAACAAATGACGAAAACGGACGGATTTCTCAGGTTTTTACTACATATGATCAATTTTCACATTCTCCCGTGCAACGCGGCTGCCAGTCCTCCTTTCATGCAAAATCTTAAGGTCCTAGGTGATGTCCAAGCCACTAAAGCCGGCTAAAAAGTGAATAATCGACAACTAAAACTTGAATTGTATTACTTCTTACTGGCTATTGCTTCAACTTAGAAGCTTCTTCTGTGTTCTACTATGGTGCTTTTAGTGTCTCCGCATACCGCAGCACGCGACATAGCTTTGCAGACGATAAATGTAACCGTCTCAGAGAGAAAGGCGGCCAATGTGACGATATAGATTTAAGTCGATTCGATAACAAATGACGAAAAGGGACGGATTTCTCAGGTTTTTACTACATATGAACACTTTTCACATTCTCCCGTGCAACGCGGCTGCTAGTCCTCCTTTCATGCAAAATCTTAAGGTGCTAGGTCATGTCCAAGCCGCCAAATCCGGCTAAAAAGTGAATAATCGACAACTAGAACTTGAATTGTACTACTTCCTCTTGGCTATTATTTCAACTTAGAAGATTCTTCTGTGTTCTACTATGGTGCATTTAGTGTTTCGGCATACCGCAGCACGCGACATAGCTTTGCAGACGATAAGTGTAACCGTTTCAGAGAGAAGAGCGGCCAATGTGACGATCTGGCTTTAAGTCGATTCGATAACAAATGACGAAAACGGACGGATTTCTCAGGTTTTTACTACATATGAACACTTTTCACATTCTCCCGTGAAACGCGGCTGCCAGTCCTCCTTTCATGCTAAATCTTAACGTACTAGGTGATGTCCAAGCCACCAAAGCCGGCTAAAAAGTGAATAATCGACAACTAAAACTTGAAATGTACTACTTCTTACTGGCTATTGCTTCAACTTAGAAGCTTCTTCTGTGTTCTGCTATGGTGCTTTTAAAGTCTCCGCATACCGCAGCACCCGACATAGCATTGCAGACGATAAAGGTAACCGTCTCAGAGAGAAAAGCGGTCAATGTAACGATCTGTCTTTAAGTCGATTCGATAACAAATGACGAAAACGGACGGATTTCTCAGGTTTTTACTACATATGAACACTTTTCACATTCTCCCGTGAAACGCGGCTGCCAGTCCTCCTTTCATGCTAAATCTTAACGTACTAGGTGATGTCCAAGCCACCAAAGCCGGCTAAAAAGTGAATAATCGACAACTAAAACTTGAAATGTACTACTTCTTACTGGCTATTACTTCAACATAGAAGCTTCTTCTGTGTTGTACTATGGTGCTTTTAGTGTTTCCGCATACCGCAGCACGCGACATAGCATTGTAGACGATAAATATAACCGTTTCAGAGAGTAGAGCGGCCAATGTGACGATCTGGCTTTAAGTCGATTCGATAACAAATGACGAAAACGGATGAATTTCTCAGGTTTTTACTACATATGAACACTTTTCACATTCTCCCGTGCAACGCGGCTGCTAGTCTTCCTTTCATGTAAAATCTTAAGGTTCCACCTCATGTCCAAGCCACCAAAGCCGGCTAAAAAGTGAATAATCGACAACTAAAACTTCAATTGTACTACTTCTTACTGGCTATTACTTCAACTTAGAAGCTTCTTCTGTGTTCTACTATGGTGCTTTTGGTGTTTCGGCATACCGCTGCACGCGACATAGCTTTGCAGACGATAAGTGTAACCGTTTCAGAGGGAAGAGCGGCCAATGTGACGATCTGGCTTTAAGTCGATTCGATAACAAATGACGAAAACGGACGGATTTCTCAGGTTTTTACAACATATGAACAATTTCCACATTCTCCCGTGCAACGCGGCTGCAAGTACTCCTTTCATGCAAAATCTTAAGGTCCTAGGTCATGTCCAAGCCACCAAAGCCGGCTAAAAAGTGAATAATCGACAAATAAAACTTGAATTGTACTACTTATTACTGGCTATTACTTCAACTTAGAATCTTCTTCTGTTTCTACTATGGCGCTTTTAGTGTCTCCGCATACCGCAGCACGAGACATAGCTTTGCAGACAATAAATGTAAGCTTCTCAGAGAGAAAAGCGGCCAATGTGATGATCTGGCTTTAAGTCGATTCGATAACAAATGACGAAAACGGACGGATTTCTCAGGTTTTTACTACATATGAACACTTTTCACATTACCCCTTGCAACGCGGCTGCTAGTCCTCCTTTCATGCAAAATCTTAAGGTCCTAGGTCATGTCCAAGCCACCAAAGCCGGCTAAAAAGTGAATAATCGACAACTAAAACTTGAATTGTACTACATCTTACGGGCTATCACTTCATCTTAGAAGCTTCTTCTGTGTTCTACTATGGTGCTTTTAATGTCTCCTCATACCGCAGCACGCGACATAGCTTTGCAGCCGATAAATGTAACCGTCTCAGAGAGAAAAGCGGCCAATGTGACGAACTCTCTTAAAAATGATTAGATACCAAATGACGAAAACGGACGGATTTCTCAGGTTTTTACTACATATGAACACTTTTCACATTCTCCCGTGCAACGCGGCTGCCAGTCCTCCTTTCATGCAAAATCTTATGGTCCTAGGTCATGTCCAAGCCACCAAAGCCGGCTAAAAAGTGAATAATCGACAACTAAAACTTGAATTGTATTACTTCTTACTGGCTATTGCGTCAACTTAGAAGCTTCTTCTGTGTTCTACTATGGTGCTTTTAGTGTTTCTGCATACCGCAGCACGCGACATAGCTTTGCAGACAAAAAATGTAACCGTCTCAGAGAGAAAAGCGGCCAATGTGACGATATGGCTTTAAGTCGATTCGATAACAAATGACGAAAACGAACGGATTTCTCAGGTTTTTACTACATATGAACACTTTTCACATTCTCCCATGCAACGCGGCTGCTAGTCCTCCTTTCATGCAAAATCTTAAGGTGCTAGGTCATGTCCAAGCCGCCAAATCCGGCTAAAAAGTGAATAATCGACAACTAAAACTTGAATTGTACTACTTCTTACTGGCTTTTACTTCAACTTAGAAGCTTCTTCTGTGTTCTACTATGGTGCTTTTGGTGTTTCGGCATACCGCTGCACGCGACATAGCTTTGCAGACGATAAGTGTAACCGTTTCAGAGAGAAGAGCGCCCAATGTGACGATTCGATAACAAATGACGAAAACGGACGGATTTCTCAGGTTTTTACTACATATGAACACTTTTCAAATTCTCCCGTGCAACGCGGCTGCTAGTCCTCCTTTCATGCAAAATGTTGAGGTCCTAGGTCATGTCCAAGCCACCAAAGCCGGCTAAAAAGTGAATAATCGACAACTAAAACTTGAAATGTACTACTTCTTACTGGCTATTGCTTCAACTTAGAAGCTTCTTCTGTGTTCTGCTATGGTGCTTTTAGTGTCTCCGCATACCGCAGCACCCGACATAGCTTTGCAGACGATAAAGGTAACCGTCTCAGAGAGAAAAGCGGTCAATGTGACGATCTGTCTTTAAGTCGATTCGATAACAAATGACGAAAACGGACGGATTTCTCAGGTTTTTACTACATATGAACACTTTTCACATTCTCCCGTACAACGCGGCAGCTAGTCCTCCTTTCATGCAAAATCTTATGGTCCTAGTTCATGTCCAAGCCACCAAAGAAGTCTAAACAGTGAATAATCGACAACTAAAACTTGAATTGTACTACTTCCTCCTGGCTATTACTTCAACTTAGAAGATTCTTCTGTGTTCTACTATGGTGCATTTAGCGTTTCGGCATACCGCAGCACGCGACGTAGATTTGCAGACGATAAATGTAACCGTTTCAGAAAAAAGAACCACCAATGTGATGATCTGGCTTTAAGTCGATTCGATAACAAATGACGAAAACGGACGGATTTCTCAGGTTTTTACTACATATGAACACTTTTCACATTCTCCCGTGCAACGCGGCTGCCAGTCCTCCTTTCATGCAAAATCTTAAGGTCGTAGGTCATGTCCAAGCCACCAAAGCCGGCAAAAAAGTGAATAATCGACAACTAAAACTTGAATTTTACTACTTCTTACTGGCTATTACTTCAACTTAGAAGCTTCTTCTGTGTTCTACTATGGTGCTTTTAGTGTTTCCGCATACTGCAGCACGCGACATAGCTTTGCAGACGATAAATGTAAACGTTTCAGAGTGTAGAGCGGCCAATGTGACGATCTGGCTTTAAGTCGATTCGATAACAAATGACGAAAACGGACAGATTTCTCAGGTTTTTACTACATATGAACACTTTTCACATTCTCCCGTGCAACGCGGCTGCCAGTCCTCCTTTCATGTAAAATCTTAAGGTCCTAGGTCATGTCCAAGCCACCAAAGCCGGCTAAAAAGTGAATAATCGACGACTAAAACTTCAATTGTACTACTTCTTACTGGCTATTACTTCAACATAGAAGCTTCTTCTGTGTTGTACTATGGTGCTTTTAGTGTTTCCGCATACCGCAGCACGCGAGATAGCATTGTAGACGATAAATGTGACCGTTTCAGAGAGAAGAGCGGCCAATGTGACGATCTGGCTTTAAGTCGATTCGATAACAAATGATGAAAACGGACGGATTTCTCAGGTTTCTACTACATATGAACACTTTTCAGATTCTCCCGTGCAACGCGGCCGCCAGTCCTCCTTTCATGCAAAATCTTAACGTACTAAGTGATATCCAAGCCACCAAAGCCGGCTAAAAAGTGAATAATCGACAACTAAAACTTGAAATGTACTACTTCTTACTGGCTATTGCTTCAACTTAGAAGCTTCTTTTGTGTTCTGCAATGGTGCTTTTAGTGTCTCCGCATACCGCAGCACCCGACATAGCTTTGCAGACGATAAAGGTAACCGTCTCAGAGAGAAAAGCGGTCAATGTGACGATCTGGGTTTAAGTCGATTCGATAACAAATGACGAAAACGGACGGATTTCTCAGGTTTTTACTACATATGATCAATTGTCACATTCTCCCGTGCAACGCGGCTGCAAGTACTCCTTTCATGCAAAATCTTAAGGTCCTAGGTCATGTCCAAGCCACCAAAGCCGGCTAAAAAGTGAATAATCGACAACTAAAACTTGAATTGTACTACTTCTTACTGGCTATTACTTCAAATTAGGAGTTTCTTCTGTTTCTACTATGGCGCTTTTAGTGTCTCCGCATACCGCAGCACGCGACATAGCTTTGCAGACAATAAATGTAACCTTCTCAGAGAGAAAAGCGGCCAATGTGACGATCTGGCTTTAAGTCGATCGATAACAAATGACGAAAACGGACGGATTTCTCAGGTTTTTACTACATATGAACACTTTTCACATTCTCCCGTGCAACGCGGCTGCTTTAGTCCTCCTTTCATGCAAAATCTTAAGGTCCTAGGTCATGTCCAAGCCACCAAAGCCGGCTAACAAAGGAATAATCGACAACTATAACTTAAATAGTACTACTTCTCACTGGCTATTACTTCAACTTAGAAGCTTCTTCTGTGTTCTAATATGGTGCTTTTAGTGTCTCCGCATACCGCAGCACGCGACATAGCTTTGCAGACGATAAATCTAACCGTCTCAGAGAGAAAAGCGGCCAATGTGACGAACTGGCTTAAAATGATTAGATAACAAATGACAAAAACGGACGGATTTTTCAGGTTTTTACTACATATGAACACTTTTCACATTCTCCCGTGCAACGCGGCCTCCAGTCCTCCTTTCATGCAAAATCTTATGGTCCTAGGTCATGTCCAAGCCACCAAAGCCGGCTAAAAAGTGAATAATCGACAACTAAAACTTTAATTGTACTACTACTTACTGGCTATTGCTTCAACTTAGAAGCTTCTTCTGTGTTCTACTATGGTGCTTTTAGTGTTTCCGCATACCGCAGCACGCGACATAGCTTTTTAGACAATAAATGTAACCGTTTCAGAGAGAAGAGCGGCCAATGTGACGATCTGGGTTTAAGTCGATTCGATAACAAATGACGAAAACGGACGGATTTCTCAGGTTTTTACTACATATGAACACTTTTCACATTCTCCCGTGCAACGCGGCTGCAAGTCCTACTTTCATGCAAAATCGTAAGCTCCTAGCTCATGTCCAAGCCACCAAAGCCGGCTAAAAAGTGAATAATCGACAACTAAAACTTAAATTGTACTACATCTTACTGGCTATTACTTCAACTTAGAAGCTTCTTGTGTGTTCTACTATGGTGCTTTTAGTGTCTCCGCATACCGCAGCACGCGACATAGCTTTGCAGACGATAAATGTAACCGTCTCAGAGAGAAAAGCGGCCAAAGTGACGATATGGCTTTAAGTCGATACGATAACAAATGACGAAAACGGACGGATTTCTCAGGTTTTTACTACATATGAACACATTTCACATTCTCCCGTGCAACGCGGCCTCTAGTCCTCCTTTCATGCAAAATCTTATGGTCCTAGGTCATGTCCAAGCCACCAAAGCCGGCTAAAAAGTGAATAATCGACAACTAAAACTTTAATTGTACTACTACTTACTGGCTATTGCTTCAACTTAGAAGCTTCTTCTGCGTTCTACTATGGTGCTTTTAGTGTTTCTGCATACCGCAGCACGCAACATAGCTTTGCAGACGATAAATGTAACCGTCTCAGAGAGAAAAGCGGCCAATGTGACGATCTGGCTTTAAGTCGATTCGATAACAAATGACGAAAACGGACGGTCTTCTCAGGTTTTTACTACATATGAACACTTTTCACATTCTCCCGTGCAACGCGGCTGCCAGTCCTCCTTTAATGCAAAATCTTAACGTACTAGGTGATGTCCAAGCCACCAAAGCCGGCTAAAAAGTGAATAATCGACAACTAAAACTTGAAATGTACTACTTCTTACTGGCTATTACTTCAACATAGAAGCTTCTTCTGTGTTCTACTATCGTGCTTTTAGTGTCTCCGCATACTGCAGCACGTGACATAGCTTTGCAGACGATAAATGTAACCGTTTCAGAGAGAAGAGCGGCCAATGTGACGATCTATCTTTAAGTCGATTCGATAACAAATGACGAAACCGGACGGATTTCTCTGGTTTTTACTACATATGAACAATTTTCACATTCTCCCGTGCAACGCGGTTGCTGGTCCTCCTTTCATGCAAAATCTTAAGGTCCTAGGTCATGTCCAAGCCACCAAAGCCGGCTAAAATGTGAATCATCGACAACTAAAACTTGAATTGTATTACTTCTTACTGGCTATTATTTCAACTTAGAAGCTTCTTCTGTGTTCTACTATGGTGCTTTTAGTGTCTCCGCATACCGCAGCACGCGACATAGCTTTGCAGACGATAAATGTAACCGTCTCAGAGAGAAAAGCGGCCAAAGTGACGATATGGCTTTAAGTCGATACGATAACAAATGACGAAGACGGACGGATTTCTCAGGTTTTTACTACATATGAACACATTTCACATTCTCCCGTGCAACGCGGCCGCAAGTATTCCTTTCATGCAAAATCTTGAGGTCCTAGGACATGTCCAAGCCACCAAAGCCGGCTAAAAAGTGAATAACCGACAACTAAAACTTGAATTGTACTACTTCTTACTTGCTATTACTTCAACTTAGAAGCTTCTTCTGTTTCTACTATGGCGCTTTTAGTGTCTCCGCATACCGCAGCACGCGACATAGCTTTGCAGACAATACATGTAACCTTCTCAGAGAGAAAAGCGGCCAATGTGACGATCTGACTTTAAGTCGATTCGATAACAAATGACGAAAACGGACGGATTTCTCAGGTTTTTACTACATATGAACACTTTTCACATTCTTTCGTGCAACGCGGCTGCTAGTCCTCCTTTCATGCAAAATCTTAAGGTTCCACCTCATGTCCAAGCCACGAAAGCCGGCTAAAAGTGAATAATCGACAACTAAAACTTGAATTGTACTACTTCTTACTGGCTATTACTTCAAATTAGAAGCTTCTTCTGTGTTCTACTATGGTGCTTTTAGTGTTTCGGCATATCGCAGCACGCAACATAGCTTTGCAGCCGATAAATGTAACCGTCTCAGAGAGAAAAGCAGCCAATGTGACGAACTGGCTTAAAAATTATTAGATAACAAATGATGAAAACGGACGGATTTCTCAGGTTTTTACTACATATGAACACTTTTCACTTTCTCCCGTGCAACGCAGCCTCTAGTCCTCCTTTCATGCAAAATCTTATGGTCCTAGGTCATGTCATAGCCACCAAAGCCGGCTAAAAAGTGAATAATCGACAACTAAAACTTGAATTGTACTACTTCTTACTGGCTATTACTTCAACTTAGAAGCTTCTTCTCTGTTCTACTATGGTGCTTTTAGTGTTTCCGCATACTGCAGCACGCGACATAGCTTTGCAGAAGATAAATGTAACCGTTTCAGAGAGTAGAGCGGCCAATGTGACGATCTGGCTTTAAGTCGATTCGATAACAAATGACGAAAACGGACGTTATTCTCAGGTTTTTACAACATATGAACACTTTTCACATTCTCCCGTGCAACGCGGCTGCTAGTCTTCCTTTCATGCAAAATCTTAAGGTTCCACCTCATGTCCAAGCCACGAAAGCCGGCTAAAAGTGAATAATCGACAACTAAAACTTGAATTGTACTACTTCTTACTGGCTATTACTTCAAATTAGAAGCTTCTTCTGTGTTCTACTATGGTGCTTTTAGTGTTTCGGCATACCGCAGCACGCGACATAGCTTTGCAGACGATAAATGTAACCGTTTGAGAGAGAAGAATGGCCAAAGTGACGATCTGGCTTGAAGTCAATTCGATAACAAATGACGAAAACGGACGGACTTCTCATGTTTTTACTACATATGAACACTTTTCACATTCTCCCATGCAACGCGGCTGCTAGTCCTCCTTTCATGCAAAATCTTAAGGTCCTAGGTCATGTCCAAGCCACCAAAGCCGGCTAAAAAGTGAATATTCGACAACTAAAACTTGAATTGTACTACTTCTTACTGGCTATTACTTCAACTTAGAAGCTTCTTCTGTGTTCTACTATGGTGCTTTTAGTGTTTCCGCATACTGCAGCACGCGACATAGCTTTGCAGACGATAAATATAACCGTTTCAGAGAGTAGAGCGGCCAATATGACGATCTGGCTTTAAGTCGATTCGATAACAAATGACGAAAACGGACGGATTTCTCAGGTTTTTACTACATATGAACACTTTTCACATTCTCCCGTGCAACGCGGCTGCTAGTCTTCCTTGCATGCAAAATCTAAAGGTTCCACCTCATGTCCAAGCCACCAAAGCCGGCTAAAAAGTGAATAATCGGCAACTAAAACTTCAATTGTACTACTTCTTACTGGCTATTACTTCAACATAGAAGCTTCTTCTGTGTTCTACTATCGAGCTTTTAGTGTCTCCGCATACTGCAGCACGTGACATAGCTTTGCAGACGATAAATGTAACCGCTTCAGAGAGAAGAGAGGCCAATGTGACGATCTATCTTTAAGTCGATTCCATAACAAATGACGAAACCGGACGGATTTCTCTGGTTTTTACTACATATGAACAATTTTCACATTCTCCCGTGCAACGCGGCTGCTGGTCCTCCTTTCATGCAAAATCTTAAGGTCCTAGGTCATGTCCAAGCCACCAAAGCCGGCTAAAAAGTGAATAACCGACAACTAAAACTTGAATTGTACTACTTCTTACTTGCTATTACTTCAACTTAGAAGCTTCTTCTGTTTCTACTATGGAGCTTTTAGTGTCTCCACACACTGCAGCACGCGACATAGCTTTGCAGACAATACATGTAACCTTCTCAGAGAGAAAAGCGGCCAATGTGACGATCTGGCTTTAAGTCGATTCGATAACAAATGACGAAAACGGACGGATTTCTCAGGTTTTTACTACATATGAACACTTTTCACATTCTTTCGTGCAACGCGGCTGCTAGTCCTCCTTTCATGCAAAATCTTAAGGTCCTAGGTCATGTCCAAGCCACCTAAGCCGGCTAAAATGTGAATAATCGACAACTAAAACTTGAATTGTACTACGTCTTACTGGCTATTACTTCAACTTAGAAGCTTCTTCTGTTTTCTACTATGGTGCTTTTAATGTCTCCGCATAGCTCAGCACGCGACATAGCTTTGCAGCCGATAAATGTAACCGTCACAGTGAGAAAAGCGGCCAATGTGACAATCTGGCTTAAAAATGATTAGATAACAAATGACGAAAACGGACGGATTTCTCAGGTTTTTACTACATATGAACACTTTTCACATTCTCCCGTGCAACGCGGCTGCTAGTCTTCCTTTCATGCAAAATCTTAAGGTTCCACCTCATGTCCAAGCCACGAAAGCCGGCTAAAAGTTAATAATCGACAACTAAAACTTGAATTGTACTACTTCTTACTGGCTATTACTTCAAATTAGAAGCTTCTTCTGTGTTCTACTATGGTGCTTTTAGTGTTTCGGCATATCGCAGCACGCAACATAGCTTTGCAGCCGATAAATGTAACCGTCTCAGAGAGAAAAGCGGCTAATGTGACGAACTGGCTTAAAAATTATTAGATAACAAATGACGAAAACGGACGGATTTCTCAGGTTTTTACTACATATGAACACTTTTCACATTCTCCCGTGCAATGCGGCCTCTAGTCCTCCTTTCATGCAAAATCTTATGGTCCTAGGTCATGTCATAGCCACCAAAGCCGGCTAAAAAGTGAATAATCGACAACTAAAACTTGAATTGTACTACTTCTTACTGGCTATTACTTCAACTTAGAAGCTTCTTCTCTGTTCTACTATGGTGCTTTTAGTGTTTCCGCATACTGCAGCACGCGACATAGCTTTGCAGAAGATAAATGTAACCGATTCAGGGAGTAGAGCGGCCAATGTGACGATCTGGCTTTAAGTCGATTCGATAACAAATGACGAAAACGGACGTTCTTCTCAGGTTTTTACTACATATGAACACTTTTCACATTCTCCCGTGCAACGCGGCTGCTAGTCTTCCTTTCATGTAAAATCTTAAGGTTCCACCTCATGTCCAGGCCACGAAAGCCGGCTAAAGTGAATAATCGACAACTAAAACTTGAATTCTACTACTTCTTACTGGCTATTACTTCAACTTAGAAGCTTCTTCTGTGTTCTACTATGGTGCTTTTAGTGTTTCGGCATACCGCAGCACGCGACATAGCTTTGCAGACGATAATTGTAACCGTTTGAGAGAGAAGAATGGCCAAAGTGACGATCTGGCTTGAAGTCAATTCGATAACAAATGACGAAAACGGACGGACTTCTCAAGTTTTTACTACATATGAACACTTTTCACATTCTCCCGTGCAACGCGGCTGCTAGTCTTCCTTTCATGCAAAATCTTAAGGTTCCACCTCATGTCCAAGCCACCAAAGCCGGCTAAAAAGTGAATAATCGACAACTAAAACTTCAATTGTACTACTTCTTACTGGCTATTACTTCAACATAGAAGCTTCTTGTGTGTTCTACTATCGTGCTTTTAGTGTCTCCGCATACTGCAGCACGTGACATAGCTTTTGCAGACGAAAAGTGTACCGTTTCAGAGAGAAGAGCGGCCAATGTGACGATCTATCTTTAAGTCGATTCCATAACAAATGACGAAACCGGACGGATTTCTCTGGTTTTTACTACATATGAACAATTTTCACATTCTCCCGTGCAACGCGGCCGCAAGTACTCCTTTCATGCAAAATCTTAAGGTCCTAGGTCATGTCCAAGCCACCAAAGCCGGCTAAAAAGTGAATAACCGACAACTAAAACTTGAATTGTACTACTTCTTACTTGCTATTACTTCAACTTAGAAGCTTCTTCTGTTTCTACTATGCAGCTTTTAGTGTCTCCACACACCGCAGCACGCGACATAGCTTTGCAGACAATACATGTAATCTTCTCAGAGAGAAAAGCGGCCAATGTGACGATCTGGCTTTAAATCGATTCGATAACAAATGACGAAAACGGACGGATTTCTCAGGTTTCTACTACATATGAACACTTTTCACATTCTCACGTGCAACGCCGCTGCCAGTCCTCCTTTCATGCAAAATCTTAACGTACTAGGTGATGTCCAAGCCACCAAAGCCGGCTAAAAAGTGAATAATCGACAACTAAAACTTGAATTGTACTACTTCTTACTGGCTACTACTTCAACTTAGAAGCTTCTTCTGTGTTCTGCTATGGTGCTTTTAGTGTCTCCGCATACCGCAGCACGCGACATAGCTTTGCAGACGATAAATGTAACCGTCTCAGAGAGAAAAGCGGTCAATGTGACGATCTGTCTTTAAGTCGATTCGATAACAAGTGACGAAAACGGACGGATTTCTCAGGTTTTTACTACATATGAACACTTTTCACATTCTCCCGTGCAACGCGGCTGCTAGTCCTCCTTTCGTGCAAAATCTTATGGTCCTAGGTCATGTCATAGCCACAAAAGCCGGCTAAAAAGTGAATAATCGACAACTAAAACTTGAATTGTACTACTTCTTACTGGCTATTACTTCAAATTAGAAGCTTCTTCTGTGTTCTACTATGGTGCTTTTAGTGTTTCGGCATATCGGAGCACGCAACATAGCTTTGCAGCCGATAAATGTAACCGTCTCAGGGAGAAAAGCGGCCAATGTGACGATCTGGCTTAAAAATGATTAGATAACAAATGACGAAAACGGACGGATTTCTCAGGTTTTTACTACATATGAACCCTTTTCACATTCTCCCGTGGAACGCGGCTGCTAGTCCTCCTTTCATGCAAAGTCTTATGGTCCTAGGTCATGTCATAGCCACCAAATCCGGGTAAAAAGTGAATAATCGACAACTAAAACTTGAATTGTACTACTTCTTACTGGCTATTACTTCAACTTAGATGCTTCTTCTGTGTTCTACTATGGTGCTTTTAATGTCTCCGCATACCGCAGCACGCGACATAGCTTTGCAGCCGATAAGTGTAACCGTCTCAGAGAGGAAAGCGGCCAATGTGACGATCTGGCTTAAAAATGATTAGATAACAAATGACGAAAACGGACGGATTTCTCAGGTTTTTACTACATATGAACCCTTTTCACATTCTCCCGTGCAACGCGGCTGCTAGTCCTCCTTTCATGCAAAATCTTATGGTCCTAGGTCATGTCATAGCCACCAAAGCCGGCCAAAAAGTGAATAATCGACAACTAAAACTTGAATTGTACTACTTCTTACTGGCTATTACTTCAACTTAGAAGCTTCTTCTCTGTTCTACTATGGTGCTTTTAGTGTTTCCGCATACCGCAGCACGCGACATAGCTTTGCAGAAGATAAATGTAACCGTTTCAGAGAGTAGAGCGGCCAATGTGACGATCTGGCTTTAAGTCGATTCGATAACAAGTGACGAAAACGGACGGATTTCTCAGGTTTTTACTACATATGAACACATTTCACATTCTCCCGTGCAACGCGGCTGCTAGTCTTCCTTTCATGCAAAATCTTAAGGTTCCACCTCATGTCCAAGACACGAAAGCCGGCTAAAAGTGAATAATCGACAACTAAAACTTGAATTGTACTACTTCTTACTGGCTATTACTTCAAATTAGAAGCTTCTTCTGTGTTCTACTATGGTGCTTTTAGTGTTTCGGCATACCGCAGCACGCGACATAGCTTTGCAGGCGATAAATGTAACCGTTTGAGAGAGAAGAATGGCCAATTTGACGATCTGGCTTGAAGTCGATTCGATAACAAATGACGAAAACGGACGGACTTCTCAGGTTTTTACTACATATGAACACTTTTCACATTCTCCCATGCAATGCGGCTGCCAGTCCTACTTTCATGCTAAATCTTATGGTCCTAGTTCATGTCCAAGCCACCAAAGCCGGCTAAAAAGTGAATAATCGACAATCAAAACTTGAATTGTACTACTTCCTACTGGCTATTACTTCAACTTAGAAGCTTCTTCTGTGTTCTACTATGGTGCATGTAGTGTTTCGGCATAACGCAGCACGCGACATAGATTTGCAGACGATAAATGTAACCGTTTCAGAGAGAAGAACGGATAATGTGACGATCTGGCTTTAAGTCGATTCGATAACAAAAGACGAAAACGGATGGATTACTCAGGTTTTTACTACATATGAACACTTTTCAAATTTTCCCGTGCAACGCGGCTGCCAGTCCTCCTTTCATGCAAAATCTTAACGTCCTAGGTCATGTCCAAGCCACCAAAGCCGGCAAAATAGTGAATAATCGACAACAAAATTTTGAATTGTACTACATCTTACTGGCTATTACTTCAACTTAGAAGCTTCTTCTGTGTTCTACTATTGTGCTTTTAACGTCTCCGCATACCGCAGCACGCGACATAGCTTTGCAGCCGATAAATGTAACCGTCTCAGAGAGAAAAGCAGCCAATGTGACGATCTGGCTTAAAAATGATTAGATAACAAATGACGAAAACGGACGGATTTCTCAGGTTTTTACTATATATGTACTCTTTTCACATTCTCCCTTGCAACGCGGCTGCTAGTCCTCCTTTCTTGCAAAATCTTATGGTCCTAGGTCATGTCATAGCCACCAAAGCCGGCTAAAAAGTGAATAATCGACAACTAAAACTTGAATTGTACTACTTCTTACTAGCTATTACTTCAACTTAGAAGCTTCTTCTGTGTTGTACTATGGTGCTTTTAGTGTTTCCGCATACCGCAGCACGCGACATAGCTTTGCAGAAGATAAATGTAACCGTTTGAGAGAGAAGAATGGCCAATTTGACGATATGGCTTTAAGTCGATTCGATAACAAAAGACGAAAACGAATGGATTACTCAGGTTTTTACTACATATGAACACTTTTCAAATTCTCCCGTGCAACGCGGCTGCCAGTCCTCCTTTCATGCAAAATCTTAAGGTCCTAGGTATGTCATAGCCACCAAAGACGGCAAAAAAGTGAATAATCGACAACTAAAACTTGAATTGTACTACTTCTTACTGGCTACTACTTCAACTTAGAATCTTCTTCTGTGTTCTACTATGGTGCTTTTAGTGTTTCGGCATACCGCAGCACGCGACATAGCTTTGCAGACGATACGTGTAACCGTTTCAGAGAGAAGAGCGGCCAATGTGACGATCTGGGTTTAAGTCGATTCGATAACAAATGACGAAAACGGACGGATTTCTCAGGTTTTTACTACATATGAACAATTTTCACATTCTCCAATGCAACGCGGCTGCAAGTACTCCTTTCATGCAAAATCTTAAGGATCCACCTCATGTCCAAGCCACCAAAGCCGGCTAAAAAGTGAATAATCGACAACTAAAATTTCAATTGTACTACTTCTTACTGGCAATTACTTCAACATAGAAGCTTCTTCTGTGTTCTACTATGGTGCTTTTAGTGTTTCCGCATACCGCAGCACGCGACATAGCTTTGTAGACGATAAATGTAACCGTTTCAGAGAGAAGAGCGGCCAATGTGACGATCTGGCTTTAAGTCGATTCGATAACAAATGACGAAAACGGACGGATTTCTCAGGTTTCTACTACATATGAACACTTTTCACATTCTCACGTGCAACGCCGCTGCCAGTCCTCCTTTCATGCAAAATCTTAACGTACTAGGTGATGTCCAAGCCACCAAAGCCGGCTAAAAAGTGAATAATCGACAACTAAAACTTGAATTGTACTACTTCTTACTGGCTACTACTTCAACTTAGAAGCTTCTTCTGTGTTCTGCTATGGTGCTTTTAGTGTCTCCGCATACCGCAGCACGCGACATAGCTTTGCAGACGATAAATGTAACCGTCTCAGAGAGAAAAGCGGTCAATGTGACGATCTGTCTTTAAGTCGATTCGATAACAAGTGACGAAAACGGACGGATTTCTCAGGTTTTTACTACATATGAACACTTTTCACATTCTCCCGTGCAACGCGGCTGCTAGTCCTCCTTTCGTGCAAAATCTTATGGTCCTAGGTCATGTCATAGCCACAAAAGCCGGCTAAAAAGTGAATAATCGACAACTAAAACTTCAATTGTACTACTTCTTACTGGCTATTACTTCAACTTAGAAGCTTCTTCTGTGTTCTACTATTGTGCTTTTAGTGTTTCCGCATACTGCAGCATGCGACATAGCTTTGCAGTCGATAAATGTAACCGTTTCAGAGAGTAGAGCGGCCAATGTGACGATCTGGCTTTAAATCGATTCGATAACAAATGACGAAAACGGACGGATTTCTCAGGTTTTTACTACATATGAACACTTTTCACATTCTCCCGTGCAACGCGGCTGCTAGTCTTCCTTTCATGTAAAATCTTAAGGTTCCACCTCATGTCCAAGCCACCAAAGCCGGCTAAAAAGTGAATAATCGACAACTAAAACTTCAATTGTACTACTTCTTACTGGCAATTACTTCAACATAGAAGCTTCTTCTGTGTTCTATAATGGTGCTTTTAGTGTTTCCGCATACCGCAGCACGCGACGTAGCATTGTAGACGATAAATGTAACCGTTTCAGAGAGAAAAGCGGCCAATGTGACGATCTGGCTTTAAGTCGATTCGATAACAAATGACGAAAACGGACGGATTTCTCAGGTTTTTACTACATATGAACAATTTTCACATTCTCCAATGCAACGCGGCTGCAAGTACTCCTTTCATGCAAAATCTTAAGGTCCTAGGTCATGTCCAAGCCACCAAAGCCGGCTAAAAAGTGAATAATCGACAACTAAAACTTGAATTTTACTACTTCTTACTGGCTTTTACTTCAACTTAGAAGCTTCTTCTGCGTTCTACTATGGTGCTTTTAGTGTTTCCGCATACCGCAGCACGCGACATAGCTTTGCAGAAGATAAATGTAACCGTTTCAGAGAGTAGAGCGGCCAATGTGACGATCTGGTTTTAAGTCGATTCGATAACAAATGACGAAAACGGACGGATTTCTCAGGTTTTTACTACATATGAACACTTTTCACATTCTCCCGTGCAACGCGGCTGCTAGTCCTCCTTTCATGCAAAATCTTAGGGTCCTAGGTCATGTCCAAGCCACCAAAGCCGGCTAAAAAGTGAATAATCGACAACTAAAACTTGAATTGTACTACTTCTTACTTGCTATTACTTCAACTTAGAAGCTTCTTCTGTTTCTACTATGGCGCTTTTAGTGTCTCCGCATACCGCAGCACGCGACATAGCTTTGCAGACAATAAATGTAACCTTCTCAGAGAGAAAAGCGGCCAATGTGACGATCTGGCTTTAAGTCGATTCGATAACAAATGACGGAAACGGACGGATTTCTCAGGTTTTTACTACATATGAACACTTTTCACATTCTCCCGTGCAACGTGGCTGCTAGTCCTCCTTTCATGCAAAATGTTAAGGTCCTAGGTCATGTCCAAGCCACCAAAGCCGGCTAAAAAGTGAATAACCGACAACTAAAACTTGAATTGTACTACATCTTACTGGCTATTACTTCAACTTAGATTCTTCTTCTGTGTTCTACTATGGTAATTTTAATGTCTCCGCATACCGCAGCACGCGAAATAGCTTTGCAGCCGATAAATGTAACCGTCTCAGAGAGAAAAGCGGCCAATGTGACGATCTGGCTTAAAAATGATTAGATAACAAATGACGAAAACGGACGGATTTCTCAGGTTTTTACTACATATGAACACTTTTCACATTCTCCCGTGCAACGCGGCTGCTAGTCTTCCTTTCATGCAAAATCTTAAGGTTCCACCTCATGTCCAAGCCACGAAAGCCGGCTAAAAGTGAATAATCGACAACTAAAACTTGAATTGTACTACTTCTTACTGGCTATTACTTCCACTTAGAAGCTTCTTCTGTGTTCTACTATGGTGCATTTAGTGTCTCCGCACACCGCAGCACGCGACATAGCTTTGCAGACGATAAATGTAACCGTCTCAGAGGGAAAAGCTGCCAATGTGACGATCTGGCTTAAAAATGATTAGATAACAAATGACGAAAACGGACGGATTTCTCAAGTTTTTACTACATATGAGAACTGTTCACATTCTCCCGTGCAACGCGGCTGCTAGTCCTCCTTTCATGCAAAATCTTAAGGTCCTATGTCATGTCCAAGCCACCAAAGCCGGCTAAAAAGTGAATAATCGACAACTAAAACTTGAATTGTACTACATCTTACTGGCTATTACTTCAACTTAGAAGCTTCTTCTGTGTTCTACTATGGTGCTTTTAATGTCTCCGCATACCGCAGCACGCGACATAGCTTTGCAGACGATAAATGTAACCGTCTCAGGGAGAAAAGCGGCCAATGTGACGATCTGGCTTAAAAATGATTAGATAACAAATGACGAAAACGGACGGATTTCTCAGGTTTTTACTACATATGAACCCTTTCCACATTCTCCCGTGCAACGCGGCTGCTAGTCCTCCTTTCATGCAAAATCTTATGGTCCAATTTCATGTCATAGCCACCAAAGCCGGCTAAAAAGTGAATATTCGACAACTAAAACTTGAATTGTACTTCTTCCTACTGGCTATTACTTCAACTCTTAAGCTTCTTCTGTGTTCTACTATGGTGCTTTTAGTGTCTCCGCATACCGCAGCACGCGAAATAGCTTTGCAGCCGATAAATGTAACCGTCTCAGAGAGAAAAGCGGACAATGTGACGACCTGGCTTAAAAATGATTAGATAACAAATGACGAAAACGGACGGATTTCTCAGGTTTTTACTACATATGAACACTTTTCACATTCTCCAGTGCAACGCGGCTGCTAGTCTTCCTTTCATGCAAAATCGTAAGGTCCTAGGTCATGTCCAAGACACGAAAGCCGGCTAAAAGTGAATAATCGACAACTAAAACTTGAATTGTACTACTTCTTACTGGCTATTACTTCAAATTAGAAGCTTCTTCTGTGTTCTACTATGGTGCTTTTAGTGTTTCGGCATACCGCAGCACGCGACATAGCTTTGCAGGCGATAAATGTAACCGTTTGAGAGAGAAGAATGGCCAATTTGACGATCTGGCTTGAAGTCGATTCGATAACAAATGACGAAAACGGACGGTCTTCTCAGGTTTTTACTACATATGAACACTTTTCACATTCTCCCATGTAACGCGGCTGCTAGTCCTCCTTTCATGCTAAATCTTATGGTCCTAGTTCATATCCAAGCCACCGAAGCCGGCTAAAAAGTGAATAATCGACAACTAAAACTTGAATTGTACTACTTCCTACTGGCTATTACTTCAACTTAGAAGCTTCTTCTGTGTTCTACTATGGTGCATGTAGTGTTTCGGCATACCGCAGCACGCGACATAGATTTGCAGATGATAAATGTAACCGTTTCAGAGAGAAGAACGGCCAATGTGACGATCTGGCTTTAAGTCGATTCGATAACAAAAGACGAAAACGAATGGATTACTCAGGTTTTTACTACATATGAACACTTTTCAAATTCTCCCGTGCAACGCGGCTGCCAGTCCTCCTTTCATGCAAAATCTTAAGGTCCTAGGTCATGTCATAGCCACCAAAGCCGGCTAAAAAGTGAATAATCGACAACTAAAACTTGAATTGTACTACTTCTTACTGGCTACTACTTCAACTTAGAAGCTTCTTCTGTGTTCTGCTATGGTGCTTTTAGTGTCTCCGCATACCGCAGCACGCGACATAGCTTTGCAGACGATAAATGTAACCGTCTCAGAGAGAAAAGCGGTCAATGTGACGATCTGTCTTTAAGTCGATTCGATAACAAATGACGAAAACGGACGGATTTCTCAAGTTTTTACTACATATGAACACTTTTCAGATTCTCCCGTGCAACGCGGCTGCTAGTCTTCCTTTCATGTAAAATCTTAAGGTTCCACCTCGTGTCCAAGCCACCAAAGCCGGCTAAAAAGTGAATAAACGACAACTAAAACTTCAATTGTACTACTTCTTACTGGCAATTACTTCAACATAGAAGCTTCTTCTGTGTTCTACTATGGTGCTTTTAGTGTTTCCGCATACCGCAGCACGCGACGTAGCATTGTAGACGATAAATGTAACCGTTTCAGAGAGAAAAGCGGCCAATGTGACGATCTGGCTGTAAGTCGATTAGATAACAAATGACGAAAACGGACGGTCTTCTCAGGTTTTTACTACATATGAACACTTTTCACATTCTCCAATGCAACGCGGCTGCTAGTTTTCCTTTCATGCAAAATCTTAAGGTTCCACCTCATGTCCAAGCCACGAAAGCCGGCTAAAGTGAATAATCGACAACTAGAACTTGAATTCTACTACTTCTTACTGGCTATTACTTCAATTTAGAAGCTTCTTCTGTGTTCTACTATGGTGCTTTTAGTGTTTCGGCATACCGCAGCACGCGACATAGCTTTGCAGACGATAAATGTAACCGTCTCAGAGGGAAAAGCGGCCAATGTGACGATCTGGCTTAAAAATGATTAGATAACAAATGACGAAAACGGACGGATTTCTCAAGTTTTTACTACATATGAACACTTTTCACATTCTCCCGTGCAACGCGGCTGCTAGTCCTCCTTTCATGCAAAATCTTAAGGTTCCACCTCATGTCCAAGCCACGAAAGCCGGCTAAAAGTGAATAATCGACAACTAAAACTTGAATTGTACTACTTCTTACTGGCTATTACTTCCACTTAGAAGCTTCTTCTGTGTTCTACTATGGTGCATTTAGTGTCTCCGCACACCGCAGCACGCGACATAGCTTTGCAGACGATAAATGTAACCGTCTCAGAGGGAAAAGCTGCCAATGTGACGATCTGGCTTAAAAATGATTAGATAACAAATGACGAAAACGGACGGATTTCTCAGGTTTTTACTACATATGAACACTTTTCACATTCTCCCGTGCAACGCGGCTGCTAGTCCTCCTTTCATGCAAAATGTTAAGGTCCTAGGTCATGTCCAAGCCACCAAAGCCGGCTAAAAAGTGAATAACCGACAACTAAAACTTGAATTGTACTACATCTTACTGGCTATTACTTCAACTTAGATTCTTCTTCTGTGTTCTACTATGGTAATTTTAATGTCTCCGCATACCGCAGCACGCGAAATAGCTTTGCAGCCGATAAATGTAACCGTCTCAGAGAGAAAAGCGGCCAATGTGACGATCTGGCTTAAAAATGATTAGATAACAAATGACGAAAACGGACGGATTTCTCAGGTTTTTACTACATATGAACACTTTTCACATTCTCCCGTGCAACGCGGCTGCTAGTCTTCCTTTCATGCAAAATCTTAAGGTTCCACCTCATGTCCAAGCCACGAAAGCCGGCTAAAAGTGAATAATCGACAACTAAAACTTGAATTGTACTACTTCTTACTGGCTATTACTTCCACTTAGAAGCTTCTTCTGTGTTCTACTATGGTGCATTTAGTGTCTCCGCACACCGCAGCACGCGACATAGCTTTGCAGCCGATAAATGTAACCGTCTCAGAGGGAAAAGCTGCCAATGTGACGATCTGGCTTAAAAATGATTAGATAACAAATGACGAAAACGGACGGATTTCTCAAGTTTTTACTACATATGAGAACTGTTCACATTCTCCCGTGCAACGCGGCTGCTAGTCTTCCTTTCATGCAAAATCTTAAGGTCCTATGTCATGTCCAAGCCACCAAAGCCGGCTAAAAAGTGAATAATCGACAACTAAAACTTGAATTGTACTACATCTTACTGGCTATTACTTCAACTTAGAAGCTTCTTCTGTGTTCTACTATGGTGCTTTTAATGTCTCCGCATACCGCAGCACGCGACATAGCTTTGCAGACGATAAATGTAACCGTCTCAGGGAGAAAAGCGGCCAATGTGACGATCTGGCTTAAAAATGATTAGATAACAAATGACGAAAACGGACGGATTTCTCAGGTTTTTACTACATATGAACCCTTTCCACATTCTCCCGTGCAACGCGGCTGCTAGTCCTCCTTTCATGCAAAATCTTATGGTCCAATTTCATGTCATAGCCACCAAAGCCGGCTAAAAAGTGAATATTCGACAACTAAAACTTGAATTGTACTTCTTCCTACTGGCTATTACTTCAACTCTTAAGCTTCTTCTGTGTTCTACTATGGTGCTTTTAGTGTCTCCGCATACCGCAGCACGCGAAATAGCTTTGCAGCCGATAAATGTAACCGTCTCAGAGAGAAAAGCGGACAATGTGACGACCTGGCTTAAAAATGATTAGATAACAAATGACGAAAACGGACGGATTTCTCAGGTTTTTACTACATATGAACACTTTTCACATTCTCCAGTGCAACGCGGCTGCTAGTCTTCCTTTCATGCAAAATCGTAAGGTCCTAGGTCATGTCCAAGACACGAAAGCCGGCTAAAAGTGAATAATCGACAACTAAAACTTGAATTGTACTACTTCTTACTGGCTATTACTTCAAATTAGAAGCTTCTTCTGTGTTCTACTATGGTGCTTTTAGTGTTTCGGCATACCGCAGCACGCGACATAGCTTTGCAGGCGATAAATGTAACCGTTTGAGAGAGAAGAATGGCCAATTTGACGATCTGGCTTGAAGTCGATTCGATAACAAATGACGAAAACGGACGGTCTTCTCAGGTTTTTACTACATATGAACACTTTTCACATTCTCCCATGCAACGCGGCTGCTAGTCCTCCTTTCATGCAAAATCTTAGGGTCCTAGGTCATGTCCAAGCCACCAAAGCCGGCTAAAAAGTGAATAATCGACAACTAAAACTTGAATTGTACTACTTCTTACTTGCTATTACTTCAACTTAGAAGCTTCTTCTGTTTCTACTATGGCGCTTTTAGTGTCTCCGCATACCGCAGCACGCGACATAGCTTTGCAGACAATAAATGTAACCTTCTCAGAGAGAAAAGCGGCCAATGTGACGATCTGGCTTTAAGTCGATTCGATAACAAATGACGGAAACGGACGGATTTCTCAGGTTTTTACTACATATGAACACTTTTCACATTCTCCCGTGCAACGCGGCTGCTAGTCCTCCTTTCATGCAAAATGTTAAGGTCCTAGGTCATGTCCAAGCCACCAAAGCCGGCTAAAAAGTGAATAACCGACAACTAAAACTTGAATTGTACTACATCTTACTGGCTATTACTTCAACTTAGATTCTTCTTCTGTGTTCTACTATGGTAATTTTAATGTCTCCGCATACCGCAGCACGCGAAATAGCTTTGCAGCCGATAAATGTAACCGTCTCAGAGAGAAAAGCGGCCAATGTGACGATCTGGCTTAAAAATGATTAGATAACAAATGACGAAAACGGACGGATTTCTCAGGTTTTTACTACATATGAACACTTTTCACATTCTCCCGTGCAACGCGGCTGCTAGTCTTCCTTTCATGCAAAATCTTAAGGTTCCACCTCATGTCCAAGCCACGAAAGCCGGCTAAAAGTGAATAATCGACAACTAAAACTTGAATTGTACTACTTCTTACTGGCTATTACTTCCACTTAGAAGCTTCTTCTGTGTTCTACTATGGTGCATTTAGTGTCTCCGCACACCGCAGCACGCGACATAGCTTTGCAGCCGATAAATGTAACCGTCTCAGAGGGAAAAGCTGCCAATGTGACGATCTGGCTTAAAAATGATTAGATAACAAATGACGAAAACGGACGGATTTCTCAAGTTTTTACTACATATGAGAACTGTTCACATTCTCCCGTGCAACGCGGCTGCTAGTCTTCCTTTCATGCAAAATCTTAAGGTCCTATGTCATGTCCAAGCCACCAAAGCCGGCTAAAAAGTGAATAATCGACAACTAAAACTTGAATTGTACTACATCTTACTGGCTATTACTTCAACTTAGAAGCTTCTTCTGTGTTCTACTATGGTGCTTTTAATGTCTCCGCATACCGCAGCACGCGACATAGCTTTGCAGACGATAAATGTAACCGTCTCAGGGAGAAAAGCGGCCAATGTGACGATCTGGCTTAAAAATGATTAGATAACAAATGACGAAAACGGACGGATTTCTCAGGTTTTTACTACATATGAACCCTTTCCACATTCTCCCGTGCAACGCGGCTGCTAGTCCTCCTTTCAT
The DNA here is from genome assembly GCF_023897955.1 of Schistocerca gregaria. Lineage (NCBI taxonomy): Eukaryota > Metazoa > Arthropoda > Insecta > Orthoptera > Acrididae > Schistocerca > Schistocerca gregaria. The sequence continues at coordinate 224,353,401 of NC_064928.1, forward strand.
GCAAAATCTTATGGTCCAATTTCATGTCATAGCCACCAAAGCCGGCTAAAAAGTGAATATTCGACAACTAAAACTTGAATTGTACTTCTTCCTACTGGCTATTACTTCAACTCTTAAGCTTCTTCTGTGTTCTACTATGGTGCTTTTAGTGTCTCCGCATACCGCAGCACGCGAAATAGCTTTGCAGCCGATAAATGTAACCGTCTCAGAGAGAAAAGCGGACAATGTGACGACCTGGCTTAAAAATGATTAGATAACAAATGACGAAAACGGACGGATTTCTCAGGTTTTTACTACATATGAACACTTTTCACATTCTCCAGTGCAACGCGGCTGCTAGTCTTCCTTTCATGCAAAATCGTAAGGTCCTAGGTCATGTCCAAGACACGAAAGCCGGCTAAAAGTGAATAATCGACAACTAAAACTTGAATTGTACTACTTCTTACTGGCTATTACTTCAAATTAGAAGCTTCTTCTGTGTTCTACTATGGTGCTTTTAGTGTTTCGGCATACCGCAGCACGCGACATAGCTTTGCAGGCGATAAATGTAACCGTTTGAGAGAGAAGAATGGCCAATTTGACGATCTGGCTTGAAGTCGATTCGATAACAAATGACGAAAACGGACGGTCTTCTCAGGTTTTTACTACATATGAACACTTTTCAAATTCTCCCGTGCAACGCGGCTGCCAGTCCTCCTTTCATGCAAAATCTTAAGGTCCTAGGTCATGTCATAGCCACCAAAGCCGGCTAAAAAGTGAATAATCGACAACTAAAACTTGAATTGTACTACATCTTACTGGCTATTACTTCAACTTAGAAGCTTCTTCTGTGTTCTACTATGGTGCTTTTAATGTCTCCGCATACCGCAGCACGCGACATAGCTTTGCAGACGATAAATGTAACCGTCTCAGGGAGAAAAGCGGCCAATGTGACGATCTGGCTTAAAAATGATTAGATAACAAATGACGAAAACGGACGGATTTCTCAGGTTTTTACTACATATGAACCCTTTCCACATTCTCCCGTGCAACGCGGCTGCTAGTCCTCCTTTCATGCAAAATCTTATGGTCCAATTTCATGTCATAGCCACCAAAGCCGGCTAAAAAGTGAATATTCGACAACTAAAACTTGAATTGTACTTCTTCCTACTGGCTATTACTTCAACTCTTAAGCTTCTTCTGTGTTCTACTATGGTGCTTTTAGTGTCTCCGCATACCGCAGCACGCGAAATAGCTTTGCAGCCGATAAATGTAACCGTCTCAGAGAGAAAAGCGGACAATGTGACGACCTGGCTTAAAAATGATTAGATAACAAATGACGAAAACGGACGGATTTCTCAGGTTTTTACTACATATGAACACTTTTCACATTCTCCAGTGCAACGCGGCTGCTAGTCTTCCTTTCATGCAAAATCGTAAGGTCCTAGGTCATGTCCAAGACACGAAAGCCGGCTAAAAGTGAATAATCGACAACTAAAACTTGAATTGTACTACTTCTTACTGGCTATTACTTCAAATTAGAAGCTTCTTCTGTGTTCTACTATGGTGCTTTTAGTGTTTCGGCATACCGCAGCACGCGACATAGCTTTGCAGGCGATAAATGTAACCGTTTGAGAGAGAAGAATGGCCAATTTGACGATCTGGCTTGAAGTCGATTCGATAACAAATGACGAAAACGGACGGTCTTCTCAGGTTTTTACTACATATGAACACTTTTCACATTCTCCCATGCAACGCGGCTGCTAGTCCTCCTTTCATGCAAAATCTTAGGGTCCTAGGTCATGTCCAAGCCACCAAAGCCGGCTAAAAAGTGAATAATCGACAACTAAAACTTGAATTGTACTACTTCTTACTTGCTATTACTTCAACTTAGAAGCTTCTTCTGTTTCTACTATGGCGCTTTTAGTGTCTCCGCATACCGCAGCACGCGACATAGCTTTGCAGACAATAAATGTAACCTTCTCAGAGAGAAAAGCGGCCAATGTGACGATCTGGCTTTAAGTCGATTCGATAACAAATGACGGAAACGGACGGATTTCTCAGGTTTTTACTACATATGAACACTTTTCACATTCTCCCGTGCAACGCGGCTGCTAGTCCTCCTTTCATGCAAAATGTTAAGGTCCTAGGTCATGTCCAAGCCACCAAAGCCGGCTAAAAAGTGAATAACCGACAACTAAAACTTGAATTGTACTACATCTTACTGGCTATTACTTCAACTTAGATTCTTCTTCTGTGTTCTACTATGGTAATTTTAATGTCTCCGCATACCGCAGCACGCGAAATAGCTTTGCAGCCGATAAATGTAACCGTCTCAGAGAGAAAAGCGGCCAATGTGACGATCTGGCTTAAAAATGATTAGATAACAAATGACGAAAACGGACGGATTTCTCAGGTTTTTACTACATATGAACACTTTTCACATTCTCCCGTGCAACGCGGCTGCTAGTCTTCCTTTCATGCAAAATCTTAAGGTTCCACCTCATGTCCAAGCCACGAAAGCCGGCTAAAAGTGAATAATCGACAACTAAAACTTGAATTGTACTACTTCTTACTGGCTATTACTTCCACTTAGAAGCTTCTTCTGTGTTCTACTATGGTGCATTTAGTGTCTCCGCACACCGCAGCACGCGACATAGCTTTGCAGACGATAAATGTAACCGTCTCAGAGGGAAAAGCTGCCAATGTGACGATCTGGCTTAAAAATGATTAGATAACAAATGACGAAAACGGACGGATTTCTCAAGTTTTTACTACATATGAGAACTGTTCACATTCTCCCGTGCAACGCGGCTGCTAGTCTTCCTTTCATGCAAAATCTTAAGGTCCTATGTCATGTCCAAGCCACCAAAGCCGGCTAAAAAGTGAATAATCGACAACTAAAACTTGAATTGTACTACATCTTACTGGCTATTACTTCAACTTAGAAGCTTCTTCTGTGTTCTACTATGGTGCTTTTAATGTCTCCGCATACCGCAGCACGCGACATAGCTTTGCAGACGATAAATGTAACCGTCTCAGGGAGAAAAGCGGCCAATGTGACGATCTGGCTTAAAAATGATTAGATAACAAATGACGAAAACGGACGGATTTCTCAGGTTTTTACTACATATGAACCCTTTCCACATTCTCCCGTGCAACGCGGCTGCTAGTCCTCCTTTCATGCAAAATCTTATGGTCCAATTTCATGTCATAGCCACCAAAGCCGGCTAAAAAGTGAATATTCGACAACTAAAACTTGAATTGTACTTCTTCCTACTGGCTATTACTTCAACTCTTAAGCTTCTTCTGTGTTCTACTATGGTGCTTTTAGTGTCTCCGCATACCGCAGCACGCGAAATAGCTTTGCAGCCGATAAATGTAACCGTCTCAGAGAGAAAAGCGGACAATGTGACGACCTGGCTTAAAAATGATTAGATAACAAATGACGAAAACGGACGGATTTCTCAGGTTTTTACTACATATGAACACTTTTCACATTCTCCAGTGCAACGCGGCTGCTAGTCTTCCTTTCATGCAAAATCGTAAGGTCCTAGGTCATGTCCAAGACACGAAAGCCGGCTAAAAGTGAATAATCGACAACTAAAACTTGAATTGTACTACTTCTTACTGGCTATTACTTCAAATTAGAAGCTTCTTCTGTGTTCTACTATGGTGCTTTTAGTGTTTCGGCATACCGCAGCACGCGACATAGCTTTGCAGGCGATAAATGTAACCGTTTGAGAGAGAAGAATGGCCAATTTGACGATCTGGCTTGAAGTCGATTCGATAACAAATGACGAAAACGGACGGTCTTCTCAGGTTTTTACTACATATGAACACTTTTCAAATTCTCCCGTGCAACGCGGCTGCCAGTCCTCCTTTCATGCAAAATCTTAAGGTCCTAGGTCATGTCATAGCCACCAAAGCCGGCTAAAAAGTGAATAATCGACAACTAAAACTTGAATTGTACTACTTCGTACTGGCTACTACTTCAACTTAGAAGCTTCTTCTGTGTTCTGCTATGGTGCTTTTAGTGTCTCCGCATACCGCAGCACGCGACATAGCTTTGCAGACGATAAATGTAACCGTCTCAGAGAGAAAAGCGGTCAATGTGACGATCTGTCTTTAAGTCGATTCGATAACAAATGACGAAAACGGACGGATTTCTCAAGTTTTTACTACATATGAACACTTTTCACATTCTCCCGTGCAACGCGGCTGCTAGTCTTCCTTTCATGTAAAATCTTAAGGTTCCACCTCGTGTCCAAGCCACCAAAGCCGGCTAAAAAGTGAATAAACGACAACTAAAACTTCAATTGTACTACTTCTTACTGGCAATTACTTCAACATAGAAGCTTCTTCTGTGTTCTACTATGGTGCTTTTAGTGTTTCCGCATACCGCAGCACGCGACGTAGCATTGTAGACGATAAATGTAACCGTTTCAGAGAGAAAAGCGGCCAATGTGACGATCTGGCTGTAAGTCGATTAGATAACAAATGACGAAAACGGACGGTCTTCTCAGGTTTTTACTACATATGAACACTTTTCACATTCTCCAATGCAACGCGGCTGCTAGTTTTCCTTTCATGCAAAATCTTAAGGTTCCACCTCATGTCCAAGCCACGAAAGCCGGCTAAAGTGAATAATCGACAACTAGAACTTGAATTCTACTACTTCTTACTGGCTATTACTTCAATTTAGAAGCTTCTTCTGTGTTCTACTATGGTGCTTTTAGTGTTTCGGCATACCGCAGCACGCGACATAGCTTTGCAGACGAGAAATGTAACCGTCTCAGAGGGAATAGCGGCCAATGTGACGATCTGGCTTAAAAATGATTAGATAACAAATGACGAAAACGGACGGATTTCTCAAGTTTTTACTACATATGAGAACTGTTCACATTCTCCCGTGCAACGCGGCTGCTAGTCCTCCTTTCATGCAAAATCTTAAGGTCCTATGTCATGTCCAAGCCACCAAAGCCGGCTAAAAAGTGAATAATCGACAACTAAAACTTGAATTGTACTACATCTTACTGGCTATTACTTCAACTTAGAAGCTTCTTCTGTGTTCTACTATGGTGCTTTTAGTGTCTCCGCATACCGCAGCACGCGACATAGCTTTGCAGACGATAAATGTAACCGCCTCAGGGAGAAAAGCGGCCAATGTGACGATCTGGCTTACAAATGATTAGATAACAAATGACGGAAACGGACGGATTTCTCAGGTTTTTACTACATATGAACACTTTTCACATTCTCCCGTGCAACGCGGCTGCTAGTCCTCCTTTCATGCAAAATGTTAAGGTCCTAGGTCATGTCCAAGCCACCAAAGCCGGCTAAAAAGTGAATAATCGACAACTAAAACTAGAATTGTACTACTTCTTACTGGCTACTACTTCCACTTAGAAGCTTCTTCTGTGTTCTACTATGGTGCTTTTAGTGTTTCCGCATACCGCAGCACGCGACATAGCTTTGCAGAAGATAAATGTAACCGTTTCAGAGAGTAGAGCGGCCAATGTGACGATCTGGCTTTAAGTCGATTCGATAACAAATGACGAAAACGGACGGAATTCTCAGGTTTTTACTACATATGAACACTTTTCACATTCTCCCGTGCAACGCGGCTGCTAGTCTTCCTTTCATGCAAAATCTTAAGGTTCCACCTCATGTCCAAGACACGAAAGCCGGCTAAAAGTGAATAATCGACAACTAAAACTTGAATTGTACTACTTCTTACTGGCTATTACTTCAAATTAGAAGCTTCTTCTGTGTTCTACTATGGTGCTTTTAGTGTTTCGGCATACCGCAGCACGTGACATAGCTTTGCAGGCGATAAATGTAACGGTTTGAGAGAGAAGAGTGGCCAATTTGACGATCTGGCTTGAAGTCAATTCGATAACAAATGACGAAAACGGACGGGTTTCTCAGGTTTTTACTACATATGAACACTTTTCACATTCTCCCATGCAACGCGGATGCTAGTACTCCTTTCATGCAAAATCTTAAGGTCCTAGGTCATGTCCAAGCCACCAAAGCCGGCTAAAAAGTGAATAATCGACAACTAAAACTTGAATTGTACTACATCTTACTGGCTATTACTTCAACTTAGAAGCTTCTTCTGTGTTCTACTATGGTGCTTTTAATGTCTCCGCATACCGCAGCACGCGACATAGCTTTGCAGCCGATAAATGTAACCGTCTCAGAGAGTAGAGCGGCCAATGTGACGATCTGGCTTTAAGTCGATTCGATAACAAATGACAAAAACGGACGGATTTCTCAGGTTTTTACTACATATGAACACTTTTCACATTCTCCCGTGCAACGCGGCTGCTAGTCCTCCTTTCATGCAAAATCTTATGGTCCTAGTTCATGTCCAAGCCACCAAAGTCGGCTAAAAAGTGAATAATCGACAACTAAAACTTGAATTGTACTACTTCCTACAGGCTATTACTTCAACTTAGAAGCTTCTTCTGTGTTCTACTATGGTGCTTTTAGTGTTTCGGCATACCGCAGCACGCGACATAGCTTTGCAGGCGATAAATGTAACCGTTTGAGAGAGAAGAATGGCCAATTTGACGATCTGGCTTGAAGTCGATTCGATAACAAATGACGAAAACGGACGGACTTCTCAGGTTTTTACTACATATGAACACTTTTCACATTCTCCCATGCAACGCGGCTGCTAGTCCTCCTTTCATGCTAAATCTTATGGTCCTAGTTCATATCCAAGCCACCGAAGCCGGCTAAAAAGTGAATAATCGACAACTAAAACTTGAATTGTACTACTTCCTACTGGCTATTACTTCAACTTAGAAGCTTCTTCTGTGTTCTACTATGGTGCATGTAGTGTTTCGGCATACCGCAGCACGCGACATAGATTTGCAGATGATAAATGTAACCGTTTCAGAGAGAAGAACGGCCAATGTGACGATCTGGCTTTAAGTCGATACGATAACAAAAGACGAAAACGAATGGATTACTCTGGTTTTTACTACATATGAACACTTTTCACATTCTCCCGTGCAACGCGGCTGCTAGTCTTCCTTTCATGTAAAATCTTAAGGTTCCACCTCGTGTCCAAGCCACCAAAGCCGGCTAAAAAGTGAATAAACGACAACTAAAACTTCAATTGTACTACTTCTTACTGGCAATTACTTCAACATAGAAGCTTCTTCTGTGTTCTACTATGGTGCTTTTAGTGTTTCCGCATACCGCAGCACTCGACGTAGCATTGTAGACGATAAATGTAACCGTTTCAGAGAGAAAAGCGGCCAATGTGACGATCTGGCTGTAAGTCGATTAGATAACAAATGACGAAAACGGACGGTCTTCTCAGGTTTTTACTACATATGAATACTTTTCACATTCTCCAATGCAACGCGGCTGCTAGTTTTCCTAGGCGCGCAGTCCGGAACCGTGCAACTGCTACGGTCGCAGGTTCGAATCCTGCCTCGGGCATGGATGTGTGTCATGTCCTTAGGTTAGTTACGTTTAAGTAGTTCTAAGTTCTAGGGGACTAATGACCACAGCAGTTGAGTCCCATAGTGCTCAGAGCCATTTTTTTTGCTAGTTTTCCTTTCATGCAAAATCTTAAGGTTCCACCTCATGTCCAAGCCACGAAAGCCGGCTAAAGTGAATAATCGACAACTAGAACTTGAATTCTACTACTTCTTACTGGCTATTACTTCAATTTAGAAGCTTCTTCTGTGTTCTACTATGGTGCTTTTAGTGTTTCGGCATACCGCAGCACGCGACATAGCTTTGCAGACGATAAATGTAACCGTCTCAGAGGGAAAAGCGGCCAATGTGACGATCTGGCTTACAAATGATTAGATAACAAATGACGAAAACGGACGGATTTCTCAAGTTTTTACTACATATGAGAACTGTTCACATTCTCCCGTGCAACGCGGCTGCTAGTCCTCCTTTCATGCAAAATCTTAAGGTCCTATGTCATGTCCAAGCCACCAAAGCCGGCTAAAAAGTGAATAATCGACAACTAAAACTTGAATTGTACTACATCTTACTGGCTATTACTTCAACTTAGAAGCTTCTTCTGTGTTCTACTATGGTGCTTTTAATGTCTCCGCATACCGCAGCACGCGACATAGCTTTGCAGACGATAAATGTAACCGCCTCAGGGAGAAAAGCGGCCAATGTGACGATCTGGCTTACAAATGATTAGATAACAAATGACGGAAACGGACGGATTTCTCAGGTTTTTACTACATATGAACACTTTTCACATTCTCCCGTGCAACGCGGCTGCTAGTCCTCCTTTCATGCAAAATGTTAAGGTCCTAGGTCATGTCCAAGCCACCAAAGCCGGCTAAAAAGTGAATAATCGACAACTAAAACTAGAATTGTACTACTTCTTACTGGCTATTACTTCCACTTAGAAGCTTCTTCTGTGTTCTACTATGGTGCTTTTAGTGTTTCCGCATACCGCAGCACGCGACATAGCTTTGCAGAAGATAAATGTAACCGTTTCAGAGAGTAGAGCGGCCAATGTGACGATCTGGCTTAAAAATGATTAGATAACAAATGACGAAAACGGACGGATTTCTCAAGTTTTTACTACATATGAACACTTTTCACATTCTCCCGTGCAACGCGGCTGCTAGTCCTCCTTTCATGCAAAATCTTAAGGTTCCACCTCATGTCCAAGCCACGAAAGCCGGCTAAAAGTGAATAATCGACAACTAAAACTTGAATTGTACTACTTCTTACTGGCTATTACTTCCACTTAGAAGCTTCTTCTGTGTTCTACTATGGTGCATTTAGTGTCTCCGCACACCGCAGCACGCGACATAGCTTTGCAGACGATAAATGTAACCGTCTCAGAGGGAAAAGCTGCCAATGTGACGATCTGGCTTAAAAATGATTAGATAACAAATGACGAAAACGGACGGATTTCTCAGGTTTTTACTACATATGAACACTTTTCACATTCTCCCGTGCAACGCGGCTGCTAGTCCTCCATTCATGCAAAATCTTAGGGTCCTAGGTCATGTCCAAGCCACCAAAGCCGGCTAAAAAGTGAATAATCGACAACTAAAACTTGAATTGTACTACTTCTTACTTGCTATTACTTCAACTTAGAAGCTTCTTCTGTTTCTACTATGGCGCTTTTAGTGTCTCCGCATACCGCAGCACGCGACATAGCTTTGCAGACAATAAATGTAACCTTCTCAGAGAGAAAAGCGGCCAATGTGACGATCTGGCTTTAAGTCGATTCGATAACAAATGACGGAAACGGACGGATTTCTCAGGTTTTTACTACATATGAACACTTTTCACATTCTCCCGTGCAACGCGGCTGCTAGTCCTCCTTTCATGCAAAATGTTAAGGTCCTAGGTCATGTCCAAGCCACCAAAGCCGGCTAAAAAGTGAATAACCGACAACTAAAACTTGAATTGTACTACATCTTACTGGCTATTACTTCAACTTAGATTCTTCTTCTGTGTTCTACTATGGTAATTTTAATGTCTCCGCATACCGCAGCACGCGAAATAGCTTTGCAGCCGATAAATGTAACCGTCTCAGAGAGAAAAGCGGCCAATGTGACGATCTGGCTTAAAAATGATTAGATAACAAATGACGAAAACGGACGGATTTCTCAGGTTTTTACTACATATGAACACTTTTCACATTCTCCCGTGCAACGCGGCTGCTAGTCTTCCTTTCATGCAAAATCTTAAGGTTCCACCTCATGTCCAAGCCACGAAAGCCGGCTAAAAGTGAATAATCGACAACTAAAACTTGAATTGTACTACTTCTTACTGGCTATTACTTCCACTTAGAAGCTTCTTCTGTGTTCTACTATGGTGCATTTAGTGTCTCCGCACACCGCAGCACGCGACATAGCTTTGCAGACGATAAATGTAACCGTCTCAGAGGGAAAAGCTGCCAATGTGACGATCTGGCTTAAAAATGATTAGATAACAAATGACGAAAACGGACGGATTTCTCAAGTTTTTACTACATATGAGAACTGTTCACATTCTCCCGTGCAACGCGGCTGCTAGTCTTCCTTTCATGCAAAATCTTAAGGTCCTATGTCATGTCCAAGCCACCAAAGCCGGCTAAAAAGTGAATAATCGACAACTAAAACTTGAATTGTACTACATCTTACTGGCTATTACTTCAACTTAGAAGCTTCTTCTGTGTTCTACTATGGTGCTTTTAATGTCTCCGCATACCGCAGCACGCGACATAGCTTTGCAGACGATAAATGTAACCGTCTCAGGGAGAAAAGCGGCCAATGTGACGATCTGGCTTAAAAATGATTAGATAACAAATGACGAAAACGGACGGATTTCTCAGGTTTTTACTACATATGAACCCTTTCCACATTCTCCCGTGCAACGCGGCTGCTAGTCCTCCTTTCATGCAAAATCTTATGGTCCAATTTCATGTCATAGCCACCAAAGCCGGCTAAAAAGTGAATATTCGACAACTAAAACTTGAATTGTACTTCTTCCTACTGGCTATTACTTCAACTCTTAAGCTTCTTCTGTGTTCTACTATGGTGCTTTTAGTGTCTCCGCATACCGCAGCACGCGAAATAGCTTTGCAGCCGATAAATGTAACCGTCTCAGAGAGAAAAGCGGACAATGTGACGACCTGGCTTAAAAATGATTAGATAACAAATGACGAAAACGGACGGATTTCTCAGGTTTTTACTACATATGAACACTTTTCACATTCTCCAGTGCAACGCGGCTGCTAGTCTTCCTTTCATGCAAAATCGTAAGGTCCTAGGTCATGTCCAAGACACGAAAGCCGGCTAAAAGTGAATAATCGACAACTAAAACTTGAATTGTACTACTTCTTACTGGCTATTACTTCAAATTAGAAGCTTCTTCTGTGTTCTACTATGGTGCTTTTAGTGTTTCGGCATACCGCAGCACGCGACATAGCTTTGCAGGCGATAAATGTAACCGTTTGAGAGAGAAGAATGGCCAATTTGACGATCTGGCTTGAAGTCGATTCGATAACAAATGACGAAAACGGACGGTCTTCTCAGGTTTTTACTACATATGAACACTTTTCACATTCTCCCATGCAACGCGGCTGCTAGTCCTCCTTTCATGCTAAATCTTATGGTCCTAGTTCATATCCAAGCCACCGAAGCCGGCTAAAAAGTGAATAATCGACAACTAAAACTTGAATTGTACTACTTCCTACTGGCTATTACTTCAACTTAGAAGCTTCTTCTGTGTTCTACTATGGTGCATGTAGTGTTTCGGCATACCGCAGCACGCGACATAGATTTGCAGATGATAAATGTAACCGTTTCAGAGAGAAGAACGGCCAATGTGACGATCTGGCTTTAAGTCGATTCGATAACAAAAGACGAAAACGAATGGATTACTCAGGTTTTTACTACATATGAACACTTTTCAAATTCTCCCGTGCAACGCGGCTGCCAGTCCTCCTTTCATGCAAAATCTTAAGGTCCTAGGTCATGTCATAGCCACCAAAGCCGGCTAAAAAGTGAATAATCGACAACTAAAACTTGAATTGTACTACTTCTTACTGGCTACTACTTCAACTTAGAAGCTTCTTCTGTGTTCTGCTATTGTGCTTTTAGTGTCTCCGCATACCGCAGCACGCGACATAGCTTTGCAGACGATAAATGTAACCGTCTCAGAGAGAAAAGCGGTCAATGTGACGATCTGTCTTTAAGTCGATTCGATAACAAATGACGAAAACGGACGGATTTCTCAAGTTTTTACTACATATGAACACTTTTCACATTCTCCCGTGCAACGCGGCTGCTAGTCTTCCTTTCATGTAAAATCTTAAGGTTCCACCTCGTGTCCAAGCCACCAAAGCCGGCTAAAAAGTGAATAAACGACAACTAAAACTTCAATTGTACTACTTCTTACTGGCAATTACTTCAACATAGAAGCTTCTTCTGTGTTCTACTATGGTGCTTTTAGTGTTTCCGCATACCGCAGCACGCGACGTAGCATTGTAGACGATAAATGTAACCGTTTCAGAGAGAAAAGCGGCCAATGTGACGATCTGGCTGTAAGTCGATTAGATAACAAATGACGAAAACGGACGGTCTTCTCAGGTTTTTACTACATATGAACACTTTTCACATTCTCCAATGCAACGCGGCTGCTAGTTTTCCTTTCATGCAAAATCTTAAGGTTCCACCTCATGTCCAAGCCACGAAAGCCGGCTAAAGTGAATAATCGACAACTAGAACTTGAATTCTACTACTTCTTACTGGCTATTACTTCAATTTAGAAGCTTCTTCTGTGTTCTACTATGGTGCTTTTAGTGTTTCGGCATACCGCAGCACGCGACATAGCTTTGCAGACGATAAATGTAACCGTCTCAGAGGGAAAAGCGGCCAATGTGACGATCTGGCTTAAAAATGATTAGATAACAAATGACGAAAACGGACGGATTTCTCAAGTTTTTACTACATATGAGAACTGTTCACATTCTCCCGTGCAACGCGGCTGCTAGTCCTCCTTTCATGCAAAATCTTAAGGTCCTATGTCATGTCCAAGCCACCAAAGCCGGCTAAAAAGTGAATAATCGACAACTAAAACTTGAATTGTACTACATCTTACTGGCTATTACTTCAACTTAGAAGCTTCTTCTGTGTCTACTATGGTGCTTTTAATGTCTCCGCATACCGCAGCACGCGACATAGCTTTGCAGACGATAAATGTAACCGCCTCAGGGAGAAAAGCGGCCAATGTGACGATCTGGCTTACAAATGATTAGATAACAAATGACGGAAACGGACGGATTTCTCAGGTTTTTACTACATATGAACACTTTTCACATTCTCCCGTGCAACGCGGCTGCTAGTCCTCCTTTCATGCAAAATGTTAAGGTCCTAGGTCATGTCCAAGCCACCAAAGCCGGCTAAAAAGTGAATAATCGACAACTAAAACTAGAATTGTACTACTTCTTACTGGCTATTACTTCCACTTAGAAGCTTCTTCTGTGTTCTACTATGGTGCTTTTAGTGTTTCCGCATACCGCAGCACGCGACATAGCTTTGCAGAAGATAAATGTAACCGTTTCAGAGAGTAGAGCGGCCAATGTGACGATCTGGCTTTAAGTCGATTCGATAACAAATGACGAAAACGGACGGAATTCTCAGGTTTTTACTACATATGAACACTTTTCACATTCTCCCGTGCAACGCGGCTGCTAGTCTTCCTTTCATGCAAAATCTTAAGGTTCCACCTCATGTCCAAGACACGAAAGCCGGCTAAAAGTGAATAATCGACAACTAAAACTTGAATTGTACTACTTCTTACTGGCTATTACTTCAAATTAGAAGCTTCTTCTGTGTTCTACTATGGTGCTTTTAGTGTTTCGGCATACCGCAGCACGTGACATAGCTTTGCAGGCGATAAATGTAACGGTTTGAGAGAGAAGAGTGGCCAATTTGACGATCTGGCTTGAAGTCAATTCGATAACAAATGACGAAAACGGACGGACTTCTCAGGTTTTTACTACATATGAACACTTTTCACATTCTCCCATGCAACGCGGATGCTAGTACGCCTTTCATGCAAAATCTTAAGGTCCTAGGTCATGTCCAAGCCACCAAAGCCGGCTAAAAAGTGAATAATCGACAACTAAAACTTGAATTGTACTACATCTTACTGGCTATTACTTCAACTTAGAAGCTTCTTCTGTGTTCTACTATGGTGCTTTTAATGTCTCCGCATACCGCAGCACGCGACATAGCTTTGCAGCCGATAAATGTAACCGTCTCAGAGAGTAGAGCGGCCAATGTGACGATCTGGCTTTAAGTCGATTCGATAACAAATGACAAAAACGGACGGATTTCTCAGGTTTTTACTACATATGAACACTTTTCACATTCTCCCGTGCAACGCGGCTGCTAGTCCTCCTTTCATGCAAAATCTTATGGTCCTAGTTCATGTCCAAGCCACCAAAGTCGGCTAAAAAGTGAATAATCGACAACTAAAACTTGAATTGTACTACTTCCTACAGGCTATTACTTCAACTTAGAAGCTTCTTCTGTGTTCTACTATGGTGCTTTTAGTGTTTCGGCATACCGCAGCACGCGACATAGCTTTGCAGGCGATAAATGTAACCGTTTGAGAGAGAAGAATGGCCAATTTGACGATCTGGCTTGAAGTCGATTCGATAACAAATGACGAAAACGGACGGACTTCTCAGGTTTTTACTACATATGAACACTTTTCACATTCTCCCATGCAACGCGGCTGCTAGTCCTCCTTTCATGCTAAATCTTATGGTCCTAGTTCATATCCAAGCCACCGAAGCCGGCTAAAAAGTGAATAATCGACAACTAAAACTTGAATTGTACTACTTCCTACTGGCTATTACTTCAACTTAGAAGCTTCTTCTGTGTTCTACTATGGTGCATGTAGTGTTTCGGCATACCGCAGCACGCGACATAGATTTGCAGATGATAAATGTAACCGTTTCAGAGAGAAGAACGGCCAATGTGACGATCTGGCTTTAAGTCGATACGATAACAAAAGACGAAAACGAATGGATTACTCAGGTTTTTACTACATATGAACACTTTTCACATTCTCCCGTGCAACGCGGCTGCTAGTCTTCCTTTCATGTAAAATCTTAAGGTTCCACCTCGTGTCCAAGCCACCAAAGCCGGCTAAAAAGTGAATAAACGACAACTAAAACTTCAATTGTACTACTTCTTACTGGCAATTACTTCAACATAGAAGCTTCTTCTGTGTTCTACTATGGTGCTTTTAGTGTTTCCGCATACCGCAGCACTCGACGTAGCATTGTAGACGATAAATGTAACCGTTTCAGAGAGAAAAGCGGCCAATGTGACGATCTGGCTGTAAGTCGATTAGATAACAAATGACGAAAACGGACGGTCTTCTCAGGTTTTTACTACATATGAATACTTTTCACATTCTCCAATGCAACGCGGCTGCTAGTTTTCCTAGGCGCGCAGTCCGGAACCGTGCAACTGCTACGGTCGCAGGTTCGAATCCTGCCTCGGGCATGGATGTGTGTCATGTCCTTAGGTTAGTTACGTTTAAGTAGTTCTAAGTTCTAGGGGACTAATGACCACAGCAGTTGAGTCCCATAGTGCTCAGAGCCATTTTTTTTGCTAGTTTTCCTTTCATGCAAAATCTTAAGGTTCCACCTCATGTCCAAGCCACGAAAGCCGGCTAAAGTGAATAATCGACAACTAGAACTTGAATTCTACTACTTCTTACTGGCTATTACTTCAATTTAGAAGCTTCTTCTGTGTTCTACTATGGTGCTTTTAGTGTTTCGGCATACCGCAGCACGCGACATAGCTTTGCAGACGATAAATGTAACCGTCTCAGAGGGAAAAGCGGCCAATGTGACGATCTGGCTTACAAATGATTAGATAACAAATGACGAAAACGGACGGATTTCTCAAGTTTTTACTACATATGAGAACTGTTCACATTCTCCCGTGCAACGCGGCTGCTAGTCCTCCTTTCATGCAAAATCTTAAGGTCCTATGTCATGTCCAAGCCACCAAAGCCGGCTAAAAAGTGAATAATCGACAACTAAAACTTGAATTGTACTACATCTTACTGGCTATTACTTCAACTTAGAAGCTTCTTCTGTGTTCTACTATGGTGCTTTTAATGTCTCCGCATACCGCAGCACGCGACATAGCTTTGCAGACGATAAATGTAACCGCCTCAGGGAGAAAAGCGGCCAATGTGACGATCTGGCTTACAAATGATTAGATAACAAATGACGGAAACGGACGGATTTCTCAGGTTTTTACTACATATGAACACTTTTCACATTCTCCCGTGCAACGCGGCTGCTAGTCCTCCTTTCATGCAAAATGTTAAGGTCCTAGGTCATGTCCAAGCCACCAAAGCCGGCTAAAAA
Source organism: Schistocerca gregaria (assembly GCF_023897955.1). Classification (NCBI taxonomy): domain Eukaryota; kingdom Metazoa; phylum Arthropoda; class Insecta; order Orthoptera; family Acrididae; genus Schistocerca; species Schistocerca gregaria. Next base: position 224,369,281 of record NC_064928.1, read on the forward strand.
GTGAATAATCGACAACTAAAACTAGAATTGTACTACTTCTTACTGGCTATTACTTCCACTTAGAAGCTTCTTCTGTGTTCTACTATGGTGCTTTTAGTGTTTCCGCATACCGCAGCACGCGACATAGCTTTGCAGAAGATAAATGTAACCGTTTCAGAGAGTAGAGCGGCCAATGTGACGATCTGGCTTTAAGTCGATTCGATAACAAATGACGAAAACGGACGGATTTCTCAGGTTTTTACTACATATGAACACTTTTCACATTCTCCCGTGCAACGCGGCTGCTAGTCTTCCTTTCATGCAAAATCTTAAGGTTCCACCTCATGTCCAAGACACGAAAGCCGGCTAAAAGTGAATAATCGACAACTAAAACTTGAATTGTACTACTTCTTACTGGCTATTACTTCAAATTAGAAGCTTCTTCTGTGTTCTACTATGGTGCTTTTAGTGTTTCGGCATACCGCAGCACGTGACATAGCTTTGCAGGCGATAAATGTAACGGTTTGAGAGAGAAGAATGGCCAATTTGACGATCTGGCTTGAAGTCAATTCGATAACAAATGACGAAAACGGACGGACTTCTCAGGTTTTTACTACATATGAACACTTTTCACATTCTCCCATGCAACGCGGATGCTAGTACTCCTTTCATGCAAAATCTTAAGGTCCTAGTTCATGTCCAAGCCACCAAAGCCGGCTAAAAAGTGAATAATCGACAACTAAAACTTGAATTGTACTACATCTTACTGGCTATTACTTCAACTTAGAAGCTTCTTCTGTGTTCTACTATGGTGCTTTTAATGTCTCCGCATACCGCAGCACGCGACATAGCTTTGCAGCCGATTAATGTAACCGTCTCAGAGAGTAGAGCGGCCAATGTGACGATCTGGCTTTAAGTCGATTCGATAACAAATGACAAAAACGGACGGATTTCTCAGGTTTTTACTACATATGAACACTTTTCACATTCTCCCGTGCAACGCGGCTGCTAGTCCTCCTTTCATGCAAAATCTTATGGTCCTAGTTCATGTCCAAGCCACCAAAGCCGGCTAAAAAGTGAATAATCGACAACTAAAACTTGAATTGTACTACTTCCTACAGGCTATTACTTCAACTTAGAAGCTTCTTCTGTGTTCTACTATTGTGCTTTTAATGTCTCCGCATACCGCAGCACGCGACATAGCTTTGCAGCCGATAAGTGTAACCGTCTCAGAGAGGAAAGCGGCCAATGTGACGATCTGGCTTAAAAATGATTAGATAACAAATGACGAAAACGGACGGATTTCTCAGGTTTTTACTACATATGAACCCTTTTCACATTCTCCCGTGCAACGCGGCTGCTAGTCCTCCTTTCATGCAAAATCTTATGGTCCTAGGTCATGTCATAGCCACCAAAGCCGGCCAAAAAGTGAATTATCGGCAACTAAAACTTGAATTGTACTACTTCTTACTGGCTATTACTTCAACTTAGAAGCTTCTTCTGTGTTCTACTACGGTGCTTTTAGTGTTTCGGCATACCGCAGCACGCAACATAGCTTTGCAGACGATAAATGTAACCGTTTGAGAGAGAAGAATGGCCAATGTGACGATCTGGCTTGAAGTCAATTTGATAACAAATGACGAAAACGGACGGACTTCTCAGGTTTTTACTACATATGAACACTTTTCACATTCTCCCATGCAACGCGGCTGCTAGTCCTCCTTCCATGCAAAATCTTAAGGTCCAAGGTCATGTCGAAGCCACCAAAACCGGCTAAAAAGTGAATAATCGACAACTAAAACTTGAATTGTACTACTTCTTACTGGCTATTACTTCAACTTAGAAGCTTCTTCTGTGTTCTACTATGGTGCATGTAGTGTTTCGGCATACCGCAGCACGCGACATAGATTTGCAGACGATAAATGTAACCGTTTCAGAGAGAAGAACGGCCAATGTGACGATCTGGCTTTAAGTCGATTCGATAACAAAAGACGAAAACGAATGGATTACTCAGGTTTTTAATACATATGAACACTTTTCAAATTCTCCCGTGCAATGCGGCTGCCAGTCCTCCTTTCATGCAAAATCTTAAGGTCCTAGGTCATGTCCAAGCCACCAAAGCCGGCAAAAAGTGAATAATCGACAACTAAATTTTGAATTGTACTACATCTTACTGGCTATTACTCCAACTTAGAAGCTTCTTCTGTGTTCTACTATGGTGCTTTTAATGTCTCCGCATACCGCAGCACGCGACATAGCTCTGCAGAAGATAAATGTAACCGTTTCAGAGAGTAGAGCGGCCAATGTGACGATCTGGCTTTAAGTCGATTCGATAACAAATGACGAAAACGGACGGATTTCTCAGGTTTTTACTACATATGAACACTTTTCACATTCTCCCTTGCAACGCCGCTGCTAGTCCTCCTTACATGCAAAATCTTAAGGTCCTAGGTCATGTCAAAGCCACCAATGCCGGCTAAAAAGTGGATAACCGACAACTAAAACTTGAATTGTACTACTTAATACTAGCTATTGCTTCAACTTAGAAGCTTCTTCTGTGTTCTACTATGGTGCTTTTAGTGTCGCCGCATACCGCAGCACGCGACATAGCTTTGCAGCCGATAAATGTAACCGTTTGAGAGAGAAGAATGGCCAATGTGACGATCTGGCTTGAAGTCAATTCGATAACAAATGACGAAAACGGACGGACTTCTCAGGTTTTTACTACATATGAACACTTTTCACATTCTCCCGTGCAACGCGGCTGCTAGTCCTCCTTTCATGCAAAATCTTAAGGTCCTAGTTCATGTCCAAGCCACCAAAGCCGGCTAAAAAGTGAATAATCGACAACTAAATTTTGAATTGTACTACATCTTACTGGCTATTACTTCAACTTAGAAGCTTCTTCTGTGTTCTACTATGGTGCTTTTAATGTCTCCGCATACCGCAGCACGCGACATAGCTTTGCAGCCGATAAATGTAACCGTTTGAGAGAGAAGAATGGCCAATGTGACGATCTGGCTTGAAGTCAATTCGATAACAAATGACGAAAACGGACGGACTTCTCAGGTTTTTACTACATATGAACACTTTTCACATTCTCCCATGCAACGCGGCTGCTAGTCCTCCTTCCATGCAAAATCTTAAGGTCCTAGGTCATGTCGAAGCCACCAAAGCCGGCTAAAAAGTGAATAATCGACAACTAAATTTTGAATTGTACTACATCTTACTGGCTATTACTTCAACTTAGAAGCTTCTTCTGTGTTCTACTATGGTGCTTTTAATGTCTCCGCATACCGCAGCACGCGACATAGCTTTGCAGCCGATAAATGTAACTGTCTCAGAGAGAAAAGCGGCCAATGTGACGATCTGGCTTAAAAATGATTAGATAACAAATGACGAAAACAGACGGATTTCTCAGGTTTTTACTACATATGTACCCTTTTCACATTCTCCCGTGCAACGCGGCTGCTAGTCCTCCTTTCATGCAAAATCTTATGGTCCTAGGTCAAGTCATAGCCACCAAAGCCGGCTAAAAAGTGAATAATCGACAACTAAAACTGGAATTGTACTACTTCTTACTAGCTATTACTTCAACTTAGAAGCTTCTTTTGTGTTCTACTATGGTGCTTTTAGTGTTTCCGCATACCGCAGCACGCGACATAGCTTTGCAGGCGATAAATGTAACCGTTTGAGAGAGAAGAATGGCGAATTTGACGATCTGGCTTGAAGTCGATTCGATAACAAATGACGAAAACGGACGGACTTCTCAGGTTTTTACTACATATGAACACTTTTCACATTCTCCCATGCAACTCGGCTGCTAGTCCTCCTTTCATGCAAAATCTTATGGTCCTAGTTCATATCCAAGCCACCAAAGCCGGCTAAAAAGTGAATAATCGACAACTAAAACTTGAATTGTACTACTTCCTACTGGCTATTACTTCAACTTAGAAGCTTCTTCTGTGTTCTACTATGGTGCATGTAGTGTTTCGGCATACCGCAGCACGCGACATAGATTTGCAGACGATAAATGTAACCGTTTCAGAGAGAAGAACGGCCAATGTGACGATCTGGCTTTAAGTCGATTCGATAACAAAAGACGAAAACGAATGGATTACTCAGGTTTTTACTACATATGAACACTTTTCAAATTCTCCCGTGCAACGCGGCTGCCAGTCCTCCTTTCATGCAAAATCTTAAGGTCCTAGGGCATGTCATAGCCACCAAAGCCGGCAAAAAAGTGAATAATCGACAACTAAAACTTGAATTGTATTACTTCTTACTGGCTACTACTTCAACTTAGAATCTTCTTCTGTGTTCTATTATGGTGCTTTTAGTGTTTTGGCATACCGCAGCACGCGACATAGCTTTGCAGACGAAAAGTGTACCGTTTCAGAGAGAAGAGCGGCCAATGTGACGATTTGGCTTTAAGTCGATTCGATAACAAATGACGAAAACGGACGGATTTCTCAGGTTTCTACTACATATGAACACTTTTCACATTCTCGCGTCCAACGCGGCTGCCAGTCCTCCTTTCATGCAAAATCTTAACGTATTAGGTGATGTCCAAGCCACCAAAGCCGGCTAAAAAGTGAATAATCGACAACTAAAACTTGAATTGTACTACTTCTTACTGGCTACTACTTCAACTTAGAAGCTTCTTCTGTGTTCTGCTATGGTGCTTTTAGTGTCTCCGCATACCGCAGCACGCGACATAGCTTTGCAGACGATAAATGTAACGGTCTCAGAGAGAAAAGCGGTCAATGTGACGATCTGTCTTTAAGTCGATTCGATAACAAATGACGAAAACGGACGGATTTCTCAGGTTTTTACTACATATGAACACTTTTCACATTCTCCCGTGCAACGCGGCTGCTAGTCCTCCTTTCGTGCAAAATCTTATGGTCCTAGGTCATGTCATAGCCACAAAAGCCGGCTAAAAAGTGAATAATCGACAACTAAAACTTGAATTGCACTACTTCTTACTGGCTATTACTTCAACTTAGAAGCTTCTTCTGTGTTCTACTGTGGTGCTTTTAGTGTTTCCGCATACTGCAGTACGCGACATAGCTTTGCAGACGATAAATGTAACCGTTTCAGAGAGTAGAGCTGCCAATGTGACGATCTGGCTTTAAGTCGATTAGATAACAAATGACGAAAACGGACGGATTTCTCAGGTTTTTACTACATATGAACACTTTTCACATTCTCCCGTTGCAACGCGGCTGCTAGTCCTCCTTTGATGCAAAATCTTATGGTCCTAGGTCATGTCCAAGACACCAAAGCCGGCAAAAAGTGAATAATCGACAACTAAAACTTGAATTGTACTACATCTTACTGGCTATTACTTCAACTTAGAAGCTTCTTCTGTGTTCTACTATGGTGCTTTTAATGTCTCCGCATACCGCAGCACGCGACATAGCTTTGCAGCCGATAAATGTAACCGTCTCAGAGAGAAAAGCGGCCAATGTGACGATCTGGCTTAAAAATGATTAGATAACAAATGACGAAAACGGACGTATTTCTCAGGTTTTTACTACATATGAACACTTTTCACATTCTCCCATGCAACGCGGCTGCTGGTCCTCCTTTCATGCAAAATCTTATGGTCCTAAGTCATGTCATAGCCACCAAAGCCGGCTAAAAAGTGAATAATCGACAACTAAAACTTGAATTGTACTACTTCTTACTGGCTTTTACTTCAACTTAGAAGCTTCTTCTGTGTTCTACTATGGTGCTTTTAATGTCTCCGCATACCGCAGCACGCGACATAGCTCTGCAGAAGATAAATGTAACCGTTTCAGAGAGTAGAGCGGCCAATGTGACGATCTGGCTTTAAGTCGATTCGATAACAAATGACGAAAACGGACGGATTTCTCAGGTTTTTACTACATATGAACACTTTTCACATTCTCCCTTGCAACGCCGCTGCTAGTCCTCCTTACATGCAAAATCTTAAGGTCCTAGGTCATGTCAAAGCCACCAATGCCGGCTAAAAAGTGGATAACCGACAACTAAAACTTGAATTGTACTACTTAATACTAGCTATTGCTTCAACTTAGAAGCTTCTTCTGTGTTCTACTATGGTGCTTTTAGTGTCGCCGCATACCGCAGCACGCGACATAGCTTTGCAGCCGATAAATGTAACCGTTTGAGAGAGAAGAATGGCCAATGTGACGATCTGGCTTGAAGTCAATTCGATAACAAATGACGAAAACGGACGGACTTCTCAGGTTTTTACTACATATGAACACTTTTCACATTCTCCCGTGCAACGCGGCTGCTAGTCCTCCTTTCATGCAAAATCTTAAGGTCCTAGTTCATGTCCAAGCCACCAAAGCCGGCTAAAAAGTGAATAATCGACAACTAAATTTTGAATTGTACTACATCTTACTGGCTATTACTTCAACTTAGAAGCTTCTTCTGTGTTCTACTATGGTGCTTTTAATGTCTCCGCATACCGCAGCACGCGACATAGCTTTGCAGCCGATAAATGTAACCGTTTGAGAGAGAAGAATGGCCAATGTGACGATCTGGCTTGAAGTCGATTCGATAACAATTGACGAAAACGGACGGACTTCTCAGGTTTTTACTACATATGAACACTTTTCACATTCTCCCATGCAACGCGGCTGCTAGTCCTCCTTTCATGCAAAATCTTATGGTCCCAGTTCATATCCAAGCCACCAAAGCCGGCTAAAAAGTGAATAATCGACAACTAAAACTTGAATTGTACTACTTCCTACTGGCTATTACTTCAATTTAGAAGCTTCTTCTGTGTTCTACTATGGTGCATGTAGTGTTTCGGCATACCGCAGCACGCGACATAGCTTTGCAGCCGATAAAAGTAACTGTCTCAGAGAGAAAAGCGGCCAATGTGACGATCTGGCTTAAAAATGATTAGATAACAAATGACGAAAACAGACGGATTTCTCAGGTTTTTACTACATATGTTCCCTTTTCACATTCTCCCGTGCAACGCGGCTGCTAGTCCTCCTTTCATGCAAAATCTTATGGTCCTAGGTCATGTCATAGCCACCAAAGCCGGCTAAAAAGTGAATAATCGACAACTAAAACTTGAATTGTACTACTTCTTACTAGCTATTACTTCAACTTAGAAGCTTCTTCTGTGTTCTACTATGGTGCTTTTAGTGTTTCCGCATACCGCAGCACGCGACATAGCTTTGCAGGCGATAAATGTAACCGTTTGAGAGAGAAGAATGGCCAATTTGACGATCTGGCTTGAAGTCGATTCGATAACAATTGACGAAAACGGACGGACTTCTCAGGTTTTTACTACATATGAACACTTTTCACATTCTCCCATGCAACGCGGCTGCTAGTCCTCCTTTCATGCAAAATCTTATGGTCCCAGTTCATATCCAAGCCACCAAAGCCGGCTAAAAAGTGAATAATCGACAACTAAAACTTGAATCGTACTACTTCCTACTGGCTATTACTTCAATTTAGAAGCTTCTTCTGTGTTCTACTATGGTGCATGTAGTGTTTCGGCATACCGCAGCACGCGACATAGATTTGCAGACGATAAATGTAACCGTTTCAGAGAGAAGAACGGCCAATGTGACGATCTGGCTTTAAGTCGATTCGATAACAAAAGACGAAAACGAATGGATTACTCAGGTATTTACTACATATGAACACTTTTCAAATTCTCCCGTGCAACGCGGCTGCCAGTCCTCCTTTCATGCAAAATCTTAAGGTCCTAGGGCATGTCATAGCCACCAAAGCCGGCAAAAAAGTGAATAATCGACAACTAAAGCTTGAATTGTATTACTTCTTACTGGCTACTACTTCAACTTAGAATCTTCTTCTGTGTTCTATTATGGTGCTTTTAGTGTTTTGGCATACCGCAGCACGCGACATAGCTTTGCAGACGAAAAGTGTACCGTTTCAGAGAGAAGAGCGGCCAATGTGACGATTTGGCTTTAAGTCGATTCGATAACAAATGACGAAAACGGACGGATTTCTCAGGTTTCTACTACATATGAACACTTTTCACATTCTCGCGTCCAACGCGGCTGCCAGTCCTCCTTTCATGCAAAATCTTAACGTATTAGGTGATGTCCAAGCCACCAAAGCCGGCTAAAAAGTGAATAATCGACAACTAAAACTTGAATTGTACTACTTCTTACTGGCTACTACTTCAACTTAGAAGCTTCTTCTGTGTTCTGCTATGGTGCTTTTAGTGTCTCCGCATACCGCAGCACGCGAAATAGCTTTGCAGACGATAAATGTAACGGTCTCAGAGAGAAAAGCGGTCAATGTGACGATCTGTCTTTAAGTCGATTCGATAACAAATGACGAAAACGGACGGATTTCTCAGGTTTTTACTACATATGAACACTTTTCACATTCTCCCGTGCAACGCGGCTGCTAGTCCTCCTTTCGTGCACAATCTTATGGTCCTAGGTCATGTCATAGCCACAAAAGCCGGCTAAAAAGTGAATAATCGACAACTAAAACTTGAATTGCACTACTTCTTACTGGCTATTACTTCAACTTAGAAGCATCTTCTGTGTTCTACTGTGGTGCTTTTAGTGTTTCCGCATACTGCAGTACGCGACATAGCTTTGCAGACGATAAATGTAACCGTTTCAGAGAGTAGAGCTGCCAATGTGACGATCTGGCTTTAAGTCGATTAGATAACAAATGACGAAAACGGACGGATTTCTCAGGTTTTTACTACATATGAACACTTTTCACATTCTCCCGTGCAACGCGGCTGCTAGTCCTCCTTTGATGCAAAATCTTAAGGTCCTAGGTCATGTCGAAGCCACCAAAGCCGGCTAAAAAGTGAATAATCGACAACTAAATTTTGAATTGTACTACATCTTACTGGCTATTACTTCAACTTAGAAGCTTCTTCTGTGTTCTACTCTGGTGCTTTTAATATCTCCGCATACCGCAGCACGCGACATAGCTTTGCAGCCGATAAATGTAACCGTCTCAGAGAGAAAAGCGGCCAATGTGACGATCTGGCTTAAAAATGATTAGATAACAAATGACGAAAACAGACGGATTTCTCAGGTTTTTACTACATATGTACCCTTTTCACATTCTCCCGTGCAACGCGGCTGCTAGTCCTCCTTTATGCAAAATCTTATGGTCGTAGGTCATGTCATAGCCACCAAAGCCGGCTAAAAAGTGAATAATCGACAACTAAAACTTGAATTGTACTACTTCTTACTAGCTATTACTTCAACTTAGAAGCTTCTTCTGTGTTCTACTATGGTGCTTTTAGTGTTTCCGCATACCGCAGCACGCGACATAGCTTTGCAGCCGATAAATGTAACCGTCTCAAAGAGAAAAGCGGGCAATGTGACGATCTGGCTTAAAAATGATTAGATAACAAATGACGAAAACGGACGGATTTCTCAGGTTTTTACTACATATGAACACTTTTCACATTTCCCGTGCAACGCGGCTGCTAGTCCTCCTTTCATGCAAAATCTTATGGTCCTAGGTCATGTCTTAGCCACCAAAGCCGTCTAAAAAGTGAATATTCGACAACTAAAACTTGAATTGTACTACTTCGTACTGGCTATTACTTCAACTTAGAAGCTTCTTCTGTGTTCTACTATGGTGCTTTTAGTGTTTCCGCATACTGCAGCACGCGACATAGCTTTGCAGACGATAAATGTAACCGTTTCAGAGAGTAGAGCGGCCAATATGACGATCTGGCTCTAAGTCGATTCGATAACAAATGACAAAAACGGACGGATTTCTCAGGTTTTTACTACATGTGAACACTTTTCACATTCTCCCATGCAACGCGGCTGCTAGTCTTCCTTTCATGCAAAATCTTAAGGTTCCACCTCATGTCCAAGCCACCAAAGCCGGCTAAAAAGTGAATAATCGACAACTAAAACTTGAATTGCACTACTTCTTACTGGCAATTACTTCAACATAGAAGCTTCTTCTGTGTTCTACTATGGTGCTTTTAGTGTTTCCGCATACCGCAGCACGCGACATAGCATTGTAGACGATAAATGTAACCGTTTCAGAGAGAAGAGCGGCCAATGTGACGATCTGGCTTTAAGTCGATTCGATAACAAATGACGAAAACGGACGGATTTCTCAGGTTTTTACTACATATGAACAATTATCACATTGTCCCGTGCAACGCGGCTGCTGGTATTCCTTTCATGCAAAATCTTAAGGTCCTAGGTCATGTCCAAGCCACCAAAGCCGGCTAAAATGTGAATAATCGACAACTAAAACTTGAATTGTATTACTTCTTACTGGCTATTACTTCAACTTAGAAGCTTCTTCTGTGTTCTACTATTGTGCTTTTAGTGTCTCCGCATACCGCAGCACGCGACATAGCTTTGCAGACGATAAATGTAACCGTCTCAGAGAGAAAAGCGGCCAAAGTGACGATATGGCTTTAAGTCGATACGATAACAAATGACGAAAACGGACGGATTTCTCAGGTTTTTACTACATATGAACACTTTTCTCATTCTCCCGTGCAACGCGGCAGCTAGACCTCCTTTCATGGAGAATCTTAAGGTCCTAGGTCATGTCCAAGCCACCAAAGCCGGCTAAAAAGTGAATAATCGACAACTAAAACTTGAATTGTACTACTTCTTACTTGCTATTACTTCAACTTAGAAGCTTCTTCTGTGTTCTACTATGGTGCTTTTAATGTCTCCGCATACCGCAGCACGCGACATAGCTTTGCAGCCGATAAATGTAACCGTCTCAGAGAGAAAAGAGGCCAATGTGACGATCTGGCTTAAAAATGATTAGATAACAAATGACGAAAACGGACGGATTTCTCAGGTTTTTACTACATATGAACACTTTTCTCATTCTCCCGTGCAACGCGGCTGCTAGTCTTCCTTTCATGCAAAATCTTAAGGTTCCACCTCATGTCCAAGCCACGAAAGCCGGCTAAAAGTGAATAATCGACAACTAAAACTTGAATTGTACTACTTCTTACTGGCTATTACTTCCACTTAGAAGCTTCTTCTGTGTTCTACTATGGTGCATTTAGTGTCTCCGCACACCGCAGCACGCGACATAGCTTTGCAGACGATAAATGTAACCGTCTCAGAGGGAAAAGCGGCCAATGTGACGATCTGGCTTAAAAATGATTAGATAACAAATGACGAAAACGGACGGATTTCTCAAGTTTTTACTACATATGAGAACTGTTCACATTCTCCCGTGCAACGCGGCTGCTAGTCCTCCTTTCATGCAAAATCTTAAGGTCCTAGGTCATGTCCAAGCCACCAAAGCCGGCTAAAAAGTGAATAATCGACAACTAAAACTTGAATTGTACTACATCTTACTGGCTATTACTTCAACTTAGAAGCTTCTTCTGTGTTCTACTATGGTGCTTTTAGTGTTTCGGCATACCGCAGCACGTGACATAGCTTTGCAGGCGATAAATGTAACGGTTTGAGAGAGAAGAATGGCCAATTTGACGATCTGGCTTTAAGTCAATTCGATAACAAATGACGAAAACGGACGGACTTCTCAGGTTTTTACTACATATGAACACTTTTCACATTCTCCCATGCAACGCGGATGCTAGTACTCCTTTCATGCAAAATCTTAAGGTCCTAGGTCATGTCCAAGCCACCAAAGCCGACTAAAAAGTGAATAATCGACAACTAAAACTTGAATTGTACTACATCTTACTGGCTATTACTTCAACTTAGAAGCTTCTTCTGTGTTCTACTATGGTGCTTTTAATGTCTCCGCATACCGCAGCACGCGACATAGCTTTGCAGCCGATAAATGTAACCGTCTCAGAGAGAAAAGCGGCCAATGTGACGATCTGGCTTTAAGTCGATTAGATAACAAATGACAAAAACGGACGGATTTCTCAGGTTTTTACTACATATGAACACTTTTCACATTCTCGCGTGCAACGCGGCTGCCAGTCCTCCTTTCATGCAAAACCTTAACGTATTAAGTGATGTCCAAGCCACCAAAGCCGGCTAAAAAGTGAATAATCGACAACTAAAACTTGAATAGTACTACTTCTTACTGGCTATTACTTCTACTTAGAAGCTTCTTCTGTGTTCTACTATGGTGCTTTTAGTGTTTCGGCATACCGCAGCACGCGACATAGCTTTGCAGCCGATAAATGTAACCGTCTCAAAGAGAAAAGCGGGCAATGTGACGATCTGGCTTAAAAATGATTAGATAACAAATGACGAAAACGGACGGATTTCTCAGGTTTTTACTGCATATGAACACTTTTCACATTCTCCCGTGCAACGCGGCTGCTGGTATTCCTTTCATGCAAAATCTTAAGGTCCTAGGTCATGTCCAAGCCACCAAAGCCGGCTAAAATGTGAATAATCGACAACTAAAACTTGAATTGTATTACTTCTTACTGGCTATTACTTCAACTTAGAAGCTTCTTCTGTGTTCTACTATTGTGCTTTTAGTGTCTCCGCATACCACAGCACGCGACATAGCTTTGCAGACGATAAATGTAACCGTCTCAGAGGGAAAAGCGGCCAATAGGACGATCTGGCTTAAAAATGATTAGATAACAAATGACGAAAACGGACGGATTTCTCAAGTTTTTACTACATATGAGAACTGTTCACATTCTCCCGTGCAACGCGGCTGCTAGTCCTCCTTTCATGCAAAATCTTAAGGTCCTAGGTCATGTCCAAGCCACCAAAGCCGGCTAAAAAGTGAATAATCGACAACTAAAACTTGAATTGTACTACATCTTACTGGCTATTACTTCAACTTAGAAGCTTCTTCTGTGTTCTACTATGGTGCTTTTAATGTCTCCGCATACCGCAGCACGCGACATAGCTTTGCAGACGATAAATGTAACCGTCTCAGGGAGAAAAGCGGCCAATGTGACGATCTGGCTTACAAATGATTAGATAACAAATGACGAAAACGGACGGATTTCTCAGGTTTTTACTACATATGAACACTTTTCACATTCTCCCGTGCAACGCGGCTGCTAGTCCTCCTTTCATGCAAAATCTTATGGTCCTAGGTCATGTCATAGCCACCAAAGCCGGCTAAAAAGTGAATAATCGACAACTAAAACTTGAATTGTACTACTTCCTACTGGCTATTACTTCAACTCTTAAGCTTCTTCTGTGTTCTACTATGGTGCTTTTAGTGTCTCCGCATACCGCAGCACGCGACATAGCTTTGCAGAAGATAAATGTAACCGTTTCAGAGAGTAGAGCGGCCAATGTGACGATCTGGCTTTAAGTAGATTCGATAACAAATGACGAAAACGGACGGATTTCTCAGGTTTTTACTACATATGAACACTTTTCACATTCTCCCGTGCAACGCGGCTGCTAGTCTTCCTTTCATGCAAAATCTTAAGGTTCCACCTCATGTCCAAGACACGAAAGCCGGCTAAAAGTGAATAATCGACAACTAAAACTTGAATTGTACTACTTCTTACTGGCTATTACTTCAAATTAGAAGCTTCTTTTGTGTTCTACTATGGTGCTTTTAGTGTTTCGGCATACCGCAGCACGTGACATAGCTTAGCAGGCGATAAATGTAACGGTTTGAGAGAGAAGAATGGCCAATTTGACGATCTGGCTTTAAGTCAATTCGATAACAAATGACGAAAACGGACGGACTTCTCAGGTTTTTACTACATATGAACACTTTTCACATTCTCCCATGCAACGCGGATGCTAGTACTCCTTTCATGCAAAATCTTAAGGTCCTAGGTCATGTCCAAGCCACCAAAGCCGGCTAAAAAGTGAATAATCGACAACTAAAACTTGAATTGTACTACATCTTACTGGCTATTACTTCAACTTAGAAGCTTCTTCTGTGTTCTACTATGGTGCTTTTAATGTCTCCGCATACCGCAGCACGCGACATAGCTTTGCAGCCGATAAATGTAACCGTCTCAGAGAGAAAAGCGGCCAATGTGACGATCTGGCTTTAAGTCGATTAGATAACAAATGACAAAAACGGACGGATTTCTCAGGTTTTTACTACATATGAACATTTTTCACATTCTCCCATGCAACGCGGCTGCTAGTCCTCCTTTCATGCAAAATCTTATGGTCCTAGTTCATGTCCAAGCCACCAAAGCCGGCTAAAAAGTGAATAATCGACAACTAAATTTGAATTGTACTACTTCCTACTGGCTATTACTTCAACTTAGAAGCTTCTTCTGTGTTCTACTATGGTGCATGTAGTGTTTCGGCATACCGCAGCACGCGACATAGATTTGCAGACGATAAATGTAACCGTTTCAGAGAGAAGAACGGCCAATGTGACGATCTGGCTTCAAGTCGATTCGATAACAAAAGACGAAAACGGATGGATTTCTCTGGTTTTTACTACATATGAACACTTTTCAAATTCTCCCGTGCAACGCGGCTGCCAGTCCTCTTTTCATGCAAAATCTTAAGGTCCTAGGTCATGTCCAAGCCACCAAAGCCGGCTAAAAAGTGAATAATCGACAACTAAAACTTGAATTGTACTACTTCTTACTTGCTAGTACTTCAACTTAGAAGCTTCTTCTGTTTCTACTATGGTGCTTTTAGTGTCTCCGCATACTGCAGCACGCGACATAGCTTTGCAGACAATAAATGTAACCTTCTCAGAGAGAAAAGCGGCCAATGTGACGATCTGGCTTTAAGTCGATTCGATAACAAATGACGGAAACGGACGGATTTATCAGGTGTTTACTACATATGAACACTTTTCACATTCTCCCGTGCAACGCGGCTGCTAGTCCTCCTTTCATGCAAAATCTTAAGGTCCTAGGTCATGTCCAAGCCACCAAAGCCGGCTAAAAAGTGAATAATCGACAACTAAAACTTGAATTGTACTACATCTTACTGGCTATTACTTCAACTTAGAAGCTTCTTCTGTGTTCTACTATGGTGCTTTTAATGTCTCCGCATACCGCAGCACGCGACATAGCTTTGCAGACGATAAATGTAACCGTCTCAGAGGGAAAAGCGGCCAATGTGACGATCTGGCTTAAAAATGATTAGATAACAAATGACGAAAACGGACGGATTTCTCAAGTGTTTACTACATATGAGAACTGTTCACATTCTCCCATGCAACGCGGCTGCTAGTCCTCCTTTCATACAAAATCTTAAGGTCCTAGGTCATGTCCAAGCCACCAAAGCCGGCTAAAAAGTGAATAATCGACAACTAAAACTTGAATTGTACTACTTCTTACTGGCTATTACTTCCACTTAGAAGCTTCTTCTGTGTTCTACTATGGTGCATTTAGTGTCTCCGCACACCGCAGCACGCGACATAGCTTTGAAGACGATAAATGTAACCGTCTCAGAGGGAAAAGCGGCCAATGTGACGATCTGTCTTTAAGTCGATTCGATAACAAATGACGAAAACGGACGGATTTCTCAGGTTTTTACTACATATGAACACTTTTCACATTCTCCCGTGCAACGCGGCTGCTAGTCCTCCTTTCATGCAAAATCTTATGGTCCTAGGTCATGTCATAGCCACAAAAGCCGGCTAAAAAGTGAATAATCGACAACTAAAACTTGAATTGTACTACTTCTTACTGGCTATTACTTCAACTTAGAAGCTTCTTTTGTGTTCTACTATGGTGCTTTTAGTGTTTCGGCATACCGCAGCACGCGACATAGCTTTGCAGACGATAAATGTAATCGTTTCAGAGAGAAAAGCGGCCAATGTGACGATCTGATTTAAGTCGATTCGATAACAAATGACGAAAACGGATGGATGTCTCAGGTTTTTACTACATATGAACACTTTTCACATTCTCCCGTGCAACGCGGCTGCTAGTCCTCCTTTCATACAAAATCTTAAGGTCCTAGGTCATGTCCAAGCCACCAAAGCCGGCTAAAAAGTGAATAATCGACAACTAAAACTTGAATTGTACTACTTCTTACTGGCTATTACTTCAACTTAGAAGCTTCTTTTGTGTTCTACTATGGTGCTTTTAGTGTTTCCGCTAACTGCTGCACGCGACATAGCTTTGCAGACGATAAGTGTAACCGTTCCAGAGAGAAGAACGGCCAATGTGGCGATCTGGCTTTAAGTCGATTCGATAACAAATGACGAAAATGGACGGATTTCTAAGGTTTCTACTACATATGAACACTTTTCACATTCTCCCGTACTACGCGGCTGCCAGTCCTCCTTTCATGCAAAATCTTAACGTACTAGGTGATGTCCAAGCCACCAAAGCCGGCTAAAAAGTGAATAATCGACAACTAAAACTTCAATTGTACTACTTCTTACTGGCTATTGCTTCAACTTAGAAGCTTCTTCTGTGTTCTGCTATGGTGCTTTTAGTGTCTCCGCATACCGCAGCACGCGACATAGCTTTGCAGACGATAAATGTAACCGTCTCAGAGAGAAAAGCGGCCAATGTGACGATTTGTCTTTAAGTCGATTCGTTAACAAATGACGAAAACGGACGGATTTCTCAGGTTTTTACTACATATGAACACTTTTCACAATCTCCCGTGCCACGCCGCTGCTAGTCCTCCTTTCATGCAAAACCTTAAGATCCTAGGTCATGTCCAAGCCACCAAAGCCGGCTAAAAAGTGAATAATCGACAACTAAAACTTGAATTGTACTACCTCTTACTTGCTATTACTTCAACTTAGAAGCTTCTTCTGTTTCTACTATGGCGCTTTTAGTGTCTCCGCATACCGCAGCACGCGACATAGCTTTGCAGACAATAAATGTAACCTTCTCAGAGAGAAAAGTGGCCAATGTGACGATCTGGCTTTAAGTCGATTCGATAACGAATGACGGAAACGGACGGATTTCTCAGGTTTTTACTACATATGAACACTTTTCACATTCTCCCGTGCAACGCGGCTGCTAGTCCTCCTTTCATGCAAAATCTTAAGGTCCTAGGTCATGTCCAAGCCACCAAAGCCGGCTAAAAAGTGAATAATCGACAACTAAAACTTGAATTGTGCTACATCTTACTGGGTATTACTTCAACTTAGATTCTTCTTCTGTGTTCTACTATGGTGCTTTTAATGTCTACGCATACCGCAGCACGCGACATAGCTTTGCAGACGATAAATGTAACCGTCTCAGGGAGAAAAGCGGCCAATGTGACGATCTGGCTTACAAATGATTAGATAACAAATGACGAAAACGGACGGATTTCTCAGGTTTTTACTACATATGAACACTTTTCACATTCTCCCGTGCAACGCGGCTGCTAGTCTTCCTTTCATGCAAAATCTTAAGGTTCCACCTCATGTCCAAGACACGAAAGCCGGCTAAAAGTGAATAATCGACAAGTAAAACTTGAATTGTACTACTTCTTACTGGCTATTACTTCAAATTAGAAGCTTCTTCTGTGTTCTACTATGGTGCTTTTAGTGTTTCGGCATACCGCAGCACGTGACATAGCTTTGCAGGCGATAAATGTAACGGTTTGAGAGAGAAGAATGGCCAATTTGACGATCTGGCTTGAAGGCAATTCGATAACAAATGACGAAAACGGACGGACTTCTCAGGTTTTTACTACATATGAACACTTTTCACATTCTCCCATGCAACGCGGATGCTAGTCCTCCTTTCATGCAAAATCTTAAGGTCCTAGGTCATGTCCAAGCCACCAAAGCCGGCTAAAAAGTGAATAATCGACAACTAAAACTTAAATTGTACTACATCTTACTGGCTATTACTTCAACTTAGAAGCTTCTTCTGTGTTCTACTATGCTGCTTTTAATGTCTTCGCATACCGCAGCACGCGACATAGCTTTGCAGCCGATAAATGTAACCGTCTCAGAGAGAAAAGCGGCCAATGTGACGATCTGGCTTTAAGTCGATTTGATAACAAATGACGAAAACGGACGGATTTCTCAGGTTTTTACTACATATGAACACTTTTCACATTCTCCCATGCAACGAGGCTGCTAGTCCTCCTTTCATGCAAAATCTTATGGTCCTAGTTCATGTCCAAGCCACCAAAGCCGGCTTAAAAGTGAATAATCGACAACTAAAACTTGAATTGTACTACTTCCTACTGGCTATTACTTCAACTTACAGGCTTCTTCTGTGTTCTACTATGGTGCATGTAGTGTTTCGGCATACCGCAGCACGCGACATAGATTTGCAGACGATAAATGTAACCGTTTCAGAGAGTAGAACGGCCAATGTGACGATCTGGCTTCAAGTCGATTCGATAACAAAAGACGAAAACGGATGGATTTCTCTGATTTTTACTACATATGAACACTTTTCACATTCTCCCGTGCAACGCGGCTGCCAGTCCTCTTTTCATGCAAAATCTTAAGGTCCTACGTCATGTCCAAGCCACCAAAGCTGGCAAAAAAGTGAATAATCGACAACTAAAACTTGAATTGTACTACTTCTTACTGGCTATTACTTCAAATTAGAAGCTTCTTCTGTGTTCTACTAAGGTGCTTTTAGTGTCTCCGCATACCGCAGCACGCGACATAGCTTTGCAGACGACAAATGTTACCGTCTCAGAGAGAAAAGCGGCCAAAGTGATGATATGGCTTTAAGTCGATTCGATAACAAATGACGAAAACGGACGGATTTCTCAGCTTTTTACTACATATGAACCCATTTCACATTCTCCCGTGCAACGCGGCTGCAAGTACTCCTTTCATGCAAAATCTAAAGGTCCTAGGACATGTCCAAGCCACCAAAGCCGGCTAAGAAGTGAATAATCGACACTAAAACTTGAATTGTACTACTTCTTACTGGCTATTACTTCAACTTAGAAGCTTCTTTTGTGTTCTACTATGGTGCTTTTAGTGTATCGGCATACCGCAGCACGCGACATCGCTTTGCAGACGATAAATGTAATCGTTTCAGAGAGAAAAGCGGCCAATGTGACGATCTGGCTTTAAGTCGATTCGATAACAAATGACGAAAACGGACGGATTTCTCAGGTTTTTACTACATATGAAAACTTTTCACATTCTCCCGTGCAACGTGGCTGCTAGTCCTCCTTTCATGCAAAATCTTAAGGACCTAGGTCATGTCCAAGCCACCAAAGCCGGCTAAAAAGTGAATAATCGACAACTAAAACTTGAATTGTACTACTTCTTACTGGCTATTACTTCAACTTAGAAGCTTCTTTTGTGTTCTACTATGGTGCTTTTAGTGTTTCCGCTAACTGCTGCACGCGACATAGCTTTGCAGACGATAAGTGTAACCGTTTCAGAGAGAAGAACGGCCAATGTGGCGATCTGGCTTTAAGTCGATTCGATAACAAATGACGAAAATGGACGGATTTCTCAGGTTTCTACTACATATGAACACTTTTCACATTCTCCCGTACTACGCGGCTGCCAGTCCTCCTTTCATGCAAAATCTTAACGTATTAGGTGATGTCCAAGCCACCAAAGCCGGCTAAAAAGTGAATAATCGACAACTAAAGCTTCAATTGTACTACTTCTTACTGGCTATTGCTTCAACTTAGAAGCTTCTTCTGTGTTCTGCTATGGTGCTTTTAGTGTCTCCGCATACCGCAGCGCGCGACATAGCTTTGCAGACGATAAATGTAACCGTCTCAGAGAGAAAAGCGGCCAATGTGACGATTTGTCTTTAAGTCGATTCGTTAACAAATGACGAAAACGGACGGATTTCTCAGGTTTTTACTACATATGAACACTTTTCACAATCTCCCGTGCCACGCCGCTGCTAGTCCTCCTTTCATGCAAAATCTTATGGTCCTAGGTCATGTCATAGCCACCAAAGCCGGCTAAAAAGTGAATAATCGACAACTAAAACTTGAATTGTACTACTTCTTACTGGCTATTACTTCAACTTAGAAGCTTCTCCTGTGTTCTACTATGGTGCTTTTAGTGATTCCGCATACCGCAGCACGCGACATACCTTTGCAGACGATAAGTGTAACCGTTTCAGATAGAAGAACGGCCAATGTGACGATCTGGCTTTAAGTCGATTCGATAACAAATGACGTAAACGGACGGATTTCTCAGGTTTTTACTACATATGAACACTTTTCACATTCTCCCGTGCGACGCCGCTGCTAGTCCTCCTTTCATGCAAAATCTTAAGGTCCTAGGACATGTCCAAGCCACCAAAGCCGGCTAAAAAGTAAATAATCGACAACTAAAACTTGAATTGTACTACTTCTTACTGGCGATTACTTCAACTTAGAAGCTTCTTCTGTGTTGTACTATGGTGCATTTAGTGTTTCGGCATACCGCAGCACGCGACATAGCTTTGCAGACGATAAATGTAACCGTTTGAGAGAGAAGAATGGCCAATTTGACGATCTGGCTTGAAGTCAATTCGATAACAAATGACGAAAACGGACGGACTTCTCAGGTTTTTACTACATATGAACACTTTTCACATTCTCCCATGCAACGCGGATGCTAGTACTCCTTTCATGCAAAATCTTAAGGTCCTAGGTCATGTCCAAGCCACCAAAGCCGGCTAAAAAGTGAATAATCGACAACTAAAACTTGAATTGTACTACTTCCTACTGGCTATTACTTCAACTTAGAAGCTTCTTCTGTGTTCTACTATTGTGCATGTAGTGTTTCGGCATACCGCAGCACGCGACATAGATTTGCAGACGATAAATGTAACCGTTTCAGAGAGAAGAACGGCCAATGTGACGATCTGGCTTTAAGTCGATTCGATAACAAAAGACGAAAACGGATGGATTTCTCTGGTTTTTACTACAAATGAACACTTTTCAAATTCTCCCGTGCAACGAGGCTGCCAGTCCTCTTTTCATGCAAAATCTTAAGGTCCTAGGTTATGTCCAAGCCACCAAAGCCGGCAAAAAAGTGAATAATCGACAACTAAAACTTGAATTGTACTACTTCTTACTGGCTATTACTTCAACTTAGAATCTTCTTCTGTGTTCTACTATGGTGCTTTTAGTGTTTCGGCATACCGCAGCACGCGACATAGCTTTGCAGACGATAAGTGTAACCGTTTCAGAGAGAAGAGCGGCCAATGTGACGATCTGGCTTTAAGTCGATTCGATAACAAATAACGAAAACGGACGGATTTCTCAGGTTTTTACTACATATGAACAATTTTCACATTCTCCCGTGCAACGCGGCTGCTAGTCCTATTTTCATGCAAAATCTTTAGGTCATGTCCAAGCCACCAAAGCCGGCTAAAATGTGAATAATCGACAACTAAAACTTGAATGGTAATACTTCTTACTGGCTATTATTTCAACTTAGAAGCTTCTTCTGTGTTCTACTAAGGTGCTTTTAGTGTCTCCGCATACCGCAGCACGCGACATAGCTTTGCAGACGATAAATGTTACCGTCTCAGAGAGAAAAGCGGCCAAAGTGACGATATGGCTTTAAGTCGATTCGATAACAAATGACGAAAACGGACGGATTTCTCAGCTTTTTACTACATATGAACCCATTTCACATTCTCCCGTGCAACGCGGCTGCAAGTACTCCTTTCATGCAAAATCTTAAGGTCCTAGGACATGTCCAAGCCACCAAAGCCAGCTAAAAAGTGAATAATCGACAACTAAAACTTCAATTGTACTACTTCTTACTGGCTATTACTTCAACTTAGAAGCTTCTTTTGTGTTCTACTATGGTGCTTTTAGTGTTTCCGCTAACTGCAGCACGCGACATAGCTTTGCAGACGATAAATGTAATCGTTTCAGAGAGAAAAGCGGCCAATGTGACGATCTGGCTTTAAGTCGATTCGATAACAAATGACGAAAACGGACGGATTTCTCAGGTTTTTACTACATATGAACACTTTTCACATTCTCCCGTGCAACGCGGCTGCTAGTCCTCCTTTCATGCAAAATCTTAAGGTCCTAGGTCATGTCCAAGCCACCAAAGCCTTCTAAAAAGTGAATAATCGACAACTAAAACTTGAATTGTACTACTTCTTACTGGCTATTACTTCAACTTAGAAGCTTCTTTTGTGTTCTACTATGGTGCTTATAGTGTTTCCGCTAACTGCAGCACGCGACATAGCTTTGCAGACGATAAATGTAATCGTTTCAGAGAGAAAAGCGGCCAATGTGACGATCTGCCTTTAAGTCGATTCGATAACAAATGACGAAAATGGACGGATTTCTCAGGTTTCTACTACATATGAACACTTTTCACATTCTCCCGTACTACGCGGCTGCCAGTCCTCCTTTCATGCAAAATCTTAACGTACTAGGTGATGTCCAAGCCACCAAAGCCGGCTAAAAAGTGAATAATCGACAACTAAAACTTCAATTGCACTACTTCTTACTGGCTATTGCTTCAACTTAGAAGCTTCTTCTGTGTTCTGCTATGGTGCTTTTAGTGTCTCCGCATACCGCAGCACGCGACATAGCTTTGCAGACGATAAATGTAACCGTCTCAGAGAGAAAAGCGGCCAATTTGACGATTTGTCTTTAAGTCGATTCGTTAACAAATGACGAAAACGGACGGATTTCTCAGGTTTTTACTACATATGAACACTTTTCACAATCTCCCGTGCGACGCCGTTGCTGGTCCTCCTTTCATGCAAAATCTTATGGTCCTAGGTCATGTCATAGCCACCAAAGCCGGCTAAAAATAAATAATCGACAACTAAAACTTGAATTGTACTACTTCTTACTGGCGATTACTTCAACTTAGAAGCTTCCTCTGTTTTGTAATATGGTGCTTTAGTGTTTCCGCATACCGCAGCACGCGACATAGCTTTGCAGACGATAAGTGTAACCGTTTCAGAGAGATGAGCGGCCAATGTGACGATCTGGCTTTAAGTCGATTCGATAACAAATGACGAAAACGGACAGATTTCTCAGGTTTTTACTACTTATGAACACTTTTCACATTCTCCCGTGCAACGCGGCTGCTAGTCTTCCTTTCATGCAAAATCTTAAGGTTCCAACTCATGTCCAAGCCACCAAAGCCGGCTAAAAAGTGAATAATCGACAACTAAAACTTCAATTGTACTACTTCTTACTGGCTATTGCTTCAACTTAGAAGTTTCTTCTGTGTTCTACTATGGTGCTTTTAGTGATTCTGCATACCGCAGCACGCGACGTACCTTTGCAGACGATAAGTGTAACCGTTTCAGAGAGAAGAACGGCCAATGTGACGATCTGGCTTTAAGTGGATTCGATAACAAATGACGTAAACAGACGGATTTCTCAGGTTTTTACTACATATGAACACTTTTCACATTCTCCCGTGCAACGCCGCTGCTAGTCCTCCATTCATGCAAAATCTTAAGGTCCTAGGACATGTCCAAGCCACCAAAGCCGGCTAAAAGGTAAATAATCGACAACTAAAACTTGAATTGTACTACTTCTTACTGGCGATTACTTCAACTTAGAAGCTTCTTCTGTGTTGTACTATGGTGCATTTAGTGTTTCGGCATACCGCAGCACGCGACATAGCTTTGCAGACGATAAATGTAACCGTTTCAGAAAGAAGAACGGCCAATGTGACGATAAGGCTTTAAGTCGATTCGATAACAAAAGACGAAAACAGACGGATTTCTCAGGTTTTTACTACATATGAACACTTTTCACATTCTCCCGTGCAACGCGGCTGCAAGTACTACTTTCATGCTAAATCTTAAGGTCCTAGGTCATGTCATAGCCACCAAAGCCGGCTAAAAAGTGAATAATCGAAAACTAAAACTTGAATTGTACTACTTCTTACTGGCTATTACTTCAACTTAGAAGCTTCTTCTGTGTTCTACATTGGTGCTTTTAGTGTCTCCGCATACCGCAGCACGCGACATAGCTTTGCAGACGATAAATGTAACCGTCTCAGAGAAAAAAGCGGCCAATGTGACGATCTGGCTTTATGTCGATTCGATAACAAATGACGAAAACGGACGGATTTCTCAGGTTTTTACTACATATGAACACTTTTCACATTCTCCTGTGCAACGCGTCTGCTAGTCCTCTATTCATGCAAAATCTTATGGTCCTAGGTCATGTCATAGCCACCAAAGCCGGCTAAAAAGTGAATAATCGACAACTAAAACTTGAATTGTACTACTTCTTACTGGCTATTACTTCAACTTAGAAGCTTCTTTTGTGTTCTACTATGGTGCTTATAGTGTTTCCGCTAACTGCAGCACGCGACATAGCTTTGCAGACGATAAATGTAATCGTTTCAGAGAGAAAAGCGGCCAATGTGACGATCTGGCTTTAAGTCGATTCGATAACAAATGACGAAAATGGACGGATTTCTCAGGTTTCTACTACATATGAACACTTTTCACATTCTCCCGTACTACGCGGCTGCTAGTCCTCCTTTCATGCAAAATCTTAAGGTCCTAGGACATGTCCAAGCCACCAAAGCCGGCTGAAAAGTAAATAATCGACAACTAAAACTTGAATTGTACTACTTCTTACTGGCGATTACTTCAACTTAGAAGCTTCTTCTGTGTTGTACTATGGTGCTTTTAGTGTTTCCGCATACCGCTGCACGCGACATAGCTTTGCAGACGATAAGTGTAACCGTTTCAGAGAGAAGAGCGGCCAATGTGGCGATCTGGCTTTAAGTCGATTCGATAACAAATGTCGAAAATGGACGGATTTCTCAGGTTTCTACTACATATGAACAGTTTTCACATTCTCCCGTACAACGCGGCTGCCAGTCCTCCTTTCATGCAAAATCTTAACGTACTAGGTGATGTCCAAGCCACCAAACCCGGCTAAAAAGTGAATAATCGAAAACTAAAACTTCAATTGTACTACATCTTACTGGCTATTGCTTCAACTTAGTAGCTTCTTCTGTGTCCTGCTATGGTGCTTTTAGTGTCTCCGCATACCGCAGCACGCGACATAGCTTTGCAGACGATAAATGTAACCGACTCAGAGAGAAAAGCGGCCAATGTGACGATTTGTCTTTAAGTTGATTCGTTAACAAATGACGAAACGGACGGATTTCTCAGGTTTTTACTACATATGAACACTTTTCACATTCTCCAGTGCCACGCCGCTGCTAGTCCTCCTTTCATGCAAAATCTTATGGTCCTAGGTCATGTCATAGCCACCAAAGCCGGCAAAAAAGTGAATAATCGACAACTAAAACTTGAATTGTACTACTTCTTACTGGCTATTACTTCAAATTAGAAGCTTCTTCTGTGTTCTACTAAGGTGCTTTTAGTGTCTCCGCATACCGCAGCACGCGACATAGCTTTGCAGAAGACAAATGTTACCGTCTCAGAGAGAAAAGCGGCCAAAGTGATGATATGGCTTTAAGTCGATTCGATAACAAATGACGAAAACGGACGGATTTCTCAGCTTTTTACTACATATGAACCCATTTCACATTCTCCCGTGCAACGCGGCTGCAAGTACTCCTTTCATGCAAAATCTAAAGGTCCTAGGACATGTCCAAGCCACCAAAGCCGGCTAAGAAGTGAACAATCAACAACTAAAACTTGAATTGTACTACTTCTTACTGGCTATTACTTCAACTTAGAAGCTTCTTTTGTGTTCTACTATGGTGCTTTTAGTGTATCGGCATACCGCAGCACGCGACATAGCTTTGCAGACGATAAATGTAATCGTTTCAGAGAGAAAAGCGGCCAATGTGACGATCTGGCTTTAAGTCGATTCGATAACAAATGACGAAAACGGACGGATTTCTCAGGTTTTTACTACATATGAAAACTTTTCACATTCTCCCGTGCAACGTGGCTGCTAGTCCTCCTTTCATGCAAAATCTTAAGGTCCTAGGTCATGTCCAAGCCACCAAAGCCGGCTAAAAAGTGAATAATCGACAACTAAAACTTGAATTGTACTACTTCTTACTGGCTATTACTTCAACTTAGAAGCTTCTTTTGTGTTCTACTATGGTGCTTTTAGTGTTTCCGCATACCGCAGCACGCGACATATCTTTGCAGACGATAAGTGTAACCGTTTCAGAGAGAAGAACGGCCAATGTGACGATCTGGCTTTAAGTCGATTCGATAACAAATGACGTAAACGGACGGATTTCTCAGGTTTTTACTACATATGAACACTTTTCACATTCTCCCGTGCGACGCCGCTGCTAGTCCTCCTTTCATGCAAAATCTTAAGGTCCTAGGACATGTCCAAGCCACCAAAGCCGGCTAAAAAGTAAATAATCGACAACTAAAACTTGAATTGTACTACTTCTTACTGGCGATTACTTCAACTTAGAAGCTTCTTCTGTGTTGTACTATGGTGCATTTAGTGTTTCGGCATACCGCAGCACGCGACATAGCTTTGCAGACGATAAATGTAACCGTTTGAGACAGAAGAATGGCCAATTTGACGATCTGGCTTGAAGTCAATTCGATAACAAATGACGAAAACGGACGGACTTCTCAGGTTTTTACTACATATGAACACTTTTCACATTCTCCCATGCAACGCGGATGCTAGTACTCCTTTCATGCAAAATCTTAAGGTCCTAGGTCATGTCCAAGCCACCAAAGCCGGCTAAAAAGTGAATAATCGACAACTAAAACTTGAATTGTACTACTTCCTACTGGCTATTACTTCAACTTAGAAGCTTCTTCTGTGTTCTACTATTGTGCATGTAGTGTTTCGGCATACCGCAGCACGCGACATAGATTTGCAGACGATAAATGTAACCGTTTCAGAGAGAAGAACGGCCAATGTGACGATCTGGCTTTAAGTCGATTCGATAACAAAAGACGAAAACGGATGGATTTCTCTGGTTTTTACTACAAATGAACACTTTTCAAATTCTCCCGTGCAACGAGGCTGCCAGTCCTCTTTTCATGCAAAATCTTAAGGTCCTAGGTTATGTCCAAGCCACCAAAGCCCGCAAAAAAGTGAATAATCGACAACTAAAACTTGAATTGTACTACTTCTTACTGGCTATTACTTCAACTTAGAATCTTCTTCTGTGTTCTACTATGGTGCTTTTAGTGTTTCGGCATACCGCAGCACGCGACATAGCTTTGCAGACGATAAGTGTAACCGTTTCAGAGAGAAGAGCGGCCAATGTGACGATCTGGCTTTAAGTCGATTCGATAACAAATAACGAAAACGGACGGATTTCTCAGGTTTTTACTACATATGAACAATTTTCACATTCTCCCGTGCAACGCGGCTGCTAGTCCTATTTTCATGCAAAATCTTTAGGTCATGTCCAAGCCACCAAAGCCGGCTAAAATGTGAATAATCGACAACTAAAACTTGAATGGTAATACTTCTTACTGTATATTATTTCAACTTAGAAGCTTCTTCTGTGTTCTACTAAGGTGCTTTTAGTGTCTCCGCATACCGCAGCACGCGACATAGCTTTGCAGACGATAAATGTAACCGTCTCAGAGAGAAAAGCGGCCAAAGTGACGATATGGCTTTAAGTCGATTCGATAACAAATGACGAAAACGGACGGATTTCTCAGCTTTTTACTACATATGAACCCATTTCACATTCTCCCGTGCAACGCGGCTGCAAGTACTCCTTTCATGCAAAATCTTAAGGTCCTAGGACATGTCCAAGCCACCAAAGCCGGCTAAAAAGTGAATAATCGACAACTAAAACTTCAATTGTACTACTTCTTACTGGCTATTACTTCAACTTAGAAGCTTCTTTTGTGTTCTACTATGGTGCTTTTAGTGTTTCCGCTAACTGCAGCACGCGACATAGCTTTGCAGACGATAAATGTAATCGTTTCAGAGAGAAAAGCGGCCAATGTGACGATCTGGCTTTAAGTCGATTCGATAACAAATGACGAAAATGGACGGATTTCTCAGGTTTCTACTACATATGAACATTTTTCACATTCTCCCGTACTACGCGGCTGCCAGTCCTCCTTTCATGCAAAATCTTAACGTACTAGGTGATGTCCAAGCCACCAAAGCCGGCTAAAAAGTGAATAATCGACAACTAAAACTTCAATTGCACTACTTCTTGCTGGCTATTGCTTCAACTTAGAAGCTTCTTCTGTGTTCTGCTATGGTGCTTTTAGTGTCTCCGCATACCGCAGCACGCGACATAGCTTTGCAGACGATAAATGTAACCGTCTCAGAGAGAAAAGCGGCCAATGTGACGATTTGTCTTTAAGTCGATTCGTTAACAAATGACGAAAACGGACGGATTTCTCAGGTTTTTACTACATATGAACACTTTTCACAATCTCCCGTGCCACGCCGTTGCTGGTCCTCCTTTCATGCAAAATCTTATGGTCCTAGGTCATGTCATAGCCACCAAAGCCGGCTAAAAATAAATAATCGACAACTAAAACTTGAATTGTACTACTTCTTACTGGCGATTACTTCAACTTAGAAGCTTCCTCTGTTTTGTAATATGGTGCTTTAGTGTTTCCGCATACCGCAGCACGCGACATAGCTTTGCAGACGATAAGTGTAACCGTTTCAGAGAGATGAGCGGCCAATGTGACGATCTGGCTTTAAGTCGATTCGATAACAAATGACGAAAACGGACAGATTTCTCAGGTTTTTACTACTTATGAACACTTTTCACATTCTCCCGTGCAACGCGGCTGCTAGTCTTCCTTTCATGCAAAATCTTAAGGTTCCAACTCATGTCCAAGCCACCAAAGCCGGCTAAAAAGTGAATAATCGACAACTAAAACTTCAATTGTACTACTTCTTACTGGCTATTGCTTCAACTTAGAAGTTTCTTCTGTGTTCTACTATGGTGCTTTTAGTGATTCTGCATACCGCAGCACGCGACGTACCTTTGCAGACGATAAGTGTAACCGTTTCAGAGAGAAGAACGGCCAATGTGACGATCTGGCTTTAAGTGGATTCGATAACAAATGACGTAAACAGACGGATTTCTCAGGTTTTTACTACATATGAACACTTTTCACATTCTCCCGTGCAACGCCGCTGCTAGTCCTCCTTTCATGCAAAATCTTAAGGTCCTAGGACATGTCCAAGCCACCAAAGCCGGCTAAAAGGTAAATAATCGACAACTAAAACTTGAATTGTACTACTTCTTACTGGCGATTACTTCAACTTAGAAGCTTCTTCTGTGTTGTACTATGGTGCATTTAGTGTTTCGGCATACCGCAGCACGCGACATAGCTTTGCAGACGATAAATGTAACCGTTTCA
Source organism: Schistocerca gregaria (assembly GCF_023897955.1). Classification (NCBI taxonomy): domain Eukaryota; kingdom Metazoa; phylum Arthropoda; class Insecta; order Orthoptera; family Acrididae; genus Schistocerca; species Schistocerca gregaria. Next base: position 224,398,268 of record NC_064928.1, read on the forward strand.
GAAAGAAGAACGGCCAATGTGACGATAAGGCTTTAAGTCGATTCGATAAGAAAAGACGAAAACAGACGGATTTCTCAGGTTTTTACTACATATGAACACTTTTCACATTCTCCCGTGCAACGCGGCTGCAAGTACTACTTTCATGCTAAATCTTAAGGTCCTAGGTCATGTCATAGCCACCAAAGCCGGCTAAAAAGTGAATAATCGAAAACTAAAACTTGAATTGTACTACTTCTTACTGGCTATTACTTCAACTTAGAAGCTTCTTCTGTGTTCTACATTGGTGCTTTTAGTGTCTCCGCATACCGCAGCACGCGACATAGCTTTGCAGACGATAAATGTAACCGTCTCAGAGAAAAAAGCGGCCAATGTGACGATCTGGCTTTATGTCGATTCGATAACAAATGACGAAAACGGACGGATTTCTCAGGTTTTTACTACATATGAACACTTTTCACATTCTCCTGTGCAACGCGTCTGCTAGTCCTCTTTTCATGCAAAATCTTAAGGTCCTAGGTCATGTCGAAGCCACCAAAGCCGGCTAAAAAGTAAATAATCGACAACTAAAACTTGAATTGTACTACTTCCTACTGGCTATTACTTTAACTCAGAAGCTTCTTCTGTGTTCTACTATGGTGCATTTAATGTTTCGGCATACCGCAGCACACGACATAGCTTTGCAGACGATAAATGTAACCGTTTCAGTAAGAAGAACGGCCAATGTGACGATCTGGCATAAGTCGATTCGATAACAAAAGACGAAAACAGACGGATTTCTCAGGTTTTTACTACATATGAACACTTTTCACATTCTCCCGTGCAACGCGGCTGCTAGTCCTCCTTTCATGCAAAAATCATAAGGTTCCACCTCATGTCCAAGGCACCAAAGCCGCCTAAAAATCAAAAATCGATAACCAAAACTTGATTTGTACTGCTTCTTACCCTCTATTGCTTCAACTTAGAAGCTTCTTCTGTGTTCTACTATGGTGCTTTTAGTGTTTCCGCATACCGCAGCACGCGACATAGCTTTGCAGACGATAAATGTAACCGTTTCAGAGAGAAGAGCGTCCAATGTGACGATCTGGCTTTAAGTCGATTCGATAACTAATGACGAAAATGGACGGATTTCTCAGATTTTTACTACATATGAATACTTTTCACAGTCTCCCGTGCAACGCGGCTGCTAGACTTCCTTTCATGCAATATCTTAAGGTTCCACCTCATGTCCAAGCCACCAAAGCCGGCTAAAAAGTGAATAATCGACAACTAAAACTTCAATTGTACTACTTCTTACTGGCTATTACTTTAACTTAGAAGCTTCTTCCGTGTTCTACTATGGTGCTTTTAGTGTCTCCGCATACCGCAGCACGCGACATAGCTTTGCAGACGATAAATGTAACCGTCTCAGAGAGAAAAGCGGCCAATGTGACGATCTGGCTTTAATTCGATTCGATAACAAATGACGAAAACGGACGGATTTCTCAGGTTTTTACTACATAAGAACACTTTTCACATTCTCCCGTGCAACGCGGCTGCAAGTCCTCCTTTCATGCAAAATCTTAAGGTCCTAGGTCTTGTCCAAGCCACCAAAGCCGGCAATAAAGTGAATAATCGACAACTAAAACTTGAATTGTACTACTTCTTACTGGCTGCTTCTTCAACTTAGAAGCTTCTTCTGTGTTCTACTATGGTGCTTTTACTGTTTCCGCATACCGCAGCACGCGACATAGGTTTGCAGACGATAAATGTAACTGTCTCAGAGAGAAGAGCGGCCAATGTGAGGATCTGGCTTTAAGTCAATTCGATAACAAATGACGAAAGCGGACGGATTTCTCAGGTTTTTACTACATATGAACACTTTTCACATTCTCGCGTGCAACGCGGCTGCTAGTCCTCCTATCATGCAAAATCTTAAGGTTCTATCTCATGTCAAAGCCACCAAAGCCGGCTAAAAAGTGAATAATCGGCAATTAAAACTTGAATTGTACTACTTCTTACTGGCTATTACTTCAAATTAGAAGCTTCTTCTGTGTTCTACTATGGTGCTTTTAGTGTTCCGGCATACCGCAGCACGCGACATAGCTTTGCAGACGATAAATGTAACCGTTTCAGAGAGGAGAACGGCCAATGTGACGATCTGGCTTTAAGTCGATTCGTAAACAAATGAAGAAAACGGACGGATTTATCAGGTTTTTACTACATATGAACACTTTTCACATCCTCACATGCAACGCGGCTGCTAGTCCTCCTTTCATGCAAAATGTTAAGGTCCTAGGTCATGTCCAAGCCACCAAAGCCGGCTAAAATGTGAATAATTGACAACTAAAACTTGAATTGTACTACTTCTTACTGGCTATTACTGCAAATTAGAAGCTTCTTCTGTGTTCTAGTATGGTGCTTTTAGTGTTTCAGCATACCGCAGCACGCGACATAGCTTTGCAGACGATAAATGTAACCGTTTCAGAGAAAAAAGCGGCCAATGTGACGATCTGGCTTTAAGTCGATTCGTAAACAAATGACGAAAACGGACGGATTTCTCAGGTTTTTATTACATATGAACATTTTTCACATTCTCCCGTGAAACGCGGCTGCTAGTCCTCCTTTCATGCAAAATCTTAAGGTCCTAGGTCATGTCCAAGCCACCTAAGCTGGCCAAAAGGGAATAATCGATAACTAAAACTTGAATTGTACTACTTCTTACTGGCTATTACTTCAACTTAGAAGCTTCTTCTGTGTTCTACATTGGTGCTTTTAGTGTCTCCGCATACCGCAGCACGCGACATAGCTTTGCAGACGATAAATGTAACCGTCTCAGAGAAAAAAGCGGCCAATGTGACGATCTGGCTTTTAGTCGATTCGATAACAAATGACGAAAACGGACGGATTTCTCAGGTTCTTACTACATATGAACACTTTTCACATACTCCCATGCAACGCGGCTGCTAGTCCTCCTTTCATAAAAAATGTTAAGGTCCTGGGTCATGACCAAGCAACCAAAGCCGACTAAAAAGTGAATAATCGACAACTAAAACTTCAATTGTACTACTTCTTACTGGCTATTACTTCAACATAGAAGCTTCTTCTGTGTTCTACTACAGTGCTTTTAGTGTTTCCGCATACCGCAGCACGCGACATAGCTTTGTAGACGATAAATGTAACCGTTTCAGTGAGAAGAGCGGCCAATGTGACGATCTGGCTTTAAGTCGATTCGAAAACAAATGACGAAAACAGACGGATTTCTCAGGTTTTTACTACATATGAACACTTTTCACATTCTCCCATGCAACGCGGCTGCTAGACCTCCTTTCATGCAAAATCGTAAGGTCCTAGGTTATGTCCAAGCCACCAAAGCCGGCCAAAAGGGAATAATCGATAACTAAAACTTGAATTGTACTACTTCTTACTGGCTATTACTTCAACTTAGAAGCTTCTTCTGTGTTCTACTATGGTGCTTTTAGTGTCTCCGCATACCACAGCACGCGACATAGCTTTGCAGACGATAAATGTAACCGTTTGAGAGAGAAGAATGGCCAGTGTGACGATCTGGCTTGAAGTCAATTCGATAACAAATGACGAAAACGGACGGATTTCTCAGTTTTTACTACATATGAACACTTTTCACATTCTCCCGTGCAACGCGTCTGCTAGTCCTCCTTTCATGCAAAATGTTAAGGTCCTAGGTCATGTCCAAGCCACCAAAGCCGACTAAAAAGTGAATAATCGACAACTAAAACTTGAATTGTACTACTTCTTACTGGCTATTACTTCAACATAGAAGCTTCTTCTGTGTTCTACTACGGTGCTTTTAGTGTTTCCGCATACCGCAGCACGCGACATAGCTTTGTAGACGATAAATGTAACTGTCTCAGAGAGAAGAGCGACAATGTGAGGATCTGGCTTTAAGTCAATTCGATAACAAATGACGAAAACGGACGGATTTCTCAGGTTCTTACTACATATGAACACTTTTCACATCCTCCCATGCAACGCGGCTGCTAGTCCTCCTTTCATAAAAAATCTTAAGGTCCTGGGTCATGTCCAAGCAACCAAAGCCGACTAAAAAGTGAATAATCGACAACTAAAACTTGAATTGTACTACTTCTTACTGGCTATTACTTCAACTTAGAACCTTCTTCTGTGTTCTACTATGGTGCTTTTAGTGTCTCCGAATACCGCAGCACGCGTCATAGCTTTGCAGACGATAAATGTAACCGTCTCAGAGAGAAAAGCGGCCAATGTGACGATCTGGCTTTAAGTCGATTCGATAACAAATGACGAAAACGGACGGATTTCTCAGGTTTTGACTACATATGAACACTTTTCACATTCTCCCATGCAGCGCGGCTGCTAGTCCTCCTTTCATGCAAAATCTTAAGGTCCTAGGTCATGTCCAAGTAACCAAAGCCGGCTAAAAAGTGAATAATCGACAACTAAAACTTCAATTGTACTACTTCTTACTGGCTATTACTTCAACTTAGAAGCTTCTTCTGTGTTCTACTATGGTGCTTTTAGTGTTTCGGCATACCGCAGCACGCGACATTGTTTTGCAGACGATAAATGTAACCGTTTGAGAGAGAAGAATGGCCAATGTGACGATCTGTCTTGAAGTCAATTCGATAACAAATGACGAAAACGGTCGGATTTCTCAGGTCTTTACTACATATGAACACTTTTCACATTCTCCCATGCAACGCGGCTGCTAGTCCTCCTTTCATGCAAAATCTTAAGGTCCTAGGTCATGTCCAAGCCACCAAAGCCTGCTAAAAACTGAAAGATCGACAACAAAAACTTCAATTGTACTACGTCTTACTTTATATTACTTCAACTTAGAAGCTTCTTCTGTGTTCTACTATGGTGCTTTTAGTGTCTCCGCATACCGCAGCACGCGACATAGCTTTGCAGACGATAAATGTAACCGTCTCAGAGAGAAAAGCGGCCAATGTGACGATCTGGCTTTAATTCGATTCGATAACAAATGACGAAAACGGACGGATTTCTCAGGTTTTTACTACATATGAACACTTTTCACATTCTCCCGTGCAACGCGGCTGCACGTCCTCCTTTCATGCAAAATCTTAAGGTCCTAGGTCTTGTCCAAGCCACCAAAGCCGGCAATAAAGTGAATAATCGACAACTAAAACTTGAATTGTACTACTTCTTACTGGCTGCTTCTTCAACTTAGAAGCTTCTTCTGTGTTCTACTATGGTGCTTTTACTGTTTCCGCATACTGCAGCACGCGACATAGCTTTGCAGACGATAAATGTAACCGTCTCAGAGAGAACAGCGGCCAATGTGAGGATCTGGCTTTAAGTCAATTCGATAACAAATGACGAAAGCGGACGGATTTCTCAGGATTTTACTACATATGAACACTTTTCACATTCTCCCGTGCAACGCGGCTGCTAGTCCTCCTATCATGCAAAATCTTAAGGTTCCATCTCATGTCAAAGCCACCAAAGCCGGCTAAAAAGTGAATAATCGGCAGTTAAAACTTGAATTGTACTACTTCTTACTGGCTATTACCTCAACATAGAAGCTTCTTCTGTGTTCTACTATGGTGCTTTTAGTGTTTCCGCATACCGCAGCACGCGACATAGCTTTGTAGACGATAAATGTAACCGTTTCAGAGAGACGAGCGGCCAATGTGACGATCTGGCTTTAAGTCGATTCGATAACAAATGACGAAAACGGACGGATTTCTCAGGTTCTTACTACATATGAACACTTTTCACATCCTCCCATGCAACGCGGCTGCTAGTCCTCCTTTCATAAAAAATCTTAAGGTCCTGGGTCATGTCCAAGCAACCAAAGCCGACTAAAAAGTGAATAATCGACATCTAAAACTTGAATTGTACTACTTCTTACTTGCTATTACTTCAACATAGAAGCTTCTTCTGTGTTCTACTACGGTGCTTTTAGTGTTTCCGCATACCGCAGCACGCGACATAGCTTTGTAGACGATAAATGTAACCGTCTCAGAGAGAAGAGCGGCCAATGTGAGGATCTGGCTTTAAGTCAATTCGATAACAAACGATGAAAACGGACGGATTTCTCAGGTTCTTACTACATATGAACACTTTTCACATCCTCCCATGCAACGCGGCTGCTAGTCCTCCTTTCATAAAAAATCTTAAGGTCCTGGGTCATGTCCAAGCAACCAAAGCCGACTAAAAAGTGAATAATCGACAACTAAAACTTGAATTGTACTACTTCTTACTGGCTATTACTTCAACTTAGAACCTTCTTCTGTGTTCTACTGTGGTGCTTTTAGTGTCTCCGCATACCGCAGCACGCGTCGTAGCTTTGCAGACGATAAATGTAACCGTCTCAGAGAGAAAAGCGGCCAATGTGACGATCTGGCTTTAATTCGATTCGATAACAAATGACGAAAACGGACGGATTTCTCAGGTTTTTACTACATATGAACACTTTTCACATTCTCCCGTGCAACGCGGCTGCAAGTCCTCCTTTCATGCAAAATCTTAAGGTCCTAGGTCTTGTCCAAGCCACCAAAGCCGGCCAAAAGGGAATAATCGATAACTAAAACTTGAATTGTACTACTTCTTACTGGCTATTACTTCAACTTAGAAGCTTCTTCTGTGTTCTACTATGGTGCTTTTAGTGTCTCCGCATACCACAGCACGCGACATAGCTTTGCAGACGATAAATGTAACCGTTTGAGAGAGAAGAATGGCTAGTGTGACGATCTGGCTTGAAGTCAATTCGATAACAAATGACGAAAACGGACGGATTTCTCAGTTTTTACTACATATGAACACTTTTCACATTCTCTCATGCAACGCGGCTGCTAGTCCTCCTTTCATGCAAAATGTTAAGGTCCTAGGTCATGTCCAAGCCACCAAAGCCGGCTAAAATGTGAATAATTGACAACTAAAACTTGAATTGTACTACTTCTTACTGGCTATTACTTCAACTTAGAAGCTTCTTCTGTGTTCTACTATGGTGCTTTTAGTGTCTCCGCATACCGCAGCACGCGACATAGCTTTGCAGACGATAAATGTAACCGACTCAGAGAGAAAAGCGGCCAATGTGACGATCTGGCTTTAAGTCGATTCGATAACAAATGACGAAAACGGACGGATTTCTCAGGTTTTTACTACATATGAACACTTCTCACATTCCCCCGTGCAACAAGGCTGCTAGTACCCCTTTCATGCAAAATGTTAAGGTCCTAGGTCATTTCCAAGCCACCAAAGCTGGCTAAAAAGTGAATAATCGACAACTAAAACTTGAATTGTACTACTTCTTACTGGCGATTACTTCAACTTAGAAGCTTCCTCTGTTTTGTAATATGGTGCTTTAGTGTTTCCGCATACCGCAGCACGCGACATAGCTTTGCAGACGATAAGTGTAACCGTTTCAGAGAGATGAGCGGCCAATGTGACGATCTGGCTTTAAGTCGATTCGATAACAAATGACGAAAACGGACAGATTTCTCAGGTTTTTACTACTTATGAACACTTTTCACATTCTCCCGTGCAACGCGGCTGCTAGTCTTCCTTTCATGCAAAATCTTAAGGTTCCAACTCATGTCCAAGCCACCAAAGCCGGCTAAAAAGTGAATAATCGACAACTAAAACTTCAATTGTACTACTTCTTACTGGCTATTGCTTCAACTTAGAAGTTTCTTCTGTGTTCTACTATGGTGCTTTTAGTGATTCTGCATACCGCAGCACGCGACGTACCTTTGCAGACGATAAGTGTAACCGTTTCAGAGAGAAGAACGGCCAATGTGACGATCTGGCTTTAAGTGGATTCGATAACAAATGACGTAAACAGACGGATTTCTCAGGTTTTTACTACATATGAACACTTTTCACATTCTCCCGTGCAACGCCGCTGCTAGTCCTCCTTTCATGCAAAATCTTAAGGTCCTAGGACATGTCGAAGCCACCAAAGCCGGCTAAAAGGTAAATAATCGACAACTAAAACTTGAATTGTACTACTTCTTACTGGCGATTACTTCAACTTAGAAGCTTCTTCTGTGTTGTACTATGGTGCATTTAGTGTTTCGGCATACCGCAGCACGCGACATAGCTTTGCAGACGATAAATGTAACCGTTTCAGAAAGAAGAACGGCCAATGTGACGATAAGGCTTTAAGTCGATTCGATAAGAAAAGACGAAAACAGACGGATTTCTCAGGTTTTTACTACATATGAACACTTTTCACATTCTCCCGTGCAACGCGGCTGCAAGTACTACTTTCATGCTAAATCTTAAGGTCCTAGGTCATGTCATAGCCACCAAAGCCGGCTAAAAAGTGAATAATCGAAAACTAAAACTTGAATTGTACTACTTCTTACTGGCTATTACTTCAACTTAGAAGCTTCTTCTGTGTTCTACATTGGTGCTTTTAGTGTCTCCGCATACCGCAGCACGCGACATAGCTTTGCAGACGATAAATGTAACCGTCTCAGAGAAAAAAGCGGCCAATGTGACGATCTGGCTTTATGTCGATTCGATAACAAATGACGAAAACGGACGGATTTCTCAGGTTTTTACTACATATGAACACTTTTCACATTCTCCTGTGCAACGCGTCTGCTAGTCCTCTTTTCATGCAAAATCTTAAGGTCCTAGGTCATGTCGAAGCCACCAAAGCCGGCTAAAAAGTAAATAATCGACAACTAAAACTTGAATTGTACTACTTCCTACTGGCTATTACTTTAACTCAGAAGCTTCTTCTGTGTTCTACTATGGTGCATTTAATGTTTCGGCATACCGCAGCACACGACATAGCTTTGCAGACGATAAATGTAACCGTTTCAGTAAGAAGAACGGCCAATGTGACGATCTGGCATAAGTCGATTCGATAACAAAAGACGAAAACAGACGGATTTCTCAGGTTTTTACTACATATGAACACTTTTCACATTCTCCCGTGCAACGCGGCTGCTAGTCCTCCTTTCATGCAAAAATCATAAGGTTCCACCTCATGTCCAAGGCACCAAAGCCGCCTAAAAATCAAAAATCGATAACCAAAACTTGATTTGTACTGCTTCTTACCCTCTATTGCTTCAACTTAGAAGCTTCTTCTGTGTTCTACTATGGTGCTTTTAGTGTTTCCGCATACCGCAGCACGCGACATAGCTTTGCAGACGATAAATGTAACCGTTTCAGAGAGAAGAGCGTCCAATGTGACGATCTGGCTTTAAGTCGATTCGATAACTAATGACGAAAATGGACGGATTTCTCAGATTTTTACTACATATGAATACTTTTCACAGTCTCCCGTGCAACGCGGCTGCTAGACTTCCTTTCATGCAATATCTTAAGGTTCCACCTCATGTCCAAGCCACCAAAGCCGGCTAAAAAGTGAATAATCGACAACTAAAACTTCAATTGTACTACTTCTTACTGGCTATTACTTTAACTTAGAAGCTTCTTCCGTGTTCTACTATGGTGCTTTTAGTGTCTCCGCATACCGCAGCACGCGACATAGCTTTGCAGACGATAAATGTAACCGTCTCAGAGAGAAAAGCGGCCAATGTGACGATCTGGCTTTAATTCGATTCGATAACAAATGACGAAAACGGACGGATTTCTCAGGTTTTTACTACATAAGAACACTTTTCACATTCTCCCGTGCAACGCGGCTGCAAGTCCTCCTTTCATGCAAAATCTTAAGGTCCTAGGTCTTGTCCAAGCCACCAAAGCCGGCAATAAAGTGAATAATCGACAACTAAAACTTGAATTGTACTACTTCTTACTGGCTGCTTCTTCAACTTAGAAGCTTCTTCTGTGTTCTACTATGGTGCTTTTACTGTTTCCGCATACCGCAGCACGCGACATAGGTTTGCAGACGATAAATGTAACTGTCTCAGAGAGAAGAGCGGCCAATGTGAGGATCTGGCTTTAAGTCAATTCGATAACAAATGACGAAAGCGGACGGATTTCTCAGGTTTTTACTACATATGAACACTTTTCACATTCTCGCGTGCAACGCGGCTGCTAGTCCTCCTATCATGCAAAATCTTAAGGTTCTATCTCATGTCAAAGCCACCAAAGCCGGCTAAAAAGTGAATAATCGGCAATTAAAACTTGAATTGTACTACTTCTTACTGGCTATTACTTCAAATTAGAAGCTTCTTCTGTGTTCTACTATGGTGCTTTTAGTGTTCCGGCATACCGCAGCACGCGACATAGCTTTGCAGACGATAAATGTAACCGTTTCAGAGAGGAGAACGGCCAATGTGACGATCTGGCTTTAAGTCGATTCGTAAACAAATGAAGAAAACGGACGGATTTATCAGGTTTTTACTACATATGAACACTTTTCACATCCTCACATGCAACGCGGCTGCTAGTCCTCCTTTCATGCAAAATGTTAAGGTCCTAGGTCATGTCCAAGCCACCAAAGCCGGCTAAAATGTGAATAATTGACAACTAAAACTTGAATTGTACTACTTCTTACTGGCTATTACTGCAAATTAGAAGCTTCTTCTGTGTTCTAGTATGGTGCTTTTAGTGTTTCAGCATACCGCAGCACGCGACATAGCTTTGCAGACGATAAATGTAACCGTTTCAGAGAAAAAAGCGGCCAATGTGACGATCTGGCTTTAAGTCGATTCGTAAACAAATGACGAAAACGGACGGATTTCTCAGGTTTTTATTACATATGAACATTTTTCACATTCTCCCGTGAAACGCGGCTGCTAGTCCTCCTTTCATGCAAAATCTTAAGGTCCTAGGTCATGTCCAAGCCACCTAAGCTGGCCAAAAGGGAATAATCGATAACTAAAACTTGAATTGTACTACTTCTTACTGGCTATTACTTCAACTTAGAAGCTTCTTCTGTGTTCTACATTGGTGCTTTTAGTGTCTCCGCATACCGCAGCACGCGACATAGCTTTGCAGACGATAAATGTAACCGTCTCAGAGAAAAAAGCGGCCAATGTGACGATCTGGCTTTTAGTCGATTCGATAACAAATGACGAAAACGGACGGATTTCTCAGGTTCTTACTACATATGAACACTTTTCACATACTCCCATGCAACGCGGCTGCTAGTCCTCCTTTCATAAAAAATGTTAAGGTCCTGGGTCATGACCAAGCAACCAAAGCCGACTAAAAAGTGAATAATCGACAACTAAAACTTCAATTGTACTACTTCTTACTGGCTATTACTTCAACATAGAAGCTTCTTCTGTGTTCTACTACAGTGCTTTTAGTGTTTCCGCATACCGCAGCACGCGACATAGCTTTGTAGACGATAAATGTAACCGTTTCAGTGAGAAGAGCGGCCAATGTGACGATCTGGCTTTAAGTCGATTCGAAAACAAATGACGAAAACAGACGGATTTCTCAGGTTTTTACTACATATGAACACTTTTCACATTCTCCCATGCAACGCGGCTGCTAGACCTCCTTTCATGCAAAATCGTAAGGTCCTAGGTTATGTCCAAGCCACCAAAGCCGGCCAAAAGGGAATAATCGATAACTAAAACTTGAATTGTACTACTTCTTACTGGCTATTACTTCAACTTAGAAGCTTCTTCTGTGTTCTACTATGGTGCTTTTAGTGTCTCCGCATACCACAGCACGCGACATAGCTTTGCAGACGATAAATGTAACCGTTTGAGAGAGAAGAATGGCCAGTGTGACGATCTGGCTTGAAGTCAATTCGATAACAAATGACGAAAACGGACGGATTTCTCAGTTTTTACTACATATGAACACTTTTCACATTCTCCCGTGCAACGCGTCTGCTAGTCCTCCTTTCATGCAAAATGTTAAGGTCCTAGGTCATGTCCAAGCCACCAAAGCCGACTAAAAAGTGAATAATCGACAACTAAAACTTGAATTGTACTACTTCTTACTGGCTATTACTTCAACATAGAAGCTTCTTCTGTGTTCTACTACGGTGCTTTTAGTGTTTCCGCATACCGCAGCACGCGACATAGCTTTGTAGACGATAAATGTAACTGTCTCAGAGAGAAGAGCGACAATGTGAGGATCTGGCTTTAAGTCAATTCGATAACAAATGACGAAAACGGACGGATTTCTCAGGTTCTTACTACATATGAACACTTTTCACATCCTCCCATGCAACGCGGCTGCTAGTCCTCCTTTCATAAAAAATCTTAAGGTCCTGGGTCATGTCCAAGCAACCAAAGCCGACTAAAAAGTGAATAATCGACAACTAAAACTTGAATTGTACTACTTCTTACTGGCTATTACTTCAACTTAGAACCTTCTTCTGTGTTCTACTATGGTGCTTTTAGTGTCTCCGAATACCGCAGCACGCGTCATAGCTTTGCAGACGATAAATGTAACCGTCTCAGAGAGAAAAGCGGCCAATGTGACGATCTGGCTTTAAGTCGATTCGATAACAAATGACGAAAACGGACGGATTTCTCAGGTTTTGACTACATATGAACACTTTTCACATTCTCCCATGCAGCGCGGCTGCTAGTCCTCCTTTCATGCAAAATCTTAAGGTCCTAGGTCATGTCCAAGTAACCAAAGCCGGCTAAAAAGTGAATAATCGACAACTAAAACTTCAATTGTACTACTTCTTACTGGCTATTACTTCAACTTAGAAGCTTCTTCTGTGTTCTACTATGGTGCTTTTAGTGTTTCGGCATACCGCAGCACGCGACATTGTTTTGCAGACGATAAATGTAACCGTTTGAGAGAGAAGAATGGCCAATGTGACGATCTGTCTTGAAGTCAATTCGATAACAAATGACGAAAACGGTCGGATTTCTCAGGTCTTTACTACATATGAACACTTTTCACATTCTCCCATGCAACGCGGCTGCTAGTCCTCCTTTCATGCAAAATCTTAAGGTCCTAGGTCATGTCCAAGCCACCAAAGCCTGCTAAAAACTGAAAGATCGACAACAAAAACTTCAATTGTACTACGTCTTACTTTATATTACTTCAACTTAGAAGCTTCTTCTGTGTTCTACTATGGTGCTTTTAGTGTCTCCGCATACCGCAGCACGCGACATAGCTTTGCAGACGATAAATGTAACCGTCTCAGAGAGAAAAGCGGCCAATGTGACGATCTGGCTTTAATTCGATTCGATAACAAATGACGAAAACGGACGGATTTCTCAGGTTTTTACTACATATGAACACTTTTCACATTCTCCCGTGCAACGCGGCTGCACGTCCTCCTTTCATGCAAAATCTTAAGGTCCTAGGTCTTGTCCAAGCCACCAAAGCCGGCAATAAAGTGAATAATCGACAACTAAAACTTGAATTGTACTACTTCTTACTGGCTGCTTCTTCAACTTAGAAGCTTCTTCTGTGTTCTACTATGGTGCTTTTACTGTTTCCGCATACTGCAGCACGCGACATAGCTTTGCAGACGATAAATGTAACCGTCTCAGAGAGAACAGCGGCCAATGTGAGGATCTGGCTTTAAGTCAATTCGATAACAAATGACGAAAGCGGACGGATTTCTCAGGATTTTACTACATATGAACACTTTTCACATTCTCCCGTGCAACGCGGCTGCTAGTCCTCCTATCATGCAAAATCTTAAGGTTCCATCTCATGTCAAAGCCACCAAAGCCGGCTAAAAAGTGAATAATCGGCAGTTAAAACTTGAATTGTACTACTTCTTACTGGCTATTACCTCAACATAGAAGCTTCTTCTGTGTTCTACTATGGTGCTTTTAGTGTTTCCGCATACCGCAGCACGCGACATAGCTTTGTAGACGATAAATGTAACCGTTTCAGAGAGACGAGCGGCCAATGTGACGATCTGGCTTTAAGTCGATTCGATAACAAATGACGAAAACGGACGGATTTCTCAGGTTCTTACTACATATGAACACTTTTCACATCCTCCCATGCAACGCGGCTGCTAGTCCTCCTTTCATAAAAAATCTTAAGGTCCTGGGTCATGTCCAAGCAACCAAAGCCGACTAAAAAGTGAATAATCGACATCTAAAACTTGAATTGTACTACTTCTTACTTGCTATTACTTCAACATAGAAGCTTCTTCTGTGTTCTACTACGGTGCTTTTAGTGTTTCCGCATACCGCAGCACGCGACATAGCTTTGTAGACGATAAATGTAACCGTCTCAGAGAGAAGAGCGGCCAATGTGAGGATCTGGCTTTAAGTCAATTCGATAACAAATGATGAAAACGGACGGATTTCTCAGGTTCTTACTACATATGAACACTTTTCACATCCTCCCATGCAACGCGGCTGCTAGTCCTCCTTTCATAAAAAATCTTAAGGTCCTGGGTCATGTCCAAGCAACCAAAGCCGACTAAAAAGTGAATAATCGACAACTAAAACTTGAATTGTACTACTTCTTACTGGCTATTACTTCAACTTAGAACCTTCTTCTGTGTTCTACTGTGGTGCTTTTAGTGTCTCCGCATACCGCAGCACGCGTCGTAGCTTTGCAGACGATAAATGTAACCGTCTCAGAGAGAAAAGCGGCCAATGTGACGATCTGGCTTTAATTCGATTCGATAACAAATGACGAAAACGGACGGATTTCTCAGGTTTTTACTACATATGAACACTTTTCACATTCTCCCGTGCAACGCGGCTGCAAGTCCTCCTTTCATGCAAAATCTTAAGGTCCTAGGTCTTGTCCAAGCCACCAAAGCCGGCCAAAAGGGAATAATCGATAACTAAAACTTGAATTGTACTACTTCTTACTGGCTATTACTTCAACTTAGAAGCTTCTTCTGTGTTCTACTATGGTGCTTTTAGTGTCTCCGCATACCACAGCACGCGACATAGCTTTGCAGACGATAAATGTAACCGTTTGAGAGAGAAGAATGGCTAGTGTGACGATCTGGCTTGAAGTCAATTCGATAACAAATGACGAAAACGGACGGATTTCTCAGTTTTTACTACATATGAACACTTTTCACATTCTCTCATGCAACGCGGCTGCTAGTCCTCCTTTCATGCAAAATGTTAAGGTCCTAGGTCATGTCCAAGCCACCAAAGCCGGCTAAAATGTGAATAATTGACAACTAAAACTTGAATTGTACTACTTCTTACTGGCTATTACTTCAACTTAGAAGCTTCTTCTGTGTTCTACTATGGTGCTTTTAGTGTCTCCGCATACCGCAGCACGCGACATAGCTTTGCAGACGATAAATGTAACCGACTCAGAGAGAAAAGCGGCCAATGTGACGATCTGGCTTTAAGTCGATTCGATAACAAATGACGAAAACGGACGGATTTCTCAGGTTTTTACTACATATGAACACTTCTCACATTCCCCCGTGCAACAAGGCTGCTAGTACCCCTTTCATGCAAAATGTTAAGGTCCTAGGTCATTTCCAAGCCACCAAAGCTGGCTAAAAAGTGAATAATCGACAACTACAACTTGAATTGTACTACTTCTTACTGGCTATTACTTCAACTTAGAAGCTTCTTCTGTGTTCTACTATGGTGCTTTTAGTGTCTCCGCATACCGCAGCACGCGTCATAGCTTTGCAGACGATAAATGTAACCGTCTCAAGGAGAAAAGCGGCCAATGAGACGATCTGGCTTTAAGTCGATTCGATAACAAATGACGAAAACGGACGGATTTCTCAGGTTTTTATTACATATGAACACTTTTCACATTCTGCCATGCAACGCGGCTGCTAGTCCTCCTTTCATGCAAAATCTTAATGTCCTAGGTCATGTCCAAGCAACCAAAGCCGGCTAAAAAGTGAATAATCGACAACTAAAACTTGAATTGTACTACTTCTTACTGGCTATTACTTCAACTTAGAAGCTTCATCTGTGTTCTACTATGGTGCTTTTAGTGTTTCGGCATACCGCAGCACGCGACATTGTTTTGCAGACGATAAATGTAACCGTTTGAGAGAGAAGAGCGGCCAATGTGAGGATCTGGCATTAAGTCAATTCGATAACAAATGACGAAAGCGGACGGATTTCTCAGGATTTTACTACATATGAACACTTTTCACATTCTCGCGTGCAACGCGGCTGCTAGTCCTCCTATCATGCAAAATCTTAAGGTTCCATCTCATGTCAAAGCCACCAAAGCCGGCTAAAAAGTGAATAATCGGCAATTAAAACTTGAATTGTACTACTTCTTACTGGCTATTACTTCAACATAGAAGCTTCTTCTGTGTTCTACTATGGTGCTTTTAGTGTTTCCGCATACCGCAGCACGCGACATAGCTTTGTAGGCGATAAATGTAACCGTTTCAGAGAGACGAGCGGCCAATGTGACGATCTGGCTTTAAGTCGATTTGATAACAAATGACGAAAACGGACGGATTTCTCAGGTTCTTACTACATATGAACACTTTTCACATCCTCCCATGCAACGCGGCTGCTAGTCCTCCTTTCATAAAAAATCTTAAGGTCCTGGGTCATGTCCAAGCAACCAAAGCCGACTAAAAAGTGAATAATCGACAACTAAAACTTGAATTGTACTACTTCTTACTGGCTATTACTTCAACATAGAAGCTTCTTCTGTGTTCTACTACGGTGCTTTTAGTGTTTCCGCATACCGCAGCACGCAACATAGCTTTGTAGACGATAAATGTAACCGTTTCAGTGAGCAGAGCGGCCAATGTGACGATCTGGCTTTAAGTCGATTCGATAACAAATGACTAAAACAGACGGATTTCTCAGGTTTTTACTACATATGAACACTTTTCACATTCTCCCATGCAACGCGGCTGCTAGACCTCCTTTCATGCAAAATCGTAAGGTCCTAGGTCATGTCCAAGCCACCAAAGCCGGCCAAAAGGGAATAATCGATAACTAAAACTTGAATTGTACTACTTCTTACTGGCTATTACTTCAACTTAGAAGCTTCTTCTGTGTTCTACTATGGTGCTTTTAGTGTCTCCGCATACCACAGCACGCGACATAGCTTTGCAGACGATAAATGTAACCGTTTGAGAGAGAAGAATGTCCAGTGTGACGATCTGGCTTGAAGTCAATTCGATAACAAATGACGAAAACGGACGGATTTCTCAGTTTTTACTACATATGAACACTTTTCACATTCTCTCATGCAACGCGGCTGCTAGTCCTCCTTTCATGCAAAATGTTAAGGTCCTAGGTCATGTCCAAGCCACCAAAGCCGGCTAAAATGTAAATAATTGAAAACTAAAACTTGAATTGTACTACTTCTTACTGGCTATTACTTCAACTTAAAAGCTTCTTCTGTGTTCTACTATGGTGCTTTTAGTGTCTCCGCATAGCGCAGCACGCGACATAGCTTTGCAGACGATAAATGTAACCGACTCAGAGAGAAAAGCGGCCAATGTGACGATCTGTCTTTAAGTCGATTCGATAGCAAATGACGAAAACGGACGGATTTCTCAGGTTTTTACTACATATGAACACTTCTCACATTCCCCCGTGCAACGCGGCTGCTAGTACTCCTTTCATGCAAAATCGTAAGGTCCTAGGTCATTTCCAAGCCACCAAAGCCGGCTAAAAAGTGAATAATCGACAACTACAACTTGAATTGTACTACTTCTTAAAGGCTATTACTTCAACTTAGAAGCTTCTTCTGTGTTCTACTATGGTGCTTTTAGTGTTTCGGCATACCGCAGCACGCGACATTGCTTTGCAGACGATAAATGTAACCGTTTGAGAAAGAAGAATGGCCAATGTGACGATCTGGCTTGAAGTCAATTCGATAACAAATGACGAAAACGGACGGATTTCTCAGATTTTTACTACATATGAACACTTTTCACATTCTCCCGTGCAACGCGGCTGCTAGTCCTCCTTTCATGCAAAATCTTAAGGTCCTAGGTCATGTCCAAGCCACCAAAGCCTGCTAAAAACTGAATAATCGACAACTAAAACTTCAATTGTACTACGTCTTACTGGATATTACTTCAACTTAGAAGCTTCTTCTGTGTTCTACTATGGTGCTTTTACTGTTTCCGCATACCGCAGCACGCGACATAGCTTTGCAGACGATAAATGTAACCGTCTCAGAGAGAAGAGCGGCCAATGTGAGGATCTGGCTTTAAGTCAATTCGATAACAAATAACGAAAGCGGACGGATTTCTCAGGTTTTTACTACATATGAACACTTTTCACATTCTCGCGTGCAACGCGGCTGCTAGTCCTCCAATCATGCAAAATCTTAAGGTTCCATCTCATGTCAAAGCCACCAAAGCCGGCTAAAAAGTGAATAATCGGCAATTAAAACTAGAATTTTACTACTTCTTACTGGCTATTACTTCAAATTAGAAACTTCTTCTGTGTTCTGCTACGGTGCTTTTAGTGTTTCCGCATACCGCAGCACGCGACGTAGCTTTGCAGAAGATAAATGTAAACGTTTCAGAGAGTAGAGCGGCCAATGTGACGATCTGGCTTGAAGTCAATTCGATAACAAATGACGAAAACGGACGGATTTCTCAGGTTTTTACTACATATGAATACTTTTCACATTCTCCCATGCAACGCGGCTGCTAGTCCTCCTTTCATGCAAAATAATAAGGTCCTAGGTCATCTCCAAGCCACCAAAGCCGGCTAAAAAGTGAATAATCGACAACTAAAACTTGAATTGTACTACTTCTTACTGGCTATTACTTCAACATAGAAGCTTCTTCTGTGTTCTACTATGGTGCTTTTAGTGTTTCCGCATACCGCAGCACGCGACATAGCTTTGTAGACGATAAATGTAACCGTTTCAGTGAGAAGAGCGTCCAATGTGACGATCTGGCTTTAAGTCGATTCGATAACAAATGACGAAAACGGACGGATTTCTCAGGTTTTTACTACATATGAACACTTCTCACATTCCCCCGTGCAACGCGGCTGCTAGTACTCCTTTCATGCAAAATCTTAAGGTCCTAGGTCATTTCCAAGCCACCAAAGCCGGCTGAAAAGTGAATAATCGACAACTAAAACTTGAATTGTACTACTTATTACTGGCTATTACTTCAAATTAGAAACTTCTTCTGTGTTCTGCTATGGTGCTTTTAGTGTTTCCGCATACCGCAGCACGCGACATAGCTTTGCAGAAGATAAATGTAACCGTTTCAGAGAGTAGAGCGGCCAATGTGACGATCTGGCTTTAAGTCGATTCGATAACAAATGACGAAAACGGACGGATTTCTCAGGTTTTTACTACATATGAACACTTTTCAAATTCTGCCATGCATCGCGGCTGCTAGACCTCCTTTCATGCAAAATCTTAAGATCCTAGGTGATGTCCAAGCCACCAAAGCCGGCTAAAAAGTGAAGAATCGACAACTAAAACTTGAATTGTACTACTTCTTACTGGCTATTACTTCAACTTAGAAGCTTCTTCTGTGTTCTACTATGGTGCTTTTAGTGTTTTGGCATACCGCAGCACGCGACATAGCTTTGCAGACGATAAATGTAACCGTCTCAGAGAGAAGAGCGGCCAATGTGAGGATCTGGCTTTAAGTCAATTCGATAACAAATGACGAAAGCGGACGGATTTCTCAGGTTTTTACTACATATGAACACTTTTCACATTCTCGTGTGCAACGCGGCTGCTAGTCCTCCAATCATGCAAAATCTTAAGGTTCCATCTCATGTCAAAGCCACCAAAGCCGGCTAAAAAGTGAATAATCGGCAATTAAAACTAGAATTTTACTACTTCTTACTGGCTATTACTTCAAATTAGAAACTTCTTCTGTGTTCTGCTACGGTGCTTTTAGTGTTTCCGCATACCGCAGCACGCGACATAGCTTTGCAGAAGATAAATGTAAACGTTTCAGAGAGTAGAGCGGCCAATGTGACGATCTGGCTTGAAGTCAATTCGATAACAAATGACGAAAACGGACGGATTTCTCAGGTTTTTACTACATATGAATACTTTTCACATTCTCCCATGCAACGCGGCTGCTAGTCCTCCTTTCATGCAAAATAATAAGGTCCTAGGTCATCTCCAAGCCACCAAAGCCGGCTAAAAAGTGAATAATCGACAACTAAAACTTCAATTGTACTACTTCTTACTGGCTATTACTTCAACATAGAAGCTTCTTCTGTGTTCTACTATGGTGCTTTTAGTGTTTCCGCATACCGCAGCACGCGACATAGCTTTGTAGACGATAAATGTAACCGTTTCAGTGAGAAGAGCGTCCAATGTGACGATCTGGCTTTAAGTCGATTCGATAACAAATGACGAAAACGGACGGATTTCTCAGGTTTTTACTACATATGAACACTTCTCACATTCCCCCGTGCAACGCGGCTGCTAGTACTCCTTTCATGCAAAATCTTAAGGTCCTAGGTCATTTCCAAGCCACCAAAGCCGGCTGAAAAGTGAATAATCGACAACTAAAACTTGAATTGTACTACTTATTACTGGCTATTACTTCAAATTAGAAACTTCTTCTGTGTTCAGCTATGGTGCTTTTAGTGTTTCCGCATACCGCAGCACGCGACATAGCTTTGCAGAAGATAAATGTAACCGTTTCAGAGAGTAGAGCGGCCAATGTGACGATCTGGCTTTAAGTCGATTCGATAACAAATGACGAAAACGGACGGATTTCTCAGGTTTTTACTACATATGAACACATTTCAAATTCTGCCATGCATCGCGGCTGCTAGACCTCCTTTCATGCAAAATCTTAAGATCCTAGGTGATGTCCAAGCCACCAAAGCCGGCTAAAAAGTGAATAATCGACAACTAAAACTTGAATTGTACTACTTCTTACTGGCTATTACTTCAACTTAGAAGCTTCTTCTGTGTTCTACTATGGTGCTTTTAGTGTTTTGGCATACCGCAGCACGCGACATTGCTTTGCAGACGATAAATGTAACCGTTTGAGAGAGAAGAATGGCCAATGTGACGATCTGGCTTGAAGTCAATTCGATAACAAATGACGAAAACGGACGGATTTCTCAGGTTTTTACTACATACGAACACTTTTCACATTCTCCCGTGCAACGCGGCTGCTAGTCCTCCTTTCATGCAAAATCTTAAGGTCCTAGGTCATGTCCAAGCCACCAAAGCCTGCTAAAAACTGAATAATCGACAACTACAACTTCAATTGTACTACGTCTTACTTTATATTACTTCAACTTAGACGCTTCTTCTGTGTTCTACTATGGTGCTTTTAGTGTCTCCGCATACCGCAGGACACGATATAGCTTTGCAGACGATAAATGTAACCGTCTCAGAGAGAAAAGCGGCCAATGTGACGATCTGGCTTTAATTCGATTAGATAACAAATGACGAAAACGGACGGATTTATCAGGTTTTTACTACATATGAACATTTTTCACATTCTGCCGTGCAACGCGGCTGCTAGTCCTCCTTTCATGCAAAATCTTAAGGTCCTAGGTCATGTCCAAGCCACCAAAGCCGGCCAAAAGGGAATATTCGATAACTAAAACTTGAATTGTACTACTTCTTACTGGCTATTACTTCAACATAGAAGCTTCTTCTGTGTTCTACTATGGTGCTTTTAGTGTTTCCGCATACCGCAGCACGCGACATAGCTTTGTAGATGATAAATGTAACCGTTTCAGAGAGACGAGCGGCCAATGTGACGATCTGGCTTTAAGTCGATTCGATAACAAATGACGAAAACGGACGGATTTCTCAGGTTTTTACTACATATGAACACTTTTCACATTCTCCCATGCAACGCGGCTGCTAGACCTCCTTTCATGCAAAATCTTAAGGTTCCACCTCATGTCCAAGCCACCAAAGCCGGCTAAAATGTGAATAATCGACAACTAAAACTTGAACTGTACTACTTCTTACTGGCTATTACTTCAACTTAGAAGCTTCTTCTGTGTTCTACTATGGTGCTTTTAGTGCCTCCGTATACCGCAGCACGCGACATAGCTTTGCAGACGATAAATGTAACCGTCTCAGAGAGAAAAGCGGCCAATGTGGCGATCTGGCTTTAAGTCGATTCGATAACAAAAGACGAAAACGGACGGATTTCTCAAGTTTTTACTACATATGAACACTTTTCACATTCTCCCGCGCAATGCGGCTTCTGGTCCTCCTATCATGCAAAATCTTAAGGTTCCATCTCATGTCAAAGCCACCAAAGCCGGCTAAAAAGTAAATAATCGACAATTAAAACTTGAATTGTACTACTTCTTACTGGCTATTACTGCAAGTTAGAAGCCTCTTCTGTGTTCTACTATGGTGCTTTTAGTGTTTCAGCATACCGCAGCACGCGACATAGCTTTGCAGACGATAAATGTAACCGTTTCAGAGAAACAAGCGGCCAATGTGACGATCTGGCTGTAAGTCGATTCGTAAAAAAATGACGAAAACGGACGGATTTCTCAGGTTTTTATTACATATGAACATTTTTCACAATATCCCGTGCAACGCGGCTGCTAGTCCTCCTTTCATGCAAAATCTTAAGGTCCTAGGTCATGTCCAAGCCACCAAAGCCGGCCAAAAGGGAATAATCGATAACTAAAACTTGAATTGTACTACTTCTTACTGGCTATTACTTCAACTTAGAAGCTTCTTCTGTGTTCTACTATGGTGCTTTTAGTGTTATGGCATACCGCAGAACGCGACATTTGCTTTACAGACGATACATGTAACCGTTCGAGAGAGAAGAATGGCCAATGTGACGATCTGGCTTTAAGTCGATTCGATAACAAATGACGAAAATGGACGGATTTCTCAGATTTTTACTACATATGAACACTTTTCACATTCTGCCATGCAACGCGGCTGCTAGTCCTCCTTTCATGCAAAATCTTAAGATCCTAGGTCATGTCCAAACCACCAAAGCCGGCTAAAAAGTGAATAATCGACAATTAAAACTTGAATTGTACTACTTCTTACTGGCTATTACTTCAAATTAGAAGCTTCTTCTGTGTTCTACTATGGTGCTTTTAGTGTTTCAGCATAGCGCAGCACGCGACATAGCTTTGCAGACGATAAATGTAACCGTTTCAGAGAAAAAAGCGGCCAATGTGACGATCTGGCTTTAAGTCGATTCGTAAACAAATGAAGAAAACGGACGGATTTCTCAGGTTTTTACTACATATGAACATTTTTCACATTCTCTCGTGCAACGCGGCTGCTAGTCCTCCTTTCATGCAAAATCTTAAGGTCCTAGGTCATGTCCAAGCCACCAAAGCCGGCCAAAAGGGAATAATCGATAACTAAAACTTGAATTGTACTACTTCTTACTGGCTATTACTTCACCTTAGAAGCTTCTTCTGTGTTCTACTATGGTGCTTTTATTGTCTCCGCATACCGCAGCACGCGACATAGCTTTGCAGACGATAAATGTAACCGTCTCAGAGAAAAAAGCGGCCAATGTGACGATCTGGCTTTAAGTCGATTCGATAACAAATGACGAAAACGGACGGATTTCTCAGGTTTTTACTACATATGAACACTTTTCACATTCTCCCGTGCAACGCGGCTGCTAGTCATCCTTTCATGCAAAATCTTAAGGTCCTAGGTTATTTCCAAGCCACCAAAGCCGGCTAAAAAGTGATTAATCGACAAAGTAAAACTTGAATTGTACTACTTCTTACTGGCTATTACTTCAACTTACAAGCTTCTTCTGTGTTCTAATATGGTGCTTTTAGTGTCTCCGGATACCGCAGCACGCGACATAGCTTTGCAGACGATAAATGTAACCGTCTCAGAGAGAAAAGCGGCCAATGTGACGATCTGGCTTTAAGTCGATTCGATAACAAATGACGAAAACGGACGGATTTCTCAGGTTTTTACTACATATGAACACTTTTCACATCCTCCATGCAACGCGGCTGCTAGTCCTCCTTTCATGCAAAATCTTAAGGTCCTAGGTCATGTCCAAGCCACCAAAGCCGGCCAAAAGGGAATAATCGATAACTAAAACTTGAATTGTACTACTTCTTACTGGCTATTACTTCAACTTAGAAGCTTCTTCTGTGTTCTACTATGGTGCTTTTAGTGTCTCCGCATACCGCAGCACGCGACATAGCTTTGCAGACGATAAATGTAACTGTTTGAGAGATAAGAATGGCAAACGTGACGATCTGGCTTGAATTCAATTCGATAACAAATGACGAAAACGGACGGATTTCTCAGGTTTTTACTACATATGAACACTTTTCACATTCTCCCATGCAACGCGGCTGCTAGTCCTCCTATCATGCAAAATCTTAAGGTTCCATCTCATGTCAAAGCCACCAAAGCCGGCTAAAAAGTGAATAATCGGTAACTAAAACTTGAATTGTACTACTTCTTACTGGCTATTACTTCAACTTAGAAGCTTCTTCTGTGTTCTACTATGGTGCTTTTAGTGTTATGGCATACCGCAGAACGCGACATTTGCTTTACAGACGATAAATGTAACCGTTCGAGAGAGAAGAATGGCCAATGTGACGATCTGGCTTGAAGTCAATTCGATAACAAATGACGAAAACGGACGGATTTCTCAGGTTTTTACTACATATGAACACTTTTCACATTCTCCCATGCCACGCAGCTGCTAGTCCTCCTTTCATGCTAAATCGTAAGGTCCTAGGTCATGTCCAAGCCACCAAAGCCGGCTAAAAAGTGAATAATCGACAACTAAAACTTGAATTGTACTACTTCTTACTGGCTACTACTTCAACATAGAAGCTTCTTCTGTGTTCTACTACGGTGCTTTTAGAGTTTCCGCATACCGCAGCACGCGACATAGCTTTGTAGACGATAAATGTAACCGTTTCAGTGAGAAGAGCGTCCAATGTGACGATCTGGCTTTAAGTCGATTCGATAACAAATGACGAAAACGGACGGATTTCTCAGGTTTTTACTACATATGAACACTTCTCACATTCCCCCGTGCAACGCGGCTGCTAGTACTCCTTTCATGCAAAATCTTAAGGTCCTAGGTCATTTCCAAGCCACCAAAGCCGGCTAAGAAGTGAATAATCGACAACTACAACTTGAATTGTACTACATCCTACTGGCTATTACTTCAACTTAGAAGCTTCTTCTGTGTTCTACTATGGTGCTTTTAGTGTCTCCGCATACCGCAGCACGCGACATAGCTTTGCAGACGATAAATGTAACCGTCTCAGAGAGAAAAGCAGCCAATGTGACGATCTGGCTTAAAAATGATTAGATAACAAATGACGAAAACGGACGGATTTCTCAGATTTTTACTACATATGAACACTTTTCACATTCTGCCATGCAACGCGGCTGCTAGTCCTCCTTTCATGCATAATCTTAAGATCCTAGGTCATGTCCAAGCCACCAAAGCCGGCTAAAAAGTGAATAATCAACAACTAAAACTTCAATTGTACTACTTCTTACTGGCTATTACTTCAACTTAGAAGCTTCTTCTGTGTTCTACTATGGTGCTTTTAGTGTTTCGGCATACCGCAGCACGCGACATTGCTTTGCAGACGATAAATGTAACCGTTTCAGGAAAAAAGCGGCCAATGTGACGATCTGGCTTTAAGTCGATTCGTAAACAAATGACGAAAACGGACGGATTTCTCAGGTTTTTACTACATATGAACATTTTTCACATTCTCCCGTGCAACGCGGCTGCTAGTCCTCCTTTCATGCAAAATCTTAAGGTCCTAGGTCATGTCCAAGCCACCAAAGCCGGCCAAAAGGGAATAATCGATAACTAAAACTTGAATTGTACTACTTCTTACTGGCTATTACTTCAACTTAGAAGCTTCTTCTGTGTTCTACTATGGTGCTTTTAGTGTCTCCGCACACCGCAGCACGCGACATAGCTTTGCAGACGATAAATGTAACCGTCTCAGAGAAAAAAGCGGCCAATGTGACGATCTGGCTTTAAGTCGATTCGATAACAAATGACGAAAACGGACGGATTTCTCAGGTTTTTACTACATATGAACACTTTTCACATTCTCCCGTGCAACGCGGCTGCTAGTCTTCCTTTCATGCAAAATCTTAAGGTCCTAGGTCATTTCCAAGCCACCAAAGCCGGCTAAAAAGTGAATAATCGACAAACTAAAACTAGAATTGTACTACTTCTTACTGGCTATTACTTCAACTTACAAGCTTCTTCTGTGTTCTAATATGGTGCTTTTAGTGTCTCCGGATACCGAAGCACGCGACATAGCTTTGCAGACGATAAATGTAACCGTCTCAGAGAGAAAAGCGGCCAATGTGACGATCTGGCTTTAAGTCGATACGATAACAAATGACGAAAACGGACGGATTTCTCAGGTTTTTACTACATATGAACACTTTTCACATTCTCCCATGCAACGCGGCTGCTAGTCCTACTTTCATGCAAAATCTTAAGGTTCAACTTCATGTCCAAGCCACCAAAGCCGGCTAAAAAGTGAATAATCAATAACTAAAACTTGAATTGTACTACTTCTTACTGGATATTGCTTCAACTTAGAAGCTTCTTCTGTGTTCTACTATGGTGCTTTTAGTGTCTCCGCATACCGCAGCACGCGACATAGCTTTGCAGACGATAAATGTAACCGTCTCAGAGAGAAAAGCGGCCAATGTGACGATCTGGCTTTAAGTCGATTCGATAACAAATGACGAAAACGGACGGATTTCTCAGGTTTTTACTACATATGAAGACTTTTCACAGTCTCCCGTGCAACGCGGCTGCAAGTCCTCCTTTCATGCTAAATCTTAAGGTCCTAGGTGATGTCAAAGCCACCAAAGCCGGCTAAAAAGTGAATAATCGACAACTAAAACTTGAATTGTACTACTTCTTACTGGCTATTGCTTCAACTTAGAAGCTTCTTCTGTGTTCTACTATGGTGCTTTTAGTGTCTCCGCATACCGCAACACGCGACATAGCTTTGCAGACGATAAATGTAACCGTCTCAGAGAGAAAAGCGGCCAATGTGACGATCTGTCTTTAAGTCGATTCGATAACAAATGACGAAAACGGACGGATTTCTCAGGTTTTTACTACATATGAACACTTTTCACATTCTCCCGTGCAACGCGGCTGCTAGTCCTTTTTTCATGCATAATCTTAAGGTCCTAGGTCATATCCAAGCCACCAAAGCCTGCTAAAAAGAGAATAATAGATAATTAAAACTTGAATTGTACATCATACTGGCTATTACCTCAACTTAGAAGCTTCTTCTGTGTTCTACTATGGTGCTTTTAGTGTCTACGCATACCGCAGCACGCGACATAGCTTTGCAGGCGATAAATGTAACCGTTTGAGAGAGAAGAATGGCATATGTGACGATCTGGCTTGAAGTCAATTCGATAACAAATGACAAAAACGGACGGATTTCTCAGGTTTTTACTACATATGAACACTTTTCACATTCTCCCGTGCAACGCGGCTGCTAGTCCTCCTTTCATGCAAAATCTTAAGGTCCTAGGTCATGTCCAAGCCACCAAAGCCTGCTAAAAACTGAATAACCGACAACTAAAACTTCAATTGTACTACGTCTTACTTTATATTACTTCAACTTAGAAGCTTCTTCTGTGTTCTACTATGGTGCTTTTAGTGTCTCCGCATACCGCAGCATGCGACATAGCTTTGCAGACGATAAATGTAACCGTCTCAGAGAGAAAAGCGGCCAATGTGGCGATCTGGCTTTAAGTCGATTCGATAACAAATGACGGAAACGGACGGATTTCTCAGGTTTTTACTACATATGAACACTTTTCATATTCTCCCATGTAACGCGGCTTCTAGTCCTCCTATAATGCAAAATCTTAAGGTTCCATCTCATGTCAAAGCCACCAAAGCCGGCTAAAAAGTGAATAATCGACAATTAAAACTTGAATTGTACTACTTCTTATTGGCTATTACTTCAACTTAGAAGCTTCTTCTGTGTTCTACTATGGTGCTTTTAGTGTCTCCGCATACCGCAGCATGCGACATAGCTTTGCAGACGATAAATGTAACCGTCTCAGAGAGAAAAGCGGCCAATGTGGCGATTTGGCTTTAAGTCGATTCGATAAGAAATGACGAAAACGGACGGATTTCTCAGGTTTTTACTACATATGAATACTTTTCACATTCTCCCTTGCAACACGGCTTCTAGTCCTTATATGATGCAAAATCTTAAGGTTCCATCTCATGTCAAAGCCACCAAAGCCGGCTAAAAAGTGAATAATCGACAATTAAAACATGAATTGTACTACTTCTTACTGGCTATTACTTCAAATTAGAAGCTCCTTCTGTGTTCTACTATGGTGCTTTTAGTGTTTCAGCATACCGCAGCACGCGACATAGCTTTGCAGACGATAAATGTAACCGTTTCAGAGAAAAAAGCGGCCAATGTGACGATCTGGCTTTAAGTCGATTCGTAAACAAATGACGAAAACGGACGGATTTCTCAGGTTTTTACTACATATGAACATTTTTCACATTCTCCCGTGCAACGCGGCTGCTAGTCCTCCTTTCATGCAAAATCTTAAGGTCCTAGGTCATGTCCAAGCCACCAAAGCCGGCCAAAAGGGAATAATCGATAACTAAAACTTGAATTGTACTACTTCTTACTGGCTATTACTTCAACTTAGAAGCTTCTTCTGTGTTCTACTATGGTGCTTTTAGTGTCTCCGCATACCGCAGCACGCGACATAGCTTTGCAGACGATAAATGTAACCGTCTCAGAGAAAAAAGCGGCCAATGTGACGATCTGGCTTTAAGTCGATTCGATAGCAAATGACGAAAACGGACGGATTTCTCAGGTTTTTACTACATATGAACACTTTTCACATCCCCCCATGCAACGCGGCTGCTAGTCCTCCTTTCATGCAAAATCTTAAGGTTCCATCTCATGTCAAAGCCACCAAAGCCGGCTAAAAAGTGAATAATCGACAACTAAAACTTCAATTGTACTACTTCTTACTGGCTATTACTTCAACTTGGAAGATTCTTCTGTGTTCTACTATGGTGCTTTTAGTGTTTCGGCATACCGCAGCACGCGACATTGCTTTGCAGACGATAAATGTAACCGTTTGAGAGAGAAGAATGGCCAATGTGACGATCTGGCTTGAAGTCAATTCGATAACAAATGACGAAAACGGACGGATTTCTCAGGTTTTTACTACATATGAACACTTTTCACATTCTCCCGTGCAACGCGGCTGCTTGTCCTCCTTTCATGCAAAATCTTAAGGTCCTAGGTCATGTCCAAGCCACCAAAGCCTGCTAAAAACTGAATAATCGACAACTAAAACTTCAATTGTACTACGTCTTACTGGATATTACTTCAACTTAGAAGCTTCTTCTGTGTTCTACGATGGTGCTTTTAGTGTCTCCGCATACCGCAGCACGCGACATAGCTTTGCAGACGATAAACGTAACCGTCTCAGAGAGAAAAGCGGCCAATGTGACGATCTGGCTTTAAGTCGATTAGATAACAAATGACGAAAACGGACGGATTTCTCAGGTTTTTACTACATATGAACACTTTTCACATTCTGCCATGCAACGCGGCTGCTAGTCCTCCTTTCATGCAAAATCTTGAGATCCTAGGTCATGTCCAAGCCACCAAAGGCGGCTAAAAAGTGAATAATCGACAACTAAAACTTCAATTGTACTACTTCTAACTGGCTATTACTTCAACTTAGAAGCTTCTTCTGTGTTCTACTATGGTGCGTTTAGTGTTTCGGCATACCGCAGCACGCGACATTGCTTTGCAGACGACAAATGTAACCGTTTGAGAGAGAAGAATGGCCAATGTGACGATCTGGCTTGAAGTCAATTCGATAACAAATGACGAAAACGGACGGATTTCTCAGGTTTTTACTACATATGAACACTTTTCACATTCTCCCGTGCAACGCGGCTGCTAGTCCTCCTTTCATGCAAAATCTTAAGGTCGTAGGTCATGTCCAAGCCACCAAAGCCGGCTAAAAAGTGAATAATCGACAATTAAAACTTGAATTGTACTACTTCTTACTGGCTATTACTTCAACTTAGAAGCTTCTTCTGTGTTCTACTATGGTGCTTTTAGTGTCTCCGCATATCGCAGCACGCGACATAGCTTTGCAGACGATAAATGTAACCGTCTCAGAGAAAAAAGCGGCCAATGTGACGATCTGGCTTTAAGTCGATTCGATAACAAATGACGAAAACGGACGGATTTCTCAGGTTTTTACTACATATGAACACTTTTCACATCCTCCCATGCAACGCGGCTGCTAGTCCTCCTTTCATGCAAAATCTTAAGGTTCCATCTCATGTCAAAGCCACCAAAGCCGGCTAAAAAGTGAATAATCGGTAACTAAAACTTGAATTGTACTACTTCTTACTGGCTATTACTTCAACTTAGAAGCTTATTCTGTGTTCTACTATGGTGCTTTTAGTCTTATGGCATACCGCAGCACGCGACATTTGCTTTACAGACGATAAATGTAACCGTTCGAGAGAGAAGAATTGCCAATGTGACGATCTGGCTTGAAGTCAATTCGATAACAAATGACGAAAACGGACGGATTTCTCAGGTTTTTACTACATATGAACAATTTTCACATTCTCCCATGCAACGCGGCTGCTAGTCCTCCTTTCATGCAAAATCGTAAGGTCCTAGGTCCTGTGCAAGCCACCAAAGCCGGCTAAAAAGTGAATAATCGACAACTAAAACTTCAATTGTACTACTTCCTACTGGCTATTACTTCAACTTAGAAGATTCTTCTGTGTTCTACTATGGTGCTTTTAGTGTTTCGGCATACCGCAGCACGCGACATTGCTTTGCAGACGATAAATGTAACCGTTTGAGAGAGAAGAATGGCCAATGTGACGATCTGGCTTGAAGTCAATTCGATAACAAATGACGAAAACGGACGGATTTCTCAGGTTTTTACTACATATGAACACTTTTCACATTCTCCCGTGCAACGCGGCTGCTAGTCCTCCTTTCATGCAAAATCTTAAGGTCGTAGGTCATGTCCAAGCCACCAAAGCCGGCTAAAAAGTGAATAATCGACAATTAAAACTTGAATTGTACTACTTCTTACTGGCTATTACTTCAACTTAGAAGCTTCTTCTGTGTTCTACTATGGTGCTTTTAGTGTCTCCGCATATCGCAGCACGCGACATAGCTTTGCAGACGATAAATGTAACCGTCTCAGAGAAAAAAGCGGCCAATGTGACGATCTGGCTTTAAGTCGATTCGATAACAAATGACGAAAACGGACGGATTTCTCAGGTTTTTACTACATATGAACACTTTTCACATCCTCCCATGCAACGCGGCTGCTAGTCCTCCTTTCATGCAAAATCTTAAGGTTCCATCTCATGTCAAAGCCACCAAAGCCGGCTAAAAAGTGAATAATCGGTAACTAAAACTTGAATTGTACTACTTCTTACTGGCTATTACTTCAACTTAGAAGCTTATTCTGTGTTCTACTATGGTGCTTTTAGTCTTATGGCATACCGCAGCACGCGACATTTGCTTTACAGACGATAAATGTAACCGTTCGAGAGAGAAGAATTGCCAATGTGACGATCTGGCTTGAAGTCAATTCGATAACAAATGACGAAAACGGACGGATTTCTCAGGTTTTTACTACATATGAACACTTTTCACATTCTCCCGTGCAACGCGGCTGCTAGTCTTCCTTTCATGCAAAATCTTAAGGTCCTAGGTCATTTCCAAGCCACCAAAGCCGGCTAAAAAGTGAATAATCGACAAACTAAAACTAGAATTGTACTACTTCTTACTGGCTATTACTTCAACTTACAAGCTTCTTCTGTGTTCTAATATGGTGCTTTTAGTGTCTCCGGATACCGAAGCACGCGACATAGCTTTGCAGACGATAAATGTAACCGTCTCAGAGAGAAAAGCGGCCAATGTGACGATCTGGCTTTAAGTCGATACGATAACAAATGACGAAAACGGACGGATTTCTCAGGTTTTTACTACATATGAACACTTTTCACATTCTCCCATGCAACGCGGCTGCTAGTCCTACTTTCATGCAAAATCTTAAGGTTCAACTTCATGTCCAAGCCACCAAAGCCGGCTAAAAAGTGAATAATCAATAACTAAAACTTGAATTGTACTACTTCTTACGGGATATTGCTTCAACTTAGAAGCTTCTTCTGTGTTCTACTATGGTGCTTTTAGTGTCTCCGCATACCGCAGCACGCGACATAGCTTTGCAGACGATAAATGTAACCGTCTCAGAGAGAAAAGCGGCCAATGTGACGATCTGGCTTTAAGTCGATTCGATAACAAATGACGAAAACGGACGGATTTCTCAGGTTTTTACTACATATGAAGACTTTTCACAGTCTCCCGTGCAACGCGGCTGCAAGTCCTCCTTTCATGCTAAATCTTAAGGTCCTAGGTGATGTCAAAGCCACCAAAGCCGGCTAAAAAGTGAATAATCGACAACTAAAACTTGAATTGTACTACTTCTTACTGGCTATTGCTTCAACTTAGAAGCTTCTTCTGTGTTCTACTATGGTGCTTTTAGTGTCTCCGCATACCGCAACACGCGACATAGCTTTGCAGACGATAAATGTAACCGTCTCAGAGAGAAAAGCGGCCAATGTGACGATCTGTCTTTAAGTCGATTCGATAACAAATGACGAAAACGGACGGATTTCTCAGGTTTTTACTACATATGAACACTTTTCACATTCTCCCGTGCAACGCGGCTGCTAGTCCTTTTTTCATGCATAATCTTAAGGTCCTAGGTCATATCCAAGCCACCAAAGCCTGCTAAAAAGAGAATAATAGATAATTAAAACTTGAATTGTACATCATACTGGCTATTACCTCAACTTAGAAGCTTCTTCTGTGTTCTACTATGGTGCTTTTAGTGTCTACGCATACCGCAGCACGCGACATAGCTTTGCAGGCGATAAATGTAACCGTTTGAGAGAGAAGAATGGCATATGTGACGATCTGGCTTGAAGTCAATTCGATAACAAATGACAAAAACGGACGGATTTCTCAGGTTTTTACTACATATGAACACTTTTCACATTCTCCCGTGCAACGCGGCTGCTAGTCCTCCTTTCATGCAAAATCTTAAGGTCCTAGGTCATGTCCAAGCCACCAAAGCCTGCTAAAAACTGAATAACCGACAACTAAAACTTCAATTGTACTACGTCTTACTTTATATTACTTCAACTTAGAAGCTTCTTCTGTGTTCTACTATGGTGCTTTTAGTGTCTCCGCATACCGCAGCATGCGACATAGCTTTGCAGACGATAAATGTAACCGTCTCAGAGAGAAAAGCGGCCAATGTGGCGATCTGGCTTTAAGTCGATTCGATAACAAATGACGGAAACGGACGGATTTCTCAGGTTTTTACTACATATGAACACTTTTCATATTCTCCCATGTAACGCGGCTTCTAGTCCTCCTATAATGCAAAATCTTAAGGTTCCATCTCATGTCAAAGCCACCAAAGCCGGCTAAAAAGTGAATAATCGACAATTAAAACTTGAATTGTACTACTTCTTATTGGCTATTACTTCAACTTAGAAGCTTCTTCTGTGTTCTACTATGGTGCTTTTAGTGTCTCCGCATACCGCAGCATGCGACATAGCTTTGCAGACGATAAATGTAACCGTCTCAGAGAGAAAAGCGGCCAATGTGGCGATTTGGCTTTAAGTCGATTCGATAAGAAATGACGAAAACGGACGGATTTCTCAGGTTTTTACTACATATGAATACTTTTCACATTCTCCCTTGCAACACGGCTTCTAGTCCTTATATGATGCAAAATCTTAAGGTTCCATCTCATGTCAAAGCCACCAAAGCCGGCTAAAAAGTGAATAATCGACAATTAAAACATGAATTGTACTACTTCTTACTGGCTATTACTTCAAATTAGAAGCTCCTTCTGTGTTCTACTATGGTGCTTTTAGTGTTTCAGCATACCGCAGCACGCGACATAGCTTTGCAGACGATAAATGTAACCGTTTCAGAGAAAAAAGCGGCCAATGTGACGATCTGGCTTTAAGTCGATTCGTAAACAAATGACGAAAACGGACGGATTTCTCAGGTTTTTACTACATATGAACATTTTTCACATTCTCCCGTGCAACGCGGCTGCTAGTCCTCCTTTCATGCAAAATCTTAAGGTCCTAGGTCATGTCCAAGCCACCAAAGCCGGCCAAAAGGGAATAATCGATAACTAAAACTTGAATTGTACTACTTCTTACTGGCTATTACTTCAACTTAGAAGCTTCTTCTGTGTTCTACTATGGTGCTTTTAGTGTCTCCGCATACCGCAGCACGCGACATAGCTTTGCAGACGATAAATGTAACCGTCTCAGAGAAAAAAGCGGCCAATGTGACGATCTGGCTTTAAGTCGATTCGATAGCAAATGACGAAAACGGACGGATTTCTCAGGTTTTTACTACATATGAACACTTTTCACATCCCCCCATGCAACGCGGCTGCTAGTCCTCCTTTCATGCAAAATCTTAAGGTTCCATCTCATGTCAAAGCCACCAAAGCCGGCTAAAAAGTGAATAATCGACAACTAAAACTTCAATTGTACTACTTCTTACTGGCTATTACTTCAACTTGGAAGATTCTTCTGTGTTCTACTATGGTGCTTTTAGTGTTTCGGCATACCGCAGCACGCGACATTGCTTTGCAGACGATAAATGTAACCGTTTGAGAGAGAAGAATGGCCAATGTGACGATCTGGCTTGAAGTCAATTCGATAACAAATGACGAAAACGGACGGATTTCTCAGGTTTTTACTACATATGAACACTTTTCACATTCTGCCATGCAACGCGGCTGCTAGTCCTCCTTTCATGCAAAATCTTGAGATCCTAGGTCATGTCCAAGCCACCAAAGGCGGCTAAAAGGTGAATAATCGACAACTAAAACTTCAATTGTACTACTTCTAACTGGCTATTACTTCAACTTAGAAGCTTCTTCTGTGTTCTACTATGGTGCGTTTAGTGTTTCGGCATACCGCAGCACGCGACATTGCTTTGCAGACGACAAATGTAACCGTTTGAGAGAGAAGAATGGCCAATGTGACGATCTGGCTTGAAGTCAATTCGATAACAAATGACGAAAACGGACGGATTTCTCAGGTTTTTACTACATATGAACACTTTTCACATTCTCCCGTGCAACGCGGCTGCTAGTCCTCCTTTCATGCAAAATCTTAAGGTCGTAGGTCATGTCCAAGCCACCAAAGCCGGCTAAAAAGTGAATAATCGACAATTAAAACTTGAATTGTACTACTTCTTACTGGCTATTACTTCAACTTAGAAGCTTCTTCTGTGTTCTACTATGGTGCTTTTAGTGTCTCCGCATATCGCAGCACGCGACATAGCTTTGCAGACGATAAATGTAACCGTCTCAGAGAAAAAAGCGGCCAATGTGACGATCTGGCTTTAAGTCGATTCGATAACAAATGACGAAAACGGACGGATTTCTCAGGTTTTTACTACATATGAACACTTTTCACATCCTCCCATGCAACGCGGCTGCTAGTCCTCCTTTCATGCAAAATCTTAAGGTTCCATCTCATGTCAAAGCCACCAAAGCCGGCTAAAAAGTGAATAATCGGTAACTAAAACTTGAATTGTACTACTTCTTACTGGCTATTACTTCAACTTAGAAGCTTATTCTGTGTTCTACTATGGTGCTTTTAGTCTTATGGCATACCGCAGCACGCGACATTTGCTTTACAGACGATAAATGTAACCGTTCGAGAGAGAAGAATTGCCAATGTGACGATCTGGCTTGAAGTCAATTCGATAACAAATGACGAAAACGGACGGATTTCTCAGGTTTTTACTACATATGAACAATTTTCACATTCTCCCATGCAACGCGGCTGCTAGTCCTCCTTTCATGCAAAATCGTAAGGTCCTAGGTCCTGTGCAAGCCACCAAAGCCGGCTAAAAAGTGAATAATCGACAACTAAAACTTCAATTGTACTACTTCCTACTGGCTATTACTTCAACTTAGAAGATTCTTCTGTGTTCTACTATGGTGCTTTTAGTGTTTCGGCATACCGCAGCACGCGACATTGCTTTGCAGACGATAAATGTAACCGTTTGAGAGAGAAGAATGGCCAATGTGACGATCTGGCTTGAAGTCAATTCGATAACAAATGACGAAAACGGACGGATTTCTCAGGTTTTTACTACATATGAAAACTTTTCACACTCTCCCATGCAACGCGGCTGCTAGTCCTCCTTTCATGCAAAATCTTAAGGTCCTAGGTCATGTCCAAACCACCAAAGGCTGCTAAAAAGTGAATAATCGACAACTAAAACTTCAATTGTACTACGTTTTACTGGATATTACTTCAACATAGAAGCTTCTTCTGTGTTCTACTATGGTGCTTTTAGTGTCTCCGCATACCGCAGCACGCGACAAAGCTTTGCAGACGATAAATGTAACTGTCTCAGAGAGAAAAGCGGCCAATGTGACGATCTGGCTTTAATTCGATTCGATAACAAATGACGAAAACGGACGGATTTCTCAGGTTTTTACTACATATGAACACTTTTCACATTCTCCCGTGCAACGCGGCTGCAAGTCCTCCTTTCATGCAAAATCTTAGGGTCCTAGGTCATGTCCAAGCCACCAAAGCCGGCCAAAAGGGAATAATCGATAACTAAAACTTGAATTGTACTACTTCTTACTGGCTATTTCTTCAACATAGAAGCTTCTTCTGTGTTCTACTATGGTGCTTTATAGTTTCCGCATACCGCAGCACGCGACATAGCTTTGTAGACGATAAATGTAACCGTTTCAGAGAGAAGAGCGGCCAATGTGACGATATGGCTTTAAGTCAATTCGATAACAAATGACGAAAACGGACGGATTTCTCAGGTTTTTACTACATATGAACACTTTTCACATTCTCCCTTGCAACGCGGCTTCTAGTCCTTCTATCATGCAAAATCTTAAGGTTCCATCTCATGTCAAAGCCACCAAAGCCGGCTAAAAAGTGAATAATCGACAATTAATACTTGAATTGTACTACTTCTTACTGGCTATTACTTCAAATTAGAAGCTTCCTCTGTGTTCTACTATGGTGCTTTTAGTGTTTCAGCATACCGCAGCATGCGACATAGCTTTGCAGACGATAAATGTAACCGTTTCAGAGAAAAAAGCGGCCAATGTGACGATCTGGCTTTAAGTCGATTCGTAAACAAATGACGAAAACGGACGGATTTCTCAGATTTTTACTGCATATGAACATTTTTCACATTCTCCCGTGCAACGCGGCTGCTAGTCCTCCTTTCATGCAAAATCTTAAGGTCCTAGGTCATGTCCAAGCCACCAAAGCCGGCCAAAAGGGAATAATCGATAACTAAAACTTGAATTGTACTACTTCTTACTGGCTATTACTTCAACCTAGAAGCTTCTTCTGTGTTCTACTATGGTGCTTTTAGTGTCTCGGCATACCGCAGCACGCGACATAGCTTTGCAGACGATAAATGTAACCGTCTCAGAGAAAAAAGCGGCCAATGTGACGATTTGGCTTTAAGTCGATTCGATAACAAATGACGAAAACGGACGGATTTCTCAGGTTTTTACTACATATGAACACTTTTCACATCCTCGAATGCAACGCGGCTGCTAGTCCTCCTTTCATGCAAAATCTTAAGGTTCCATCTCATGTCAAAGCCACCAAAGCCGGCTAAAAAGTGAATAATCGGTAACTAAAACTTGAATTGTACTACTTCTTACTGGCTATTACTTCAACTTAGAAGCTTCTTCTGTGTTCTACTATGGTGCTTTTAGTGTTTCCGCATACCGCAGCACGCGACATAGCTTTGTAGACGATAAATCTAACCGTTTCAGAGAGAAGAGCGGCCAATGTGACGATATGGCTTTAAGTCGATTCGATAACAAATGACGAAAACGGACGGATTTCTCAGGTTTTTACTACATATGAACACTTTTCACACTCTCCCTTGCAACGCGGCTTCTAGTCCTCCTATCATGCAAAATCTTAAGGTTCCATCTCATGTCAAAGCCACCAAAGCCGGCTAAAAAGTGAATAATCGACAACTAAAACTTCAATTGTACTACTTCTTACTGGCTATTACTTCAACATAGAAGCTTCTTCTGTGTTCTACTATGGTGCTTTTAGTGTTTCCGCATACCGCAGCACACGACATAGCTTTGTAGACGATAAATGTAACCGTTTCAGTGAGAAGAGCGTCCAATGTGACGATCTGGCTTTAAGTCGATTCGATAACAAATGACGAAAACGAACGGATTTCTCAGGTTTTTACTACATATGAACAATTCTCACATTCCCCCGTGCAACGTGGCTGCTAGTACTCCTTTCATGCAAAATCTTAAGGTCCTAGGTCATTTCCAAGCCAACAAAGCCGGCTAAAAAGTGAATAATCGACAACTACAACTTGAATTGTACTACTTTTTACTGGCTATTACTTCAACTTAGAAGCTTCTTCTGTGTTCTACTACGGTGCTTTTAGTGTCTCCGCATACCGCAGCACGCGACATAGCTTTGCAGACGATAAACGTAACCGTCTCAGAGAGAAAAGCGGCCAATGTGACGATCTGGCTTTAAGTCGATTCGATAACAAATGACGAAAACGGACGGATTTCTCAGGTTTTTACTACATATGAACACTTTTCACATTCTGCCATGCAACGCGGCTGCTAGTCCTCCTTTCATGCAAAATCTTAAGATCCTAGGTCATGTCCAAGCCACCAAAGCCGGCTAAAAAGTGAATAATCGACAACTAAAACTTCAATTGTACTACTTCTAACTGGCTATTACTTCAACTTAGAAGCTTCTTCTGTGTTCTACTATGGTGCGTTTAGTGTTTCGGCATACCGCAGCACGGGACATTGCTTTGCAGACGATAAATGTAACCGTTTGAGAGAGAAGAATGGCCAATGTGACGATCTGGCTTTAAGTCGAATCGATAACAAATGACGAAAACGGACGGATTTCTCAGGTTTTTACTACATATGAACACTTTTCACATTCTCCCGTGCAACGCGGCTGCTAGTCTTCCTTTCATGCAAAACCTTAACGTCCTAGGTCATGTCCAAGCCACCAAAGCCTGCTAAAAACTGAATAATCGACAACTAAAACTTCAATTGTACTACGTCTTACTGGATATTACTTCAACTTAGAAGCTTCTTCTGTGTTCTACTATGGTGCTTTTAGTGTCTCCGCATACCGCAGCACGCGACATAGCTTTGAGACGATAAATGTTACCGTTTGAGAGAGAAGAATGGCCAATGTGACGATCTGGCTTGAAGTCAATTCGATAACAAATGACGAAAACGGACGGATTTCTCAGGTTTTTACTACATATGAACACTTTTCACATTCTCCCGTGCAACGCGGCTGCTAGTCCTCCTTTCATGCAAAATCTTAACGTCCTAGGTCATGTCCAAGCCACCAAAGCCTGCTAAAAACTGAATAATCGACAACTAAAACTTCAATTGTACTACGTCTTACTTTATATTACTTCAACTTAGAAGCTTCTTCTGTTCTACTATGGTGCTTTTAGTGTCTCCGCATACCGCAGCACGCGACATAGCTTTGCAGACGATAAATGTAACCGTCTCAGAGAGAAAAGCGGCCAATGTGACGATCTGGCTTTAATTCGATTCGATAACAAATGACGAAAACGGACGGATTTCTCAGGTTTTTACTACATATGAACACTTTTCACATTCTCGCGTGCAACGCGGCTGCTAGTCCACCTATCATGCAAAATCTTAAGGTTCCATCTCATGTCAAAGCCACCAAAGCCGGCTAAAAAGTGAATAATCGGCAATTGAAACTTGAATTGTACTACTTCTTACTGGCTATTACTTTAAATTAGAAGCTTCTTCTGTGTTCTACTATGGTGCTTTTAGTGTTTCGGCATACCGCAGCACGCGACATAGCTTTGCAGACGATAAATGTAACCGTTTCAGAGAGAAGAACGGCCAATGTGACGATCTGGCTTTAAGTCGATTCGTAAACAAATGACGAAAACGGACGGATTTCTCAGGTTTTTACTACATATGAACACTTTTCACATCCTCCCATGCAACGAGGCTGCTAGTCCTGCTTTCATGCAAAATCTTAAGGTTCCATCTCATGTCAAAGCCACCAAAGCCGGCTAAAAAGTGAATAATCGGTAGCTAAAACTTGAATTGTACTACTTCTTACTGGCTATTACTTCAACTTAGAAGCTTCTTCTGTGTTCTACTATAGTGCTTTTAGTCTTATGGCATACCGCAGCACGCGACATTTGCTTTACAGACGAGAAATGTAACCGTTTCAGAGAGAAGAATGGCCAATGTGACGATCTGGCTTGAAGTCAATTCGATAACAAATGACGAAAACGGACGGATTTCTCTGGTTTTTACTACATATGAACACTTTTCACATTCTCCCATGCAACGCGGCTGCTAGTCCTCCTTTCATGCAAAATCGTAAGGTCCTAGGTCATGTCCAAGCCACCAAAGCCAGCTAAAAAGTGAATAATCGACAACTAAAACTTCAATTGTACGACTTCTTACCGGCTATTACTTCAACATAGAAGCTTCTTCTGTGTTCTACTATGGTGCTTTTAGTGTTTCCGCATACCGCAGCACACGACATAGCTTTGTAGACGATAAATGTAACCGTTTCAGTGAGAAGAGCGTCCAATGTGACGATCTGGCTTTAAGTCGATTCGATAACAAATGACGAAAACGAACGGATTTCTCAGGTTTTTACTACATATGAACAATTCTCACATTCCCCCGTGCAACGTGGCTGCTAGTACTCCTTTCATGCAAAATCTTAAGGTCCTAGGTCATTTCCAAG
This sequence comes from Schistocerca gregaria, assembly GCF_023897955.1. Classification (NCBI taxonomy): domain Eukaryota; kingdom Metazoa; phylum Arthropoda; class Insecta; order Orthoptera; family Acrididae; genus Schistocerca; species Schistocerca gregaria. The sequence goes on from NC_064928.1 coordinate 224,438,895, forward strand.
CCAACAAAGCCGGCTAAAAAGTGAATAATCGACAACTACAACTTGAATTGTACTACTTCTTACTGGCTATTACTTCAACTTAGAAGCTTCTTCTGTGTTCTACTATGGTGCTTTTAGTGTCTCCGCATACCGCAGCACGCGACATAGCTTTGAGACGATAAATGTTACCGTTTGGGAGAGAAGAATGGCCAATGTGACGATCTGGCTTGAAGTCAATTCGATAACAAATGACGAAAACGGACGGATTTCTCAGGTTTTTACTACATATGAACACTTTTCACATTCTGCCATGCAACGCGGCTGCTAGTCCTCCTTTCATGCAAAATCTTGAGATCCTAGGTCATGTCCAAGCCACCAAAGGCGGCTAAAAAGTGAATAATCGACAACTAAAACTTCAATTGTACTACTTCTAACTGGCTATTACTTCAACTTAGAAGCTTCTTCTGTGTTCTACTATGGTGCGTTTAGTGTTTCGGCATACCGCAGCACGCGACATTGCTTTGCAGACGATAAATGTAACCGTTTGAGAGAGAAGAATGGCCAATGTGACGATCTGGCTTGAAGTCAATTCGATAACAAATGACGAAAACGGACGGATTTCTCAGGTTTTTACTACATATGAACACTTTTCACATTCTCCCGTGCAACGCGGCTGCTAGTCCTCCTTTCATGCAAAATCTTAAGGTCGTAGGTCATGTCCAAGCCACCAAAGCCGGCTAAAAAGTGAATAATCGACAATTAAAACTTGAATTGTACTACTTCTTACTGGCTATTACTTCAACTTAGAAGCTTCTTCTGTGTTCTACTATGGTGCTTTTAGTGTCTCCGCATATCGCAGCACGCGACATAGCTTTGCAGACGATAAATGTAACCGTCTCAGAGAAAAAAGCGGCCAATGTGACGATCTGGCTTTAAGTCGATTCGATAACAAATGACGAAAACGGACGGATTTCTCAGGTTTTTACTACATATGAACACTTTTCACATCCTCCCATGCAACGCGGCTGCTAGTCCTCCTTTCATGCAAAATCTTAAGGTTCCATCTCATGTCAAAGCCACCAAAGCCGGCTAAAAAGTGAATAATCGGTAACTAAAACTTGAATTGTACTACTTCTTACTGGCTATTACTTCAACTTAGAAGCTTATTCTGTGTTCTACTATGGTGCTTTTAGTCTTATGGCATACCGCAGCACGCGACATTTGCTTTACAGACGATAAATGTAACCGTTCGAGAGAGAAGAATTGCCAATGTGACGATCTGGCTTGAAGTCAATTCGATAACAAATGACGAAAACGGACGGATTTCTCAGGTTTTTACTACATATGAACAATTTTCACATTCTCCCATGCAACGCGGCTGCTAGTCCTCCTTTCATGCAAAATCTTAAGGTCCTAGGTCATGTCCAAGCCACCAAAGCCGGCCAAAAGGGAATAATCGATAACTAAAACTTGAATTGTACTACTTCTTACTGGCTATTACTTCAACATAGAAGCTTCTTCTGTGTTCTACTATGGTGCTTTTAGTGTTTCCGCATACCGCAGCACACGACATAGCTTTGTAGACGATAAATGTAACCGTTTCAGTGAGAAGAGCGTCCAATGTGACGATCTGGCTTTAAGTCGATTCGATAACAAATGACGAAAACGAACGGATTTCTCAGGTTTTCACTACATATGAACAATTCTCACATTCCCCCGTGCAACGTGGCTGCTAGTACTCCTTTCATGCAAAATCTTAAGGTCCTAGGTCATTTCCAAGCCAACAAAGCCGGCTAAAAGTGAATAATCGACAACTAAAACTTGAATTGTACTACTTTTTACTGGATATTACTTCAACTTAGAAGCTTCTTCTGTGTTCTACTACGGTGCTTTTAGTGTCTCCGCATACCGCAGCACGCGACATAGCTTTGCAGACGATAAACGTAACCGTCTCAGAGAGAAAAGCGGCCAATGTGACGATCTGGCTTTAAGTCGATTCGATAACAAATGACGAAATCGGACGGATTTCTCAGGTTTTTACTACATATGAACACTTTTCACATTCTGCCATGCAACGCGGCTGCTAGTCCTCCTTTCATGCAAAATCTTAAGATCCTAGGTCATGTCCAAGCCACCAAAGCCGGCTAAAAAGTGAATAATCGACAACTAAAACTTCAATTGTACTACTTCTAACTGGCTATTACTTCAACTTAGAAGCTTCTTCTGTGTTCTACTATGGTGCGTTTAGTGTTTCGGCATACCGCAGCACGGGACATTGCTTTGCAGACGATAAATGTAACCGTTTGAGAGAGAAGAATGGCCAATGTGACGATCTGGCTTTAAGTCGAATCGATAACAAATGACGAAAACGGACGGATTTCTCAGGTTTTTACTACATATGAACACTTTTCACATTCTCCCGTGCAACGCGGCTGCTAGTCCTCCTTTCATGCAAAATCTTAACGTCCTAGGTCATGTCCAAGCCACCAAAGCCTGCTAAAAACTGAATAATCGACAACTAAAACTTCAATTGTACTACGTCTTACTGGATATTACTTCAACTTAGAAGCTTCTTCTGTGTTCTACTATGGTGCTTTTAGTGTCTCCGCATACCGCAGCACGCGACATAGCTTTGAGACGATAAATGTAACCGTTTCAGAGAGAAGAGCGGCCAATGTGACGATATGGCTTTAAGTCGATTCGATAACAAATGACGAAAACGGACGGATTTCTCAGGTTTTTACTACATATGAACACTTTTCACATTCTCCCTTGCAACGCGGCTTCTAGTCCTTCTATCATGCAAAATCTTAAGGTTCCATCTCATGTCAAAGCCACCAAAGCCGGCTAAAAAGTGAATAATCGACAATTAATACTTGAATTGTACTACTTCTTACTGGCTATTACTTCAAATTAGAAGCTTCCTCTGTGTTCTACTATGGTGCTTTTAGTGTTTCAGCATACCGCAGCATGCGACATAGCTTTGCAGACGATAAATGTAACCGTTTCAGAGAAAAAAGCGGCCAATGTGACGATCTGGCTTTAAGTCGATTCGTAAACAAATGACGAAAACGGACGGATTTCTCAGATTTTTACTACATATGAACATTTTTCACATTCTCCCGTGCAACGCGGCTGCTAGTCCTCCTTTCATGCAAAATCTTAAGGTCCTAGGTCATGTCCAAGCCACCAAAGCCGGCCAAAAGGGAATAATCGATAACTAAAACTTGAATTGTACTACTTCTTACTGGCTATTACTTCAACCTAGAAGCTTCTTCTGTGTTCTACTATGGTGCTTTTAGTGTCTCGGCATACCGCAGCACGCGACATAGCTTTGCAGACGATAAATGTAACCGTCTCAGAGAAAAAAGCGGCCAATGTGACGATTTGGCTTTAAGTCGATTCGATAACAAATGACGAAAACGGACGGATTTCTCAGGTTTTTACTACATATGAACACTTTTCACATCCTCCAATGCAACGCGGCTGCTAGTCCTCCTTTCATGCAAAATCTTAAGGTTCCATCTCATGTCAAAGCCACCAAAGCCGGCTAAAAAGTGAATAATCGGTAACTAAAACTTGAATTGTACTACTTCTTACTGGCTATTACTTCAACTTAGAAGCTTCTTCTGTGTTCTACTATGGTGCTTTTAGTGTTTCCGCATACCGCAGCACGCGACATAGCTTTGTAGACGATAAATCTAACCGTTTCAGAGAGAAGAGCGGCCAATGTGACGATATGGCTTTAAGTCGATTCGATAACAAATGACGAAAACGGGCGGATTTCTCAGGTTTTTACTACATATGAACACTTTTCACATTCTCCCTTGCAACGCGGCTTCTAGTCCTCCTATCATGCAAAATCTTAAGGTTCCATCTCATGTCAAAGCCACCAAAGCCGGCTAAAAAGTGAATAATCGACAACTAAAACTTCAATTGTACTACTTCTTACTGGCTATTACTTCAACATAGAAGCTTCTTCTGTGTTCTACTATGGTGCTTTTAGTGTTTCCGCATACCGCAGCACACGACATAGCTTTGTAGACGATAAATGTAACCGTTTCAGTAAGAAGAGCGTCCAATGTGACGATCTGGCTTTAAGTCGATTCGATAACAAATGACGAAAACGAACGGATTTCTCAGGTTTTTACTACATATGAACAATTCTCACATTCCCCCGTGCAACGTGGCTGCTAGTACTCCTTTCATGCAAAATCTTAAGGTCCTAGGTCATTTCCAAGCCAACAAAGCCGGCTAAAAAGTGAATAATCGACAACTACAACTTGAATTGTACTACTTTTTACTGGCTATTACTTCAACTTAGAAGCTTCTTCTGTGTTCTACTACGGTGCTTTTAGTGTCTCCGCATACCGCAGCACGCGACATAGCTTTGCAGACGATAAACGTAACCGTCTCAGAGAGAAAAGCGGCCAATGTGACGATCTGGCTTTAAGTCGATTCGATAACAAATGACGAAAACGGACGGATTTCTCAGGTTTTTACTACATATGAACACTTTTCACATTCTGCCATGCAACGCGGCTGCTAGTCCTCCTTTCATGCAAAATCTTAAGATCCTAGGTCATGTCCAAGCCACCAAAGCCGGCTAAAAAGTGAATAATCGACAACTAAAACTTCAATTGTACTACTTCTAACTGGCTATTACTTCAACTTAGAAGCTTCTTCTGTGTTCTACTATGGTGCGTTTAGTGTTTCGCCATACCGCAGCACGGGACATTGCTTTGCAGACGATAAATGTAACCGTTTGAGAGAGAAGAATGGCCAATGTGACGATCTGGCTTTAAGTCGAATCGATAACAAATGACGAAAAGGGACGGATTTCTCAGGTTTTTACTACATATGAACACTTTTCACATTCTCCCGTGCAACGCGGCTGCTAGTCCTCCTTTCATGCAAAATCTTAACGTCCTAGGTCATGTCCAAGCCACCAAAGCCTGCTAAAAACTGAATAATCGACAACTAAAACTTCAATTGTACTACGTCTTACTGGATATTACTTCAACTTAGAAGCTTCTTCTGTGTTCTACTATGGTGCTTTTAGTGTCTCCGCATACCGCAGCACGCGACATAGCTTTGAGACGATAAATGTTACCGTTTGAGAGAGAAGAATGGCCAATGTGACGATCTGGCTTGAGGTCAATTCGATAACAAATGACGAAAACGGACGGATTTCTCAGGTTTTTACTACATATGAACACTTTTCACATTCTCCCGTGCAACGCGGCTGCTAGTCCTCCTTTCATGCAAAATCTTAACGTCCTAGGTCATGTCCAAGCCACCAAAGCCTGCTAAAAACTGAATAATCGACAACTAAAACTTCAATTGTACTACGTCTTACTTTATATTACTTCAACTTAGAAGCTTCTTCTGTTCTACTATGGTGCTTTTAGTGTCTCCGCATACCGCAGCACGCGACATAGCTTTGCAGACGATAAATGTAACCGTCTCAGAGAGAAAAGCGGCCAATGTGACGATCTGGCTTTAATTCGATTCGATAACAAATGACGAAAACGGACGGATTTCTCAGGTTTTTACTATATATGAACACTTTTCACATTCTCGCGTGCAACGCGGCTGCTAGTCCACCTATCATGCAAAATCTTAAGGTTCCATCTCATGTCAAAGCCACCAAAGCCGGCTAAAAAGTGAATAATCGGCAATTGAAACTTGAATTGTACTACTTCTTACTGGCTATTACTTTAAATTAGAAGCTTCTTCTGTGTTCTACTATGGTGCTTTTAGTGTTTCGGCATACCGCAGCACGCGACATAGCTTTGCAGACGATAAATGTAACCGTTTCAGAGAGAAGAACGGCCAAAGTGACGATCTGGCTTTAAGTCGATTCGTAAACAAATGACGAAAACGGACGGATTTCTCAGGTTTTTACTACATATGAACACTTTTCACATCCTCCCATGCAACGAGGCTGCTAGTCCTGCTTTCATGCAAAATCTTAAGGTTCCATCTCATGTCAAAGCCACCAAAGGCGGCTAAAAAGTGAATAATCGGTAGCTAAAACTTGAATTGTACTACTTCTTACTGGCTATTACTTCAACTTAGAAGCTTCTTCTGTGTTCTACTATAGTGCTTTTAGTCTTATGGCATACCGCAGCACGCGACATTTGCTTTACAGACGAGAAATGTAACCGTTTCAGAGAGAAGAATGGCCAATGTGACGATCTGGCTTGAAGTCAATTCGATAACAAATGACGAAAACGGACGGATTTCTCTGGTTTTTACTACATATGAACACTTTTCACATTCTCCCATGCAACGCGGCTGCTAGTCCTCCTTTCATGCAAAATCGTAAGGTCCTAGGTCATGTCCAAGCCACCAAAGCCAGCTAAAAAGTGAATAATCGACAACTAAAACTTCAATTGTACGACTTCTTACTGGCTATTACTTCAACATAGAAGCTTCTTCTGTGTTCTACTATGGTGCTTTTAGTGTTTCCGCATACCGCAGCACACGACATAGCTTTGTAGACGATAAATGTAACCGTTTCAGTGAGAAGAGCGTCCAATGTGACGATCTGGCTTTAAGTCGATTCGATAACAAATGACGAAAACGAACGGATTTCTCAGGTTTTTACTACATATGAACAATTCTCACATTCCCCCGTGCAACGTGGCTGCTAGTACTCCTTTCATGCAAAATCTTAAGGTCCTAGGTCATTTCCAAGCCAACAAAGCCGGCTAAAAAGTGAATAATCGACAACTACAACTTGAATTGTACTACTTCTTACTGGCTATTACTTCAACTTAGAAGCTTCTTCTGTGTTCTACTATGGTGCTTTTAGTGTCTCCGCATACCGCAGCACGCGACATAGCTTTGAGACGATAAATGTTACCGTTTGGGAGAGAAGAATGGCCAATGTGACGATCTGGCTTGAAGTCGATTCGATAACAAATGACGAAAACAGACGGATTTCTCAGGTTTTTACTACATATGAACACTTTTCACATTCTCCCGTGCAACGCGGCTGCTAGTCCTCCTTTCATGCAAAATCTTAACGTCCTAGGTCATGTCCAAGCCACCAAAGCCTGCTAAAAACTGAATAATCGACAACTAAAACTTCAATTGTACTACGTCTTACTTTATATTACTTCAACTTAGAAGCTTCTTCTGTTCTACTATGGTGCTTTTAGTGTCTCCGCATACCGCAGCACGCGACATAGCTTTGCAGACGATAAATGTAACCGTCTCAGAGAGAAAAGCGGCCAATGTGACGATCTGGCTTTAATTCGATTCGATAACAAATGACGAAAACGGACGGATTTCTCAGGTTTTTACTACATATGAACACTTTTCACATTCTCGCGTGCAACGCGGCTGCTAGTCCACCTATCATGCAAAATCTTAAGGTTCCATCTCATGTCAAAGCCACCAAAGCCGGCTAAAAAGTGAATAATCGGCAGTTGAAACTTGAATTGTACTACTTCTTACTGGCTATTACTTTAAATTAGAAGCTTCTTCTGTGTTCTACTATGGTGCTTTTAGTGTTTCGGCATACCGCAGCACGCGACATAGCTTTGCAGACGATAAATGTAACCGTTTCAGAGAGAAGAACGGCCAATGTGACGATCTGGCTTTAAGTCGATTCGTAAACAAATGACGAAAACGGACGGATTTATCAGGTTTTTACTACATATGAACATTTTTCACATTCTCCCGTGCAACGCGGCTGCTAGCCCTCCTTTCATGCAAAATCTTAAGGTCCTAGGTCATGTCCAAGCCACCAAAGCCGGCCAAAAGGGAATAATCGATAACTAAAACTTGAATTGTACTACTTCTTACTGGCTATTACTTCAACATAGAAGCTTCTTCTGTGTTCTACTATGGTGCTTTTAGTGTTTCCGCATACCGCAGCACGCGACATAGCTTTGTAGACGATAAATGTAACCGTTTCAGAGAGACGAGCGGCCAATGTGACGATCTGGCTTTAAGTCGATTCGATAACAAATGACGAAAACGGACGGATTTCTCAGGTTTTTACTACATATGAACACTTTTCACATTCTCCCATGCAACGCGGCTGCTAGACCTCCATTCATGCAAAATCTTATGGTCCTAGGTCATGTCATAGCCACCAAAGCCGGCTAAAAAGTGAATAATCGGTAACTAAAACTTGAATTGTACCACTTCTTACTGGCTATTACTTCAACTTAGAAGCTTCTTCTGTGTTCTACTATGGTGCTTTTAGTGTTTCGGCATACCGCAGCACGCGAAATTGCTTTGCAGACGATACATGTAACCGTTTGAGAGAGAAGAATGGCCAATGTGACGATCTGCCTTGAAGTCATTTCGATAACAAATGACGAAAACGGACGGATTTCTCAGGTTTTTACTACATATGAACACTTTTCACGTTCTCCCATGCAACGCGGCTGCTAGACCTCCTTTCATGCAAAATCTTAAGGTTCCACCTCATGTCCAAGCCACCAAAGCCGGCTAAAATGTGAATAATCGACAACTAAAACTTGAACTGTACTACTTCTTACTGGCTATTACTTCAACTTAGAAGCTTCTTCTGTGTTCTACTATGGTGCTTTTAGTGCCTCCGCATACCGCAGCACGCGACATAGCTTTGCAGACGATAAATGTAACCGTCTCAGAGAGAAAAGCGGCCAATGTGGCGATCTGGTTTTAAGTCGATTCGATAACAAAAGACGAAAACGGACGAATTTCTCAGGTTTTTACTACATCACTTTTCACATTCTCCCGTGCAACGCGGCTTCTAGTCCAACTATCATGCAAAATCTTAAGGTTCCATCTCATGTCAAAGCCACCAAAGCCGGCTAAAAAGTGAATAATCGACAATTAAAACTTGAATTGTACTACTTCTTACTGGCAATTACTGCAAATTTGAAGCTTCTTCTGTGTTCTACTATGGTGCTTTTAGTGTTTCAGCATATTGCAGCACGCGACATAGCTTTGCAGACGATAAATGTAACCGTTTCAGAGAAAAAAGCGGCCAATGTGACGATCTGGCTTTAAGTCGATTCGATAACAAATGACGAAAACGGACGGATTTCTCAGGTTTTTACTACATATGAACACTTTTCACATTCTCCCATGCAACGCGGCTGCTAGACCTCCTATCATGCAAAATTTTAAGGTTCCATCTCATGTCAAAGCCACCAAAGCCGGCTAAAAAGTGAATAATCGGCAATTAAAACTTGAATTGTACTACTTCTTACTGGCTATTACTTTAAATTAGAAGCTTCTTCTGTGTTCTGCTATGGTGCTTTTAGTGTTTCGGCATACCGCAGCACGGGACATAGCTTTTCAGGCGATAAATGTAACCGTCTCAGAGAGAAAAGCGGCCAATGTGGCGATCTGGCTTTAAGTCGATTCGATAACAAATGACGAAAACGGACGGATTTCTCAGGTTTTTACTACATATGAACACTTTTCACATTCTCCCGTGCAACGCGGCTGCTAGTCCTCCTATCATGCAAAATCTTAAGGTTCCATCTCATGTCAAAGCCACCAAAGACGGCTAAAAAGTGAATAATCGACAATTAAAACATGAATTGTACTACTTCTTACTGGCTATTACTTCAAATTAGAAGCTTCTTCTGTGTTCTACTATGGTGCTTTTAGTGTTTCAGCATACCGCAGCACGCGACATAGCTTTGCAGACGATAAATGTAACCGTTTCAGAGAAAAAAGCGGCCAATGTGACGATCTGGCTTTAAGTCGACTCGTAAACAAATGACGAAAACGGACGGATTTCTCGGGTTTTTACTACATATGAACATTTTTCACATTCTCCCGTGCAACGCGGCTGCTAGTCCTCCTTTCATGCAAAATCTTAAGGTCCTAGGTCATGTCCAAGTCACCAAAGCCGGCCAAAAGGGAATAATCGATAACTAAAACTTGAATTGTACTACTTCTTACTGGCTATTACTTCAACTTAGAAGCTTCTTCTGTGTTCTACTATGGTGCTTTTAGTGTTTCCGCATACCGCAGCACGCGACATAGCTTTGTAGACGATAAATGTAACCGTTTCAGTGAGAAGGTCGGCCAATGTGACGATCTGGCTTTAAGTCGATTCGATAACAAATGACGAAAACGGACGGATTTCTCAGGTTTTTACTACATATGAACACTTTTCACATTCTCCCATGCAACGCGGCTGCTAGACCTCCTTTCATGCAAAATCGTAAGGTCTTAGGTCATTTCCAAGCCACCAAAGCCGGCCAAAAGGGAATAATCGATAACTAAAACTTGAATTGTACTACTTCTTACTGGCTATTACTTCAACTTAGAAGCTTCTTCTGTGTTCTACTATGGTGCTTTTAGTGCCTCCGCATACCGCAGCACGCGACATAGCTTTGCAGACGATAAATGTAACCGTCTCAGAGAGAAAAGCGGCCAATGTGGCGATCTGGTTTTAAGTCGATTCGATAACAAAAGACGAAAACGGACGAATTTCTCAGGTTTTTACTACATCACTTTTCACATTCTCCCGTGCAACGCGGCTTCTAGTCCAACTATCATGCAAAATCTTAAGGTTCCATCTCATGTCAAAGCCACCAAAGCCGGCTAAAAAGTGAATAATCGACAATTAAAACTTGAATTGTACTACTTCTTACTGGCAATTACTGCAAATTTGAAGCTTCTTCTGTGTTCTACTATGGTGCTTTTAGTGTTTCAGCATATTGCAGCACGCGACATAGCTTTGCAGACGATAAATGTAACCGTTTCAGAGAAAAAAGCGGCCAATGTGACGATCTGGCTTTAAGTCGATTCGATAACAAATGACGAAAACGGACGGATTTCTCAGGTTTTTACTACATATGAACACTTTTCACATTCTCCCATGCAACGCGGCTGCTAGACCTCCTATCATGCAAAATTTTAAGGTTCCATCTCATGTCAAAGCCACCAAAGCCGGCTAAAAAGTGAATAATCGGCAATTAAAACTTGAATTGTACTACTTCTTACTGGCTATTACTTTAAATTAGAAGCTTCTTCTGTGTTCTGCTATGGTGCTTTTAGTGTTTCGGCATACCGCAGCACGGGACATAGCTTTTCAGGCGATAAATGTAACCGTCTCAGAGAGAAAAGCGGCCAATGTGGCGATCTGGCTTTAAGTCGATTCGATAACAAATGACGAAAACGGACGGATTTCTCAGGTTTTTACTACATATGAACACTTTTCACATTCTCCCGTGCAACGCGGCTGCTAGTCCTCCTATCATGCAAAATCTTAAGGTTCCATCTCATGTCAAAGCCACCAAAGACGGCTAAAAAGTGAATAATCGACAATTAAAACATGAATTGTACTACTTCTTACTGGCTATTACTTCAAATTAGAAGCTTCTTCTGTGTTCTACTATGGTGCTTTTAGTGTTTCAGCATACCGCAGCACGCGACATAGCTTTGCAGACGATAAATGTAACCGTTTCAGAGAAAAAAGCGGCCAATGTGACGATCTGGCTTTAAGTCGACTCGTAAACAAATGACGAAAACGGACGGATTTCTCGGGTTTTTACTACATATGAACATTTTTCACATTCTCCCGTGCAACGCGGCTGCTAGTCCTCCTTTCATGCAAAATCTTAAGGTCCTAGGTCATGTCCAAGTCACCAAAGCCGGCCAAAAGGGAATAATCGATAACTAAAACTTGAATTGTACTACTTCTTACTGGCTATTACTTCAACTTAGAAGCTTCTTCTGTGTTCTACTATGGTGCTTTTAGTGTTTCCGCATACCGCAGCACGCGACATAGCTTTGTAGACGATAAATGTAACCGTTTCAGTGAGAAGGTCGGCCAATGTGACGATCTGGCTTTAAGTCGATTCGATAACAAATGACGAAAACGGACGGATTTCTCAGGTTTTTACTACATATGAACACTTTTCACATTCTCCCATGCAACGCGGCTGCTAGACCTCCTTTCATGCAAAATCGTAAGGTCTTAGGTCATTTCCAAGCCACCAAAGCCGGCCAAAAGGGAATAATCGATAACTAAAACTTGAATTGTACTACTTCTTACTGGCTATTACTTCAACTTAGAAGCTTCTTCTGTGTTCTACTATGGTGCTTTTAGTGTCTCCGCATACCGCAGCACGCGACATAGCTTTGCAGACGATAAATGTAACCGTTTGAGAGATAAGAATGGCCAATGTGACGATCTGGCTTGAATTCAATTCGATAACAAATGACGAAAACGGACGGATTTCTCAGGTTTTTACTACATATGAACACTTTTCACATTCTCCCATGCATCGCGGCTGCTAGTCCTCCCATCATGCAAAATCTTAAGGTTCCATCTCATGTCAAAGCCACCAAAGCCGGCTAAAAAGTGAATAATCGGTAACTAAAACTTGAATTGTACTACTTCTTACTGGCTATTACTTCAACTTAGAAGCTTCTTCTGTGTTCTACTATGGTTTTTTTAGTGTTATGGCATACCGCAGCACGCGACATAGCTTTGTAGACGATAAATGTAACCGTTTCAGAGAGAAGAATGGCCAATGTGACGATCTGGCTTTAAGTCGATTCGATAACAAATGACGAAAACGGACGGATTTCTCAGGTTTTTACTACATATGAACACTTTTCACATTCTCCCGTGCAACGCGGCTTCTAGTCCTCGTTTCATGCATAATCTTAAGGTCCTAGGTCATATCCAAACCACCAAAGCCTCCTAAAAACTTAATAATCGTTAATTAAAACTTGAATTGTACTACTTCTTACTGCCTATTACTTCAACTTAGAAGCTTCTTCTGTGTTCTACTATGGTGCTTTTAGTGTCTCCGCATACCGCAGCACGCGACATAGCTTTGCAGACGATAAATGTAACCGTGTCAGAGAGAAGAACGGCCAATGTGACGATCTGGCTGTAAGTCGATTCGATAACAAAAGACGGAAACGGACGGATTTCTCAGGTTTTTACTACACATTAACACTTTTCACATTCTCCCGTGCAACGCGGCTGCTAGTCCTCCTTTCATGCAAAATCTTATGATCCTAGGTCATGTCCAAGCCACCAAAGCCGGCCAAAAGGGAATAATCGATAACTAAAACTTGAATTGTACTACTTGTTACTGGCTATTACTTCAACTTAGAAGCTTCTTCTGTGTTCTACTATGGTGCTTTTAGTGTCTCCGCATACCGCAGCACGCGACAAAGCTTTGCAGACGATAAATGTAACCGTCTCAGAGAAAAAAGCGGCCAATGTGACGATCTGGCTTTAAATCGATTCGATAACAAATGACGAAAACGGATGGATTTATCAGGTTTTTACTACATATGAACACTTTTCACATTCTCCCGTGCAACGCGGCTGCTAGTCTTCCTTTCACGCAAAATCTTAAGGTTATACCTCATAGCCAAGCCACCAAAGCTGGTTAAAAACTGGATAATCGAAAACTAAAACTTGAATTGTACTACGTCTTACTGGATATTACTTCAACTTAGAAGCTTCTTCTGTGTACTACTATGGTGCTTTTAGAGTCTCCGCATACCGCAGCACGCGACATAGCTTTGCAGACGATAAATGTAACCGTCTCAGAGAGAAAAGCGGCCAATGTGACGATCTGGCTTTAAGTCGATTCGATAACAAATGACGAAAACGGACGGATTTCTCAGGTTTTTACTACATATGAACACTTTTCACATTCTCCCATGCAACGCGGCTGCTAGTCCTCCTTTCATGCATAATCTTAAGGTCCGAGGTCATATCCAAGCCACCAAAGGCTGCTAAAAAGTGAATAATCGATAATTAAAACTTGAATTGTAATACTTTTTACTGGCTATTACTTCTACTTAGAAGCTTCTTCTGTGTTCTACTATGGTGCTTTTAGTGTCTCCGCATACCGCAGCACGCGACATAGCTTCGCAGACGATAAATGTAACCGTTTCAGAGAGAAGAACGGCCAAAGTGAGGATCTGGCTTTAAGTCGATTCGATAACAAATGACGGAAACGGACGGATTTCTCAGGGTTTTACTACATATGAACACTTTTCACATTCACCCGTGTAACGCGGCTGCTGGTCCTCCTATCATGCAAAATAGTAAGGTTCCATCCTATGTCAAAGCCACCAAAGCCGGCCAAAGGGAATAATCGACACCTAAAACTTGAATTGTACTACTTCTTACTGCCTATTACTTCAACTTAGAAGCTTCTTCTGTGTTCTACTATGGTGCTTTTAGTGTCTCCGCATACCGCAGCACGCGACATAGCTTTGCAGACGATAAATGTAACCGTCTCAGAGAGAAAAGCGGCCAATGTGACGATCTGGCTTTAAGTCGATTCGATATCAAATAACGAAAACGGACGGATTTCTCAGGTTTTTACTACATATGAACACTTTTCACATTCTCCCATGCAACGCGGCTGCTAGTCCTCCTTTCATGCAAAATCTTAAGGTCCTAGGTCATGTCCAAGCCACCAAAGCCGGCTAAAAAGTGAATAATCGACAACTAAAACTTCAATTGTACTGCCTCTTACTGGCTATTACTTCAACATAGAAGCTTCTTCTGTGTTCTACTATGGTGCTTTTAGTGTTTCCGCATACCGCACCACGCGACATAGCTTTGTAGACGATAAATGTAACCGTTTCAGAGACAAGAGCGTCCAATGTGACGATCTGGCTTTAAGTCGATTCGATAACAAATGACGAAAACGGACGGATTTCTCAGGTTTCTACTACATATGAACACTTTTCACATTCTCCCGTGCAACGCGGCTGCTAGTCTTTCTTTCATGCAAAATCTTAAGGTTCCACCTCATGTCCAAGCCACCAAAGCCGGCTAAAAAGTGAATAATCGACAACTAAAACTTGAATTGTACTACTTCTTACTGGCTATTACTTCAACTTAGCAGCTTCTTCTGTGTTCTACTATGGTGCTTTTAGTGTCTCCGCATACCGCAGCACGCGACATTTGCTTTGCAGACGATAAATGTAACCGTTTGAGAGAGAAGAATGACCAATTTGACGATCTGGCTTGAAGTCAATTCGATAACAAATGACGAAAACGGACGGATTTCTCAGGTTTATACTACATATGAACACTTTTCACATTCTCCCATGCAACGCGTCTGCTACTCCTCCTTTCATGCAAAATCGTAAGGTCCTAGGTCATGTCTAAGCCACCAAAGCCGGCTAAACAGTGAATAATCGACAACAAAAACTTGAATTGTACTACGTCTTACTGGATATTACTTCAACTTAGAAGCTTCTTCTGTGTTCTACTATGGTGCTTTGAGTGTCTCCGCATACCGCAGCACGCGACATAGCTTTGCAGACGATAAATGTAACCGTCTCAGAGAGAAAAGCGGCCAATGTGACGATCTGGCTTTAAGTCGATTCGATAACAAATGACGAAAACGGACGGATTTCTCAGGTTTTTACCACATATGAACACTTTTCACACGCTCCCATGCAACCCGGCTGCATGTCCGCCATTCATGCAAAATCTTAAGGTCCTATGTGATGTCCAAGCCACCAAAACCGGATAAAAAGTGTATAATCGACAACTAAAACTTGAATTGCACTACTTCTTACTGGCTATTCCTTCAACTTAGAAGCTTCTTCTATGTTCTACTATTGTGCTTTTAGTGTCTCCGCATACCGCAGCACGCGACATAGCTTTGCAGACGATAAATGTAACCGTCTCAGAGAGAAGAGCGGCCAATGTGACGATCTGTCTTTAAATCGATTCGATAACAAATGACGAAAACGGACGGATTTCTCAGGTTTTTACTACATATGAACACTTTTCACATTCTCCCGTGTAACGCGGCTTCTAGTCCTCCTTTCATGCATTATCTTAAGGTCCTAGGTCATATCCAAACCACCAAAGCCTGCTAAAAATTAAATAATCGCTAATTAAAACTTGAATTTTACTACTTCTTACTGCCTATTACTTCAACTTAGAAGCTTCTTCTGTGTTCCACTATGGTGCTTTTAGTGTCTCCGCATACCGCAGCAAGCGACATAGCTTTGCAGACGATAAATGTAACCGTTTCAGAGAGAAGAACGGCCAATGTGACGATCTGGCTTTAAGTCGATTCGATAACAAAAGACGAAAACGGACGGATTTCTCAGGTTTTTACTACATATGAACACTTTTCACATTCTCCCGTGCAACGCGGCTGCTAGTCCTCCTTTCATGCAAAATCTTAAGGTCCTAGGTCATGTCCAAGCCACCAAAGCCGGCTAAAATGTGAATAATCGACAACTAAAACTCGATTTGTACTACTTCTTACTGGCTATTACTTCCACTTAGAAGCTTCTTCTTTGTTCTACTATGGTGCTTTTAGTGTCTCCGCATACCGCTGCACGCGACATAGCTTTGCAGACGATAAATGTAACCGTCTCAGAGAGAAGAGCGGCCAATGTGACGATCTGGCTTTAAGTCGATTCGATAACAAATGACGAAAACGGACGGATTTCTCAGGTTTTTACTACATATGAACACTTTTCACATTCTCCCATGCAACGCGGCTGCCAGTCCTCCTTTCATGCAAAATCTTAACGTCCTAGGTAATGTCCAAGCCACCAAAGCCGGCTAAAAAGTGAATAATCGACAACTAAAACTTGAATTGTACTACTTCTTACTGGCTATTGCTTCAATTTAGAAGCTTCTTCTGTGTTCTACTATGGTGCTTTTAGTGTCTCCGCATACCGCAGCACGCTACATAGCTTTGCAGACGATAAATGTAACCGTCTCAGAGAGAAAAGCGGCCAATGTGACGATATGGCTTTAAGTCGATTCGATAACAAATGACGAAAACGGACGGATTTCTCAGGTTTTTATTACATATGAACACTTTTCACATTCTCCCGTGCAACGCCGCTGCTAGTCCTCCTTTCATGCAAAATCTTAAGGTCCTAGGTCATGTCCAAGCCACCAAAGCCGGCTAAAATGTGAATAATCGACAACTAAAACTTGAGTTGTACTACTTCTTACTGGCTATTACTTCCACTTAGAAGCTTCTTCTGTGTTCTACTATGGTGCTTTTAGTGTCTCCGCATACCGCAGCACGCGACATAGCTTTGCAGACGATAAATGTAACCGTCTCAGAGAGAAGAGCGGCCATGTGACGATCTGGCTTTAAGTCGAATCGATAACAAATGACGAAAACGGACGGATTTCTCAGGTTATTACTACATATGAACCCTTTTCACATTCTCCCGTGCAACGCGGCTGCTAGTTCTCCTTTCATGCAAAATCTTAAGGTCCTAGGTCATGTCCAAGCCACCAAAGCCGGCTAAAAAGTGAATAATCGACAACTAAAACTTGAATTGTACTACATCTTACTGGCTATTACTTCAACTTAGAAGCTTCTTCTGTGTTCTACTATGGTGCATTTTTTGTTTCGGCATACCGCAGCGTGCGACATAGGTTTGCAGACGATAAATGTAACCGTTTCAGAAAGTAGAACGGCCAATGTGACGATCTGGCTTTAAATCGATTCGATAACAGAAGACGAAAACGGACGGATTTCTCAGGTTTTTACTACATATGAACACTTTTCACATTCTCCCGTGCAACGCGGCTGCTAGTCTTTCTTTCATGCAAAATGTTAAGGTTCCACCTCATGTCCAAGCCACCAAAGCCGGCTAAAAAGTGAATAATCGACAACTAAAACTTGAATTGTACTACTTCTTACAGCTATTGCTTCAACTTAGAAGCTTCTTCTGTGTTCTACTATGGTGCTTTTAGTGTCTCCGCATACCGCAGCACGCGACATAGCTTTGCAGACGATAAATGTAACCGTCTCAGAGAGAAAAGCGGCCAATGTGACGATCTGGCTTTAAGTCGATTCGATAACAAATGACGAAAACGGACCGATTTCTCAGGTTTTTACTACATATGAACACTTTTCACATTCTCCCGTGCAACGCCGCTGCTAGTCCTCCTTTCATGCAAAATCTTAAGGTCCTAGGTCATGTCCAAGCCACCAAAGACGGCTAAATTGTGAATAATCGACAACTAAAACTTGATTTGTACTACTTCTTACTGGCTATTACTTCCACTTAGAAGCTTCTTCTTTGTTCTACTATGGTGCTTTTAGTGTCTCCGCATACCGCTGCACGCGACATAGCTTTGCAGACGATAAATGTAACCCTCTCAGAGAGAAGAGCGGCCAATGTGACGATCTGGCTTTAAGTCGATTCGATAACAAATGACGAAAACGGACGGATTTCTCAGGTTTTTACTACATATGAACACTTTTCACATTCTCCCGTGCAACGCGGCTGCCAGTCCTCCTTTCATGCAAAATCTTAACGTCCTAGGTAATGTCCAAGCCACCAAAGCCGGCTAAAAAGTGAATAATCGACAACTAAAACTTGAATTGTACTACTTCTTACTGGCTATTGCTTCAATTTAGAAGCTTCTTCTGTGTTCTACTATGGTGCTTTTAGTGTCTCCACATACCGCAGCACGCTACATAGCTTTGCAGACGATAAATGTAACCGTCTCAGAGAGAAGAGCGGCCATGTGACGATCTGGCTTTAAGTCGAATCGATAACAAATGACGAAAACGGACGGATTTCTCAGGTTTTTACTACATATGAACCCTTTTCACATTCTCCCGTGCAACGCGGCTGCTAGTTCTCCTTTCATGCAAAATCTTAAGGTCCTAGGTCATGTCCAAGCCACCAAAGCCGGCTAAAAAGTGAATAATCGACAACTAAAACTTGAATTGTACTACATCTTACTGGCTATTACTTCAACTTAGAAGCTTCTTCTGTGTTCTACTATGGTGCATTTTTTGTTTCGGCATACCGCAGCGTGCGACATAGGTTTGCAGACGATAAATGTAACCGTTTCAGAAAGTAGAACGGCCAATGTGACGATCTGGCTTTAAATCGATTCGATAACAGAAGACGAAAACGGACGGATTTCTCAGGTTTTTACTACATATGAACACTTTTCACATTCTCCCGTGCAACGCGGCTGCTAGTCTTTCTTTCATGCAAAATCTTAAGGTTCCACCTCATGTCCAAGCCACCAAAGCCGGCTAAAAAGTGAATAATCGACAACTAAAACTTGAATTGTACTACTTCTTACTGGCTATTACTTCAACTTAGAAGCTTCTTCTGTGTTCTACTATGGTGCTTTTAGTGTCTCCACATACCGCAGCACGCTACATAGCTTTGCAGACGATAAATGTAACCGTCTCAGAGAGAAAAGCGGCCAATGTGACGATATGGCTTTAAGTCGATTCGATAACAAATGACGAAAACGGACGGATTTCTCAGGTTTTTATTATATATGAACACTTTTCACATTCTCCCGTGTAACGCGGCTGCTAGTCCTCCTTTCATGCAAAATCTTAAGGTCCTAGGTCATGTCAAAACCACCAAAGACGGCTAAAATGTGAATAATCGACAACTAAAACTTGAATTGTACTACTTCTTACTGGCTATTACTTCCACTTAGAAGCTTCTTCTGTGTTCTACTATGGTGCTTTTAGTGTCTTCGCATACCGCTGCACGCGACATAGCTTTGCAGACGATAAATGTAACCGTCTCAGAGAGAAAAGCGGCCAATGTGACGATCTGGCTTTAAGTCGATTCGATAACAAATGACGAAAACGGACGGATTTCTCAGGTTTTTACTACATATGAACACTTTTCACATTCTCCCGTGCAACGCGGCCGCTGGTCCTCCTTTAATGCAAAATCTTAAGGTCCTAGGTCATGTCCAAGCCACCAAAGCCGGCTAAAAAGTGAATAATCGACAACTAAAACTTGAATTGTACTACTTCTTACTGGCTATTACTTCAACTTAGATGCTTCTTCTGTGTTCTACTATGGTGCTTTTAGTGTCTCCGCATACTGCAGCACGCGACATAGCTTTGCAGACGATAAATGTAACCGTCTCAGAGAGAAGAGCGGCCAATGTGACGATCTGGCTTTAAGTCGAATCGATAACAAATGACGAAAACGGACGGATTTCTCAGGTTGTTACTACATATGAACACTTTTCACATTCTCCCGTGCAACGCGGCTGCTACTCCTTCTTTCATGCAAAATCTTAAGGTCCTAGGTCATGTCCAAGCCACTAAAGCCGGCAATAAATTGAAAAATCAACCACTAAAACTTGAATTGTACTACTTCTTACTGGCTGTTTCTTCAACTTAGAAGCTTCTTCTGTGTTCTACTATGGTGCTTTTAGTGTTTCCGCATACCGCAGCACGCGACATAGCTTTGCAGACGATAAATGTAAACGTATCAGAAAGTAGAACGGCCAATGTGACGATCTGGCTTTAAGTCGATTCGATAACAAATGACGAAAACGGACGGATTTCTCAGGTTTTTACTACATATGAACACTTTTCACATTCTCCCGTGCAACGCGGCTGCTAGTCCTCCTTTCATGCATAATCTTAAGGTCCTAGGTCATATCCAAGCCACCAAAGGCTGCTAAAAAGTGAATAATCGATAATTAAAACTTGAATTGTACTACTTCTTAGTGGCTATTACATCAACTTAGAAGCTTCTTCTGTGTTCCACTATCGTGCGTTTAGTGTCTCCGCATACCGCAGCACGCGACGTAGCTTTGCAGACGATAAATGTAACCGTCTCAGAGAGAAAAGCGGCCAATGTGACGATCTGGCTTTACGTCGATTCGATAACAAATGACGAAAACGGACGTATTTCTTAGGTTTTTACTACATATGAACACTTTTCACATTCTCCCGTGCAACGCGGCCGCTAGTCCTCCTTTAATGCAAAATCTTAAGGTCCTACGTGATGTCCAAGCCACCAAAGCCGGCTAAAAAGTGAATAATCTACAACTAAAACTTGAATTGTACTACATCTTACTGGCTATTGCTTCAACTTAGAAGCTTCTTCTGTGTTCTACTATGGTGCATTTTTTGTTTCGGCATACCGCAGCATGCGACATAGGTTTGCAGACGATAAATGTAACCGTTTCAAAAAGTAGAACGGCCAATGTGACGATCTGGCTTTAAGTCGATTCGATAACAAATGACGAAAACGGACGGATTTCTCAGGTTTTTACTACATATGAACACTTTTCACATTCTCCCGTGCAACGCGGCTGCTAGTCCTCCTTTCATGCAAAATCTTAAGGTCCTAGGTCATGTCCAAGCCACTAAAGCCGCCAATAAAGTGAATAATCGACAACTAAAACTTGAATTGTACTACTTCTTACTGGCTGTTTCTTCAACTTAGAAGCTTCTTCTGTGTTCTACTATGGTGCTTTTAGTGTTTCCGCATACCGCAGCACGCGACATAGCTTTGCAGACGATAAATGTAACCGTCTCAGAGAGAAAAGCGGCCAATGTGACGATCTGGCTTTAAGTCGAATCGATAAGAAATGACGAAAACAGACGGATATCTCAGGTTTTTACTACATATGAACACTTTTCACATTCTCCCGTGCAACGCGGCTGCTAGTCGTCCTTTCATGCAAAATCCTATGATCCTAGGTCATGTCCAAGCCACCAAAGCCGGCTAAAAAGTGAATAATCGACAACTAAAACTTGAATTGTACTACTTCTTACTGGCTATTACTTCAACTTAGAACTTCTTCTGTGTTCTACTATGGTGCATTTTTTGTTTCGGCATACCGCAGCATGCGACATAGGTTTGCAGACTATAAATGTAACCGTTTCAGAAAGTAGAACGGCCAATGTGACGACCTGGCTTTAAGTCGATTCGATAACAGAAGACGAAAACGGACGGATTTCTCAGGTTTTTACTACATATGAACACTTTTCACATTCTCCCATGCAACGCTTCTGCAAGGCCTCCTTTCATGCAAAATCTTAAGGTCCTAGGTTATGTCCAAGCCACCAAAGCCGGCTATAAAGTGAATAATCGACAACTAAAACTTGAATTGTACTACTTCTTACTGGCTATTACTTCCACTTAGAAGCTTCTTCTGTGTTCTACTATAGTGCTTTTAAGGTCTCCACATACCGCAGCACGCGACATAGCTTTGCAGACGATAAATGTAACCGTTTCAGAGAGAAGAGCGGCTAATGTGACGATCTGGCTTTAAGTCGATTCGATAACAAATGACGAAAACGGACGGATTCCTCAGGTTTTTACTACATATGAACACTTTTCACATTCTCCCGTGCAACGCGGCTGCTAGTCCTCCTTTCATGCAGGATATTATGGTCCTAGCTCATGTCCAAGGCACCAAAGAAGGGTAAAAAGTCAATAATCGATACCTAAAACTTGAATTGTAGTACTTCTTACTGGCTATTACATCAACTTAGAAGCTTCATCTGTGTTCTACTATGGTGCATTTAGTGTCTCCGCATACCGCTGCACGCGACATAGCTTTGCAGACGATAAATGTAACCGTCTCAGAGAGAAAAGCGGCCAATGTGACGATATGGCTTTAAGTCGATTCGATAACAAATGACGAAAACGGACGGATTTCTCAAGTTTTTACTACATATGAACACTTTTCACATTCTCCCGTGCAACGCGGCTGCTAGTCCTCCTTTCATGCAAAATCTTAAGGTCCTAGGTCATGTCCAAGCCACCAAAGCCGGCTAAAATGTGAATAATCGACAACTAAAACTTGAATTGTACTACTTCTTACTGGCTATTACTTCCACTTAGAAGCTTCTTCTTTGTTCTACTATGGTGCTTTTAGTGTCTCCGCATACCGCTGCACGCGACATAGCTTTGCAGACGATAAATGTAACCGTCTCAGAGAGAAGAGCGGCCAATGTGACGATCTGGCTTTAAGTCGATTCGATAACAAATGACGAAAACGGACGGATTTCTCAGGTTTTTACTACATATGAACACTTTTCACATTCTCCCGTGCAACGCGGCTGCTAGTCCTCCTTTCATGCAAAATCTTAAGGTTCTAGGTCATGTCCAAGCCACTAAAGCCGGCAATAAAGTGAATAATCGACAACTAAAACTTCAATTGTACTACTTCTTACTGGCTGTTTCTTCAACTTAGAAGCTTCTTCTGTGTTCTACTGTGGTGCTTTTAGTGTTTCCGCATACCGCAGCACGCGACATAGCTTTGCAGACGATAAATGTAACCGTCTCAGAGAGAAAAGCGGCCAATGTGACGATCTGGCTGTAAGTCGAATCGATAAGAAATGACGAAAACAGACGGATATCTCAGGTTTTTACTACATATGAACACTTTTCACATTCTCCCGTGCAACGCGGGTGCTAGTCGTCCTTTCATGCAAAATCTTATGATCCTAGGTCATGTCCAAGCCACCAAAGCCGGCTAAAAAGTGAATAATCGACAACTAAAACTTGAATTGTACTACTTCTTACTGGCTATTACTTCAACTTAGAACTTCTTCTGTGTTCTACTATGGTGCATTTTTTGTTTCGGCATACCGCAGCATGCGACATAGGTTTGCAGACGATAAATGTAACCGTTTCAGAAAGTAGAACGGCCAATGTGACGACCTGGCTTTAAGTCGATTCGATAACAGTAGACGAAAACGGGCGGATTTCTCAGGTTTTTACTACATATGAACACTTTTCACATTCTCCCGTGCAACGCTTCTGCAAGTCCTCCTTTCATGCAACATCTTATGTCCTAGCTCAAGTCCAAGGCACCAAAGAAGCGTAAAAAGTCAATAATCGATACCTAAAACTTGAATTGTACTACATCTTACTGGGTATTACATCATGTTAGAACCTTCATCTGTGTTCTACTCTGGTGCTTTTAGTGTCTCCGCATACCGCAGCACGCGACACAGCTTTGCATACAAAAAATGTAAGCGTTTCAGACAGAACTGCAGCCAATGTGACGATCTGGCTCTAAGTCGATTTGATAACAAATGATGAAAACGGGCGGATTTCTCAGGTTTGTACTACATATGAACACTTTTCACATTCTCCCGTGCAACGCGGCTGCTAGTCCTCCTTTCATGCAGGATATTATTGTCCTAGCTCATGTCCAAGGCACCAAAGAAAAGTAAAAAGTCAATAATCGATACCTAAAACTTGAATTGTACTACTTCTTACTGGCTATTACATCAACTTAGAAGCTTCATCTGTGTTCTACTATGGTGCATTTAGTGTCTCCGCATACCGCTGCACGCGACATAGCTTTGCAGACGATAAATGTAACCGTCTCAGAGAGAAAAGCGTCCATTGTGACGATCTGGCTTTAAGTCGATTCGATAACAAATGACGAAAATGGACGGGTATCTCAGGTTTTTACTACATATGAACACTTTTCACATTCTCCCGTGCAACGCGGCTGCTAGTCGTCTTTTTATGCAAAATCTTATGATCCTAGGTCATGTCCAAGTCACTAAAGCCGGCAATAAAGTGAATAATCGACAACTAAAACTTGAATTGTACTACTTCTTACTGGCTATTGCTTCAACTTAGAAGCATCTTCTGTGTTCTACTATGGTGCTTTTAGTGTTTCCGCATACAGCAGCACGCGACATAGCTTTGCAGACGATAAAAGTAACCGTCTCTGAGAGAAAAGCGGCCAATGTGACGATCTGGCTTTAAGTCGAATCGATAAGAAATGACGAAAACAGACGGATATCTCAGGTTTTTACTACATATGAACACTTTTCACATTCTCCCGTGCAACGCGTCTGCTAGTCGTCCTTTCATGCAAAATCTTATGATCCTAGGTCATGTCCAAGCCACCAAAGCCGGCTAAAAAGTGAATAATCGACAACTAAAACTTGAATTGTACTACTTCTTACAGGCTATTACTTCAACTTAGAAGCTTCTTCTGTGTTCTACTATGGTGCATTTTTTGTTTCGGCATACCGCAGCATGCGACATAGGTTTGCAGACGATAAATGTAACCGTTTCAGAAAGTAGAACGGCGAATGTGACGACCTGGTTTTAAGTCGATTCGATAACAGAAGACGAAAACGGACGGATGTCTCAGGTTTTTACTACATATGAACACTTTTCACATTCTCCCGTGCAACGCTTCTGCAAGTCCTCCTTTCATGCAAAATCTTAAGGTCCTAGGTCATGTCCAAGCCACCAAAGCCGGCTAAAAAGTGACTAATCGACATCTAAAACTTGAATTCTACTACTTCTTACCGGCTATTACTTCAACTTAGAAGCTTCTTCTGTGTTCTACTATGGTTCTTTTAGTGTCTCCGCATACCGCAGCATGCGACATAGCTTTGCAGACGATAAATGTAACCGTCTCAGAGAGAAAAGCGGCCAATGTGACGATCTGGCTTAAAGTCGATTCGATAACAAATGAGGAAAACGGACGGATTTCTTAGGTTTTTACTACATATGAACACTTTTCAGCCTCTTCCGTGCAACGCGGCTGCTAGCCGTCCTTTCATGCAAAATCTTATGGTCCTAGGTCATGTCGAAGCCACCAAAGCCGGCTAAAAAGTGAATAATCGACAACTAAAACTTGAATTGTACTACTACTTACTGGCTATTACTTCAACTTCGAAGCTTCTTCTGTGTTCTACTATGGTGCTTTTAGTGTCTCCGCATACCGCAGCACGCGACATAGCTTCGCAGACGATAAATGTAACCGTTTCAGAGAGAAGAACGGCCAATGTGAGGATCTGGCTTTAAGTCGATTCGATAACAAAAGACGTAAACGGACGGATTTCACAGGTTTTTACTACATATGAACACTTTTAACATTCTCCCGTGCAACGCGGCTGCTAGTCCTCCTTTCATGCAAAATCTTAAGGTCCTAGGTCATGTCCAAGCCACCAAAGCCGGCTAAAAATCAAAAATCGATAACCAAAACTTGAATTGTACTGCTTCTTACTGGCTATTGCTTCAACTTAGAAGCTTCTTCTGTGTTCTACTATGGTGCTTTTAAAGTCTCCGCATACCGCAGCACGCGACATAGCTTTGCAGACGATAAATGTAACCGTTTCAGAGAGAAGAGCGGCCAATGTGACGATATGGCTTTAAGTCGATTCGATAACAAATGACGAAAACGGACGGATTTCTCAGGTTTTTACTACTTATGAACCCTTTTCACATTCTCCCGTGCAACGCGGCTGCTAGTCCTCCTTTCATGCAAAATCTTAAGGTTCCACCTCATGTCCAAGGCACCAAAGCCGGCTAAAAATCAAAAATCGATAACAAAAACTTGAATTGTACTGCTTCTTACTGGCTATTGGTTCAACTTAGAAGCTTCTTCTGTGTTCTACTATGGTGCTTTTAGTGTCTCCGCATACCGCAGCACGCGACATAGCTTTGCAGACGATAAATGTAATCGTCTCAGAGAGAAAAGCGGCCAATGTGACGATCTGGCTTTAAGTCGATTCGATAACAAATGACGAAAACCGGCGGATTTCTCAGGTTTTACTACATATGAACCCTTTTCACATTCTCCCGTGCAACGCGGCTGCTTGTCCTCCATTCATGCAAAATCTTAAGGTTCCACCTCATGTCCAGGGCACCAAAGCCGGCTAAAAATCAATAATCGATAACCAAAACTTGAATTGTACTGCTTCTTACTGGCTATTGCTTCAACTTAGAAGCTTCTTCTGTGTTCTACTGTGGTGCTTTTAGTGTCTCCGCATACCGCAGCACGCGACATAGCTTTGCAGACGATAAATGTAACCGTCTCAGAGAGAAAAGCGGCCAATGTGACGATCTGGCTTTAAGTCGATTCGATAACAAATGACGAAAACGGACGGATTTCTCAGGTTTTTACTGCATATGAACACTTTTCACATTCTCCCGTGCAACGCGGCTGCAAGTCCTCCTTTCATGCAAAATGTTAAGGTCCTAGGTCATGTCCAAGCCACCAAAGCCGGCTGTTGTTTTTGTTGTCTTCAGTCCTGAGACTGGTTTGATGCAGCTCTCCATGCTACTCTATCCTGTGCAAGCTGCTTCATCTCCCAGTATCTACTGCAACCTACATCCTTCTGAATCTGCTTAGTGTACTCATCTGTCGGTCTCCCTCTACGATTTTTTCCCTCCACGCTGCCCTCCAATGCTAAATTTGTGATCCCTTGATGCCTCAAAGCATGTCCTACCAACCGATCCCTTCTTCTAGTCAAGTTGTGCCACAAACTTCTCTTCTCCCCAATCCTATTTAATACCTCCTCATTAGTTACGTGATCTATCCACCTTATCTTCAGTATTCTTCTGTAGCACCACATTTCGAAAGCTTCTATTCTCTTCTTGTCCAAACTAGTTATCGTCCATGTTTCACTTCCATACATGGCTGCACTCCAAACAAATACTTTCAGAAACGACTTCCTGATACATAAATCTATATTCGATGTTAACAAATTTCTCTTCCTCAGAAACGCTTTCCTTGCCATTGCCAGTCTACATTTTATATCCTCTCTACTTCGACCATCATCAGTAATTTTACTTCCTAAATAGCAAAACTCCTTTACTACTTTAAGTGTCTCATTTCCTAATCTAATTCCCTCAGCATCACCCGATTTACTTTCATTACATTCCATTATCCTCGTTTTGCTTTTGTTAATGTTCATCTTATATCCTCCTTTCAAGACACTGTCCATTCCGTTCAACTGCTCTTCCAAGTCCTTTGCCGTCTCTGACAGAATTACAATGTCATCGGCGAACCTCAAAGTTTTTCTTCGTCTCCATGAATTTTAATACCTACTCCAAATTTTCCTTTTGTTTCCTTTACTGCTTGCTCAATATACAGATTGAATAACATCGGGGAGAGGCTACAACCCTGTCTCACTCCTTTCCCAACCACTGCTTCCCTTTCATGCCCCTCGACTCTTATGACTGCCATCTGGTTTCTGTACAAATTATAAATAGCCTTACGCTCCCTGTATTTTACCCCTGCCACCTTTAGAATTTGAAAAAGAGTATTCCATTGTCAAAAGCTTTCTCTAAGTATACAAATGCTAGAAACGTAGGTTTGCCTTTTCTTAGTCTTTCTTCTAAGATAAATCGTAGGGTCAGTATTGCCTCACGTGTTCCAACATTTCGACGGAATCCAAACTGATCCACCCCGAGGTCTGCATCTACCAGTTTTTCTATTAGTCTGTAAAGAATTCGCGTTAATATTTTGCAGCCGTGGCTAATTAAACTGATAGTTCGGTAATTTTCACATCTCTCAGCACCTGCTTTCTTTGGGATTGGAATTATTATATTGTTCTTGAAGTCTGAGGGTATTTCGCCTGTCTCAACAACAAAGCCGCCTAAAAAGTGAATAATAAACAACTAACACTTGAATTGTCCTACATCTTACTGGCTATTGCTTCAACTTAGAAGCTTCTTCTGTGGTCTACTATGGTGGTTTTAGTGTCTCCGCATAACGCAGCTCGCGACATAGCTTTGCAGACGATAAATGTAACCGTCTCAGAGAGAAAAGCGGCCAATGTGACGATCTGGCTTTAAGTCGATTCGATAACAAATGACGAAAACGGACCGATTTCTCAGGTTTTTACTACATATGAACACTTTTCACATTCTCCCGTGCAACGCGTCTGCTAGTCGTCCTTTCATGCAAAATCTTATGATCCTAGGTCATGTCCAAGCCACCAAAGCCGGCTAAAAAGTGAATAATCGACAACTAAAACTTGAATTGTACTACTTCTTACAGGCTATTACTTCAACTTAGAAGCTTCTTCTGTGTTCTACTATGGTGCATTTTTTGTTTCGGCATACCGCAGCATGCGACATAGGTTTGCAGACGATAAATGTAACCGTTTCAGAAAGTAGAACGGCGAATGTGACGACCTGGTTTTAAGTCGATTCGATAACAGAAGACGAAAACGGACGGATGTCTCAGGTTTTTACTACATATGAACACTTTTCACATTCTCCCGTGCAACGCTTCTGCAAGTCCTCCTTTCATGCAAAATCTTAAGGTCCTAGGTCATGTCCAAGCCACCAAAGCCGGCTAAAAAGTGACTAATCGACAACTAAAACTTGAATTCTACTACTTCTTACCGGCTATTACTTCAACTTAGAAGCTTCTTCTGTGTTCTACTATGGTTCTTTTAGTGTCTCCGCATACCGCAGCATGCGACATAGCTTTGCAGACGATAAATGTAACCGTCTCAGAGAGAAAAGCGGCCAATGTGACGATCTGGCTTAAAGTCGATTCGATAACAAATGAGGAAAACGGACGGATTTCTTAGGTTTTTACTACATATGAACACTTTTCAGCCTCTTCCGTGCAACGCGGCTGCTAGCCGTCCTTTCATGCAAAATCTTATGGTCCTAGGTCATGTCGAAGCCACCAAAGCCGGCTAAAAAGTGAATAATTGACAACTAAAACTTGAATTGTACTACTACTTACTGGCTATTACTTCAACTTCGAAGCTTCTTCTGTGTTCTACTATGGTGCTTTTAGTGTCTCCGCATACCGCAGCTCGCGACATAGCTTCGCAGACGATAAATGTAACCGTTTCAGAGAGAAGAACGGCCAATGTGAGGATCTGGCTTTAAGTCGATTCGATAACAAAAGACGTAAACGGACGGATTTCACAGGTTTTTACTACATATGAACACTTTTAACATTCTCCCGTGCAACGCGGCTGCTAGTCCTCCTTTCATGCAAAATCTTAAGGTCCTAGGTCATGTCCAAGCCACCAAAGCCGGCTAAAAGTTGAATAATCGACAACTAAAACTTGAATTGTACTACTTCTTACTGGCTATTACTTCAACTTAGAAGCTTCTTCTGTGTTCTACTATGGTGCTTTTAGTGTCTCCGCATACCGCAGCATGCGACATAGCTTTGCAGACGATAAATGTAACCGTTTCAGAGAGAAGAGCGGCCAATGTGACGATATGGCTTTAAGTCGATTCGATAACAAATGACGAAAACGGACGGATTTCTCAGGTTTTTACTACTTATGAACCCTTTTCACATTCTCCCGTGCAACGCGGCTGCTAGTCCTCCTTTCATGCAAAATCTTAAGGTTCCACCTCATGTCCAAGGCACCAAAGCCGGCTAAAAATCAAAAATCGATAACAAAAACTTGAATTGTACTGCTTCTTACTGGCTATTGGTTCAACTTAGAAGCTTCTTCTGTGTTCTACTATGGTGCTTTTAGTGTCTCCGCATACCGCAGCACGCGACATAGCTTTGCAGACGATAAATGTAATCGTCTCAGAGAGAAAAGCGGCCAATGTGACGATCTGGCTTTAAGTCGATTCGATAACAAATGACGAAAACCGGCGGATTTCTCAGGTTTTACTACATATGAACCCTTTTCACATTCTCCCGTGCAACGCGGCTGCTTGTCCTCCATTCATGCAAAATCTTAAGGTTCCACCTCATGTCCAGGGCACCAAAGCCGGCTAAAAATCAATAATCGATAACCAAAACTTGAATTGTACTGCTTCTTACTGGCTATTGCTTCAACTTAGAAGCTTCTTCTGTGTTCTACTGTGGTGCTTTTAGTGTCTCCGCATACCGCAGCACGCGACATAGCTTTGCAGACGATAAATGTAACCGTCTCAGAGAGAAAAGCGGCCAATGTGACGATCTGGCTTTAAGTCGATTCGATAACAAATGACGAAAACGGACGGATTTCTCAGGTTTTTACTGCATATGAACACTTTTCACATTCTCCCGTGCAACGCGGCTGCAAGTCCTCCTTTCATGCAAAATGTTAAGGTCCTAGGTCATGTCCAAGCCACCAAAGCCGGCTGTTGTTTTTGTTGTCTTCAGTCCTGAGACTGGTTTGATGCAGCTCTCCATGCTACTCTATCCTGTGCAAGCTGCTTCATCTCCCAGTATCTACTGCAACCTACATCCTTCTGAATCTGCTTAGTGTACTCATCTGTCGGTCTCCCTCTACGATTTTTTCCCTCCACGCTGCCCTCCAATGCTAAATTTGTGATCCCTTGATGCCTCAAAGCATGTCCTACCAACCGATCCCTTCTTCTAGTCAAGTTGTGCCACAAACTTCTCTTCTCCCCAATCCTATTTAATACCTCCTCATTAGTTACGTGATCTATCCACCTTATCTTCAGTATTCTTCTGTAGCACCACATTTCGAAAGCTTCTATTCTCTTCTTGTCCAAACTAGTTATCGTCCATGTTTCACTTCCATACATGGCTGCACTCCAAACAAATACTTTCAGAAACGACTTCCTGATACATAAATCTATATTCGATGTTAACAAATTTCTCTTCCTCAGAAACGCTTTCCTTGCCATTGCCAGTCTACATTTTATATCCTCTCTACTTCGACCATCATCAGTAATTTTACTTCCTAAATAGCAAAACTCCTTTACTACTTTAAGTGTCTCATTTCCTAATCTAATTCCCTCAGCATCACCCGATTTACTTTCATTACATTCCATTATCCTCGTTTTGCTTTTGTTAATGTTCATCTTATATCCTCCTTTCAAGACACTGTCCATTCCGTTCAACTGCTCTTCCAAGTCCTTTGCCGTCTCTGACAGAATTACAATGTCATCGGCGAACCTCAAAGTTTTTCTTCGTCTCCATGAATTTTAATACCTACTCCAAATTTTCCTTTTGTTTTCTTTACTGCTTGCTCAATATACAGATTGAATAACATCGGGGAGAGGCTACAACCCTGTCTCACTCCTTTCCCAACCACTGCTTCCCTTTCATGCCCCTCGACTCTTATGACTGCCATCTGGTTTCTGTACAAATTATAAATAGCCTTACGCTCCCTGTATTTTACCCCTGCCACCTTTAGAATTTGAAAAAGAGTATTCCATTGTCAAAAGCTTTCTCTAAGTATACAAATGCTAGAAACGTAGGTTTGCCTTTTCTTAGTCTTTCTTCTAAGATAAATCATAGGGTCAGTATTGCCTCACGTGTTCCAACATTTCGACGGAATCCAAACTGATCCACCCCGAGGTCTGCATCTACCAGTTTTTCTATTAGTCTGTAAAGAATTCGCGTTAATATTTTGCAGCCGTGGCTAATTAAACTGATAGTTCGGTAATTTTCACATCTCTCAGCACCTGCTTTCTTTGGGATTGGAATTATTATATTGTTCTTGAAGTCTGAGGGTATTTCGCCTGTCTCAACAACAAAGCCGCCTAAAAAGTGAATAATAAACAACTAACACTTGAATTGTCCCACATCTTACTGGCTATTGCTTCAACTTAGAAGCTTCTTCTGTGGTCTACTATGGTGGTTTTAGTGTCTCCGCATAACGCAGCTCGCGACATAGCTTTGCAGACGATAAATGTAACCGTCTCAGAGAGAAAAGCGGCCAATGTGACGATCTGGCTTTAAGTCGATTCGATAACAAATGACGAAAACGGACCGATTTCTCAGGTTTTTACTACATATGAACACTTTTCACATTCTCCCGTGCAACGCTTCTGCTATTACTTCCTTCATGCATAATCTTAAGGTCCGAGGTCATATCCAAGCCACCAAAGGCTGCTAAAATGTGAATAATCGATAATTAAAACTTGAATTGTACTACTTCTTACTGGCTATTACTTCAACTTAGAAGCTTCTTCTGTGTTCTACTATGGTGCTTTTAGTGTCTCCGCATACCGCATCACGCGACATAGCTTCGCAGACGATAAATGTAACCGTTTCAGAGAGAATAACGGCCAATGTGAGGATCTGGCTTTAAGTCGATTCTATAACAAAAGACGAAAACGTACGGATTTCTCAGGTTTTTACTACATATGAACACTTTTCACATTCTCCCGTGCAACGCGGCTGCAAGTCCTCCTTTCATGCAAAATCTTAAGGTCCTAGGTCATGTCCAAGCCACTAAAGCCGGCAATAAAGTGAATAATCGACAACTAATACTTGAATTGTACTACTTCTTACTGGCTGTTTCTTCAACTTAGAAGCTTCTTCTGTGTTCTAGTATGGTGCTTTTAGTGTTTCCGCATACCGCAGCACGCGACTTAGGTTTGCAGACGATAAATGTAACCGTCTCAGAGAGAAGAACGGCCAATGTGACGATCTGGCTTTAAGTCGATTCGATAACAAATGCCGAAAGCGGACGGATTTCTCAGGTTTTTACTACATATGATCACTTTTCACATTCTCGCGTGCAACGCGGCTGCTAGTCCTCCTATCATGCATAATCTTAAGGTTCCATCTCATGTCAATGCCACCAAAGCCGGCTAAAAAGTGAATAATAGACAACTAAAACTTGAATTGTACTACTTCTTACTGGCTATTGCTTCAACTTAGAAGCTTCTTCTGTGTTCTACTATGGTGCTTTTAGTGCCTCCGCATACCGCAGCACGCGACATAGCTTTGCAGACGATAAATGTAACCGTCTCAGAGAGAAAAGCGGCCAATGTGACGATATGGCTTTAAGTCGATTCGATAACAAATGACGAAAACGGACGGATTTCTCAGGTTTTTACTACATATGAACACTTTTCACATTCTCCAGTGCAACGCGGCTGCTAGTCCTCTTTTCATGCAAAATCTTAAGGTCCTAGGTCATGTCCAAGCCACCAAAGCCGGCTAAAATGTGAATAATCGACAACTAAAACTTGAATTGTACTACTTCTTACTGGCTATTACTTCCACTTAGAAGCTTCTTCTGTGTTCTACTATGGTGCTTTTAGTGTCTCCGCATACCGCTGCACGCGACATAGCTTTGCAGACGATAAATGTAACCGTCTCAGAGAGAAAAGCGGCCAATGTGACGATCTGGCTTTAAGTCGATTCGATAACAAATGACGAAGACGGACAGATTTCTCAGGTTTTTACTACATATGAACACTTTTCACATTCTCCCGTGCATCGCGGCTGCTAGTCCTCCTTTCATGCAAAATCTTAAGTTCCTAGGTCATGTCCAAGCCACCAAAGCCGGCTAAAAGTTGAATAATCGACAACTAAAACTTGAATTGTACTACTTCTTACTGGCTATTACTTCAACTTAGAAGCTTCTTCTGTGTTCTACTATGGTGCTTTTAGTGTCTCCGCATACCGCAGCACGCGACATAGCTTTGCAGACGATAAATGTAACCGTCTCATAGAAAAAAGCGGCCAATGTGACGATCTGGCTTTAAGTCGATTCGATAACAAATGACGAAAACGGACGGATTTATTAGGTTTTTACTACATATGAACACATTTCACATTCTCCAGTGCAACGCGGCTGCTAGTCCTCCTTTCATGCATAATCTTAAGGTCCTAGGTCATATCCAAGCAACCAAAGGCTGCTAAAAAGTGAATAATCGATAATTAAAACTTGAATTGTACTACTTCTTACTGGCTATTACATCAACTTAGAAGCTTCATCTGTGTTCTACTATGGTGCATTTAGTGTCTCCGCATACCGCTGCACGCGACATAGCTTTGCAGACGATAAATGTAACCGTCTCAGAGAGAAAAGCGGCCAATGTGACGATCTGGCTTTAAGTCGATTGGAAAAAAAAATTACGAAAACGGACGGATTTCTCAGGTTGTTACTACATATGAACACTTTTCACATTTTCCCGTGCAACGCGGCTGCTAGTCGTCTTTTCATGCAAAATCTTATAATCCAAGGTCATGTCCAAGCCACTAAAGCCGGCAATAAAGTGAATAATCGACAACTAAAACTTGAATTGTACTACTTCTTACTGGCTGTTTCTTCAACTTAGAAGCTTCTTCTGTGTTCTACTATGGTACTTTTAGTGTTTCCGCATACCGCAGCACGCGACATAGCTTTGCAGACGATAAATGTAACCGTCTCAGAGAGAAAAGCGGCTAATGTGACGATCTGGCTTTAAGTCGAATCGATAACAAATGACGAAAACAGACGGATATCTCAGGTTTTTACTACATATGAACACTTTTCACATTCTCCCGTGCAACGCGGCTGCTAGTCGTCCTTTCATACAAAATCTTATGATCCTAGGTCATGTCCAAGCCACCAAAGCCGGCTAAAAAGTGAATAATCGACAACTAAAACTTGAATTGTACTACTTCTTACTGGCTATTACTTCAACTTAGAAGCTTCTTCTGTGTTCTACTATGGTGCATTTTTTGTTTCGGCATACCGCAGCATGCGACATAAGTTTGCAGACGATAAATGTAACTGTTTCAGAAAGTAGAACGGCCATTGTGACGACCTGGCTTTAAGTCGATTCGATAACAGAAGACGAAAACGGACGGATTTCTCAGGTTTTTACTACATATGAACACTTTTCACATTCTCCCGTGCAACGCTTCTGCAAGTCCTCCTTTCATGCAAAATCTTAAGATCCTACGTCATGTCCAAGCCACCAAATCCGGCTATAAAGTGAATAATCGACAACTAAAACTTGAATTGTACTACTTCTTACTGGCTGTTTCTTCAACTTAGAAGCTTCTTCGGTGTTCTACTATGGTGCTTTTAAGGTCTCCGCATACCGCAGCACGCGACATAGCTTTGCAGACGATAAATGTAACCGTTTCAGAGAGAAGAGCGGCCAATGTGACGATCTGGCTTTAAGTCGATTCGATAACAAATGACGAAAACGGACGGATTCCTCAGGTTTTTACTACATATGAACACTTTTCACATTCTCCCGTGCAACGCGGCTGCTAGTCCTACTTTCATGCAACATCTTATGTCCTAGCTCATGTCCAAGGCACCAAAGAAGCGTAAAAAGTCAATAATCGATTCCTAAAACTTGAATTGTACTACTTCTTACTGGCTATTACAACAACTTAGAAGCTTCATCTGTGTTCTACTATGGTGCATTTAGTGTCTCCGCATACCGCTGCACGCGACATAGCTTTGCAGACGATAAATGTAACCGTCTCAGAGAGAAAAGCGGCCAATGTGACGATCTGGCTTTAAGTCGATTCGATAACAAATGACGAAAACGGACGGATTTCTCAGGTTTTTACTACATATGAACACTTTTCACATTCTCCCGTGCATCGCGGCTGCTAGTCCTCCTTTCATGCAAAATCTTAAGTTCCTAGGTCATGTCCAAGCCACCAAAGCCGGCTAAAAGTTGAATAATCGACAACTAAAACTTGAATTGTACTACTTCTTACTGGCTATTACTTCAACTTAGAAGCTTCTTCTGTGTTCTACTATGGTGCTTTTAGTGTCTCCCCATACCGCAGCACGCGACATAGCTTTGCAGACGATAAATGTAACCGTCTCAGAGAAAAAAGCGGCCAATGTGACGATCTGGCTTTAAGTCGATTCGATAACAAATGACGAAAACGGACGGATTTATCAGGTTTTTACTACATATGAACACTTTTCACATTCTCCAGTGCAACGCGACTGCTAGTCCTCCTTTCATGCATAATCTTAAGGTCCTAGGTCATATCCAAGCCACCAAAGGCTGCTAAAAATTGAATAATCGATAATTAAAACTTGAATTGTACTACTTCTTACTGGCTATTACATCAACTTAGAAGCTTCTTCTGTGTTCTACTATCGTGCGTTTAGTGTCTCCGCATACCGCAGCACGCGACATAGCTTTGCAGACGATAAATGTAACCGTCTCAGAGAGAAAAGCGGCCAATATGACGATCTGGCTTTAAGTCGATTCGATAACAAATGACGAAAACGGACGGATTTCTCAGGTTTTTACTACATATGAACACTTTTCACATTCTCCCGTGCATCGCGGCTGCTAGTCCTCCTTTCATGCAAAATCTTAAGTTCCTAGGTCATGTCCAAGCCACCAAAGCCGGCTAAGAGTTGAATAATCGACAACTAAAACTTTAATTTTACTACTTATTACTGGCTATTACTTCAACTTAGAAGCTTCTTCTGTGTTCTACTATGGTGCATTTAGTGTCTCCGAATACCGCAGCACGCGACATAGCTTTGCAGACGATAAATGTAACCGTCTCAGAGAGAAAAGCGGCCAATGTGACGATCTGGCTTCAAGTCGATTCGATATTAAATGACGAAAACGAACGGATTTCTCCGGTTTTTACTACATATGAGCACTTTTCACATTCTCCCGTGCAACGCGGCTGCTAGTCCTCCTTTCATGCAAAATCTTAAGTTCCTAGGTCATGTCCAAGCCACCAAAGCCGGCTAAAAGTTGAATAATCGACAACTAAAACTTGAATTGTACTACTTCTTACTGGCTATTACTTCAACTTAGAAGCTTCTTCTGTGTTCTACTATGGTGCTTTTAAGGTCTCCGCATACCGCAGCACGCGACACAGCTTTGCATACAAAAAATGTAACCGTTTCAGACAGAACTGCGGCCAATGTGACGATCTGGCTTTAAGTCGATTAGAAAAAAAATTACGAAAACGGACGGATTTCTCAGGTTTTTACTACATATGAACACTTTTCACATTCTCCCGTGCATCTCGGCTGCTAGTCCTCCTTTCATGCAAAATCTTAAGTTCCTAGGTCATGTCCAAGCCACCAAAGCCGGCTAAAAGTTGAATAATCGATACCAAAAACTTGAATTGTACTACTTCTTACCGGCTATTACATCAACTTAGAAGCTTCATCTGTGTTCTACTATGGTGCATTTAGTGTCTCCGCATACCGCTGCACGCGACATAGCTTTGCAGACGATAAATGTAACCGTCTCAGAGAGAAAAGCGGCCAATGTGAAGATCTGGATTTAAGTCGATTAGAAAAAAAATTACGAAAACGGACTGATTTCTCAGGTTGTTACTACATATGAACACTTTTCACATTCTCCCGTGCAACGCGGCTGCTAGTCGTCTTTTCATGCAAAATCTTATGATCCAAGGTCATGTCCAAGCCACCAAAGCCGGCTAAAAAGTGAATAATCGACAACTAAAACTTGAATTTTACTACTTCTTACTGGCTATTACTTCAACTTAGAAGCTTCTTCTGTGTTCTACTATGGTGCTTTTAGTGTCTCCGCATACCGCAGCACGCGAAATAGCTTTGCAGCCGATAAATGTAACCGTCTCAGAGAGAAAAGCGGCCAATGTGACGATATAGATTTAAGTCGATTCGATAACAAATGACGAAAAGGGACGGATTTCTCAGGATTTTACTACATATGAACACTTTTCACATTCTCCCGTGAAACGCGGCTGCCAGTCCTCCTTTCATGCTAAATCTTAACGTACTAGGTGATGTCCAAGCCACCAAAGCCGGCTAAAAAGTGAATAATCGACACTAAAACTTGAAATGTACTACTTCTTACTGGCTATTGCTTCAACTTAGAAGCTACCTCTGTGTTCTGCTATAGTGCTTTTAAAGTCTCCGCATGCCGCAGCACCCGACATAGCATTGCAGACGATAAAGGTAACCGTCTCAGAGAGAAGAGCGGCCAATGTGACGATCTGGCTTTAAGTCGATTCAATAACAAATGACGAAAACGGAGGGATTTCTCAGGATTTTACTAAATATGAACACTTTTCACATTCTCCCGTGCAACGCGGCTGCTAGTCCTCCCTTCATGCAAAATCTTAAGGTCCTAGGTCATGTCAAAGCCACCAAAGCCGGCTAAAAAGTGAATAATCGACAACTAAATCTTCAATTGTACTACTTCTTACTGGCTATTACTTCAACTTAGAAGCTTCTTCTGTGTTCTACTATGGTGCATTTTTTGTTTCGGCATACCGCAGCATGCGACATAGGTTTGCAGACGATAAATGTAACTGTTTCAGAAAGTAGAACGGCCAATGTGACGACCTGGCTTTATGTCGATTCGATAACAGAAGACGAAAACGGACGGATTTCTCAGGTTTTTACTAAATATGAACACTTTTCACATTCTCCCGTGCAACGCTTCTGCAAGTCCTCCTTTCATGCAAAATCTTAAGATCCTAGGTTATGTCCAAGCCACCAAAGCCGGCTATAAAGTGAATAATCGACAACTAAAACTTGAATTGTACTACTTCTTACTGGCTTTTTCTTCAACTTAGAAGCTTCTTCTGTGTTCTACTATGGTGCTTTTAAGGTCTCCGCATACCGCAGCACGCGACATAGCTTTGCAGACGATAAATGTAACCGTTTCAGAGAGAAGAGCGGCCAATGTGACGATCTGGCTTTAAGTCGATTTGATAACAAATGATGAAAACGGACGGATTTCTCAGGTTTGTACTACATATGAACACTTTAGCATTCTCCCGTGCAACGCGGCTGCTAGTCCTCCTTTCATGCAGGATATTATGGTCCTAGCTCATGACGAAGGCACCAAAGAAGGGTAAAAAGTCAATAATCGATACCTAAAACTTGAATTGTACTACTTCTTACTGGCTATTACATCAACTTAGAAGCTTCATCTGTGTTCTACTATGGTTCATTTAGTGTCTCCGCATATCGCTGCACGCGACATAGCTTTGCAGACGATAAATGTAACCGTCTCAGAGAGAAAAGCG
Source organism: Schistocerca gregaria (assembly GCF_023897955.1). Taxonomy (NCBI): domain Eukaryota; kingdom Metazoa; phylum Arthropoda; class Insecta; order Orthoptera; family Acrididae; genus Schistocerca; species Schistocerca gregaria. The sequence goes on from NC_064928.1 coordinate 224,478,046, forward strand.
GCCAATGTGACGATCTGGCTTTAAGTCGATTAGAAAAAAAAATTACGAAAACGGACGGATTTCTCAGGTTGTTACTACATATGAACACTTTTCACATTTTCCCGTGCAACGCGGCTGCTAGTCGTCTTTTCATGCAAAATCTTATGATCCAAGGTCATGTCCAAGCCACCAAAGCCGGCTAAAAAAAGAATAATCGACAACTAAAACTTGAATTTTACTACTTCTTACTGGGTATTACTTCAACTTAGAAGCTTCTTCTGTGTTCTACTATGGTGCTTTTAGTGTCTCCGCATACCGCAGCACGCGAAATAGCTTTGCAGCCGATAAATGAAACCGTCTCAGAGAGAAAAGCGGCCAATGTGACGATCTGGCTTTAAGTCGATTCGATAACAAATGACGAATACGGACGGATTTCTCAGTTTTTACTACATATGAACACTTTTCACATTCTCCCGTGCAACGCGGCTGCTAGTCCATCCTTTCATGAAAATCATAAGGTTCCACCTCATGTCCAAGGCACCAAAGCCTGCTAAAAATCAAAAATCGATAACCAAAACTTGATTTGTACTGCTTCTTACTGGCTATTGGTTCAACTTAGAAGCTTCTTCTGTGTTCTACTGTGGTGCTTTTAGTGTCTCCGTATACCGCAGCACGCGACATAGCTTTGCAGACGATAAATGTAATCGTCTCAGAGAGAAAAGCGACCAATGTGACGATCTGGCTTTAAGTCGATTCGATAACAAATGACGAATACCGGCGGATTTCTCAGGTTTTACTACATATGAACCCTTTTCACATTCTCCCGTGCAACGCGGCTGCTTGTCCTCCTTTCATGCAAAATCTTAAGGTTCCACCTCATGTCGAGGGCACCAAAGCCGGCTAAAAATCAATAATCGATAACCAAAACTTGAATTGTACTGCTTCTTACTGGCTATTGCTTCAACTTAGAAGCTTCTTCTGTGTTCTACTGTGGTGCTTTTAGTGTCTCCGCATACCGCAGCACGCGACATAGCTTTGCAGACGATAAATGTAACCGTCTCAGAGAGAAAAGCGGCCAATGTGACGATCTGGCTTTAAGTCGATTCGATAACAAATGACGAAAACGGACGGATTTCTCAGGTTTTTACTGCATATGAACACTTTTCACATTCTCCCGTGCAACGCGGCTGCAAGTCCTCCTTTCATGCAAAATGTTAAGGTCCTAGGTCATGTCCAAGCCACCAAAGCCGGCTGTTGTTTTTGTTGTCTTCAGTCCTGAGACTGGTTTGATGCAGCTCTCCATGCTACTCTATCCTGTGCAAGCTGCTTCATCTCCCAGTATCTACTGCAACCTACATCCTTCTGAATCTGCTTAGTGTACTCATCTGTCGGTCTCCCTCTACGATTTTTTCTCTCCACGCTGCCCTCCAATGCTAAATTTGTGATCCCTTGATGCCTCAAAACATGTCCTACCAACCGATCCCTTCTTCTAGTCAAGTTGTGCCACAAACTTCTCTTCTCCCCAATCCTATTTAATACCTCCTCATTAGTTGCGTGATCTATCCACCTTATCTTCAGTATTCTTCTGTAGCACCACATTTCGAAAGCTTCTATTCTCTTCTTGTCCAAACTAGTTATCGTCCATGTTTCACTTCCATACATGGCTGCACTCCAAACAAATACTTTCAGAAACGACTTCCTGATACATAAATCTATATTCGATGTTAACAAATTTCTCTTCCTCAGAAACGCTTTCCTTGCCATTGCCAGTCTACATTTTATATCCTCTCTACTTCGACCATCATCAGTAATTTTACTTCCTAAATAGCAAAACTCCTTTACTACTTTAAGTGTCTCATTTCCTAATCTAATTCCCTCAGCATCACCCGATTTACTTTCATTACATTCCATTATCCTCGTTTTGCTTTTGTTAATGTTCATCTTATATCCTCCTTTCAAGACACTGTCCATTCCGTTCAACTGCTCTTCCAAGTCCTTTGCCGTCTCTGACAGAATTACAATGTCATCGGCGAACCTCAAAGTTTTTCTTCGTCTCCATGAATTATAATACCTACTCCAAATTTTCCTTTTGTTTTCTTTACTGCTTGCTCAATATACAGATTGAATAACATCGGGGAGAGGCTACAACCCTGTCTCACTCCTTTCCCAACCACTGCTTCCCTTTCATGCCCCTCGACTCTTATGACTGCCATCTGGTTTCTGTACAAATTATAAATAGCCTTTCGCTCCCTGTATTTTACCCCTGCCACCTTTAGAATTTGGAAAAGAGTATTCCATTGTTAAAAGCTTTCTCTAAGTATACAAATGCTAGAAACGTAGGTTTGCCTTTTCTTAGTCTTTCTTCTAAGATAAATCGTAAGGTCAGTATTGCCTCACGTGTTCCAACATTTCGACGGAATCCAAACTGATCCACCCCGAGGTCTGCATCTACCAGTTTTTCTATTAGTCTGTAAAGAATTCGCGTTAATATTTTGCAGCCGTGGCTAATTAAACTGATAGTTCGGTAATTTTCACATCTCTCAGCACCTGCTTTCTTTGGGATTGGAATTATTATATTGTTCTTGAAGTCTGAGGGTATTTCGCCTGTCTCAACAACAAAGCCGCCTAAAAAGTGAATAATAAACAACTAACACTTGAATTGTCCTACATCTTACTGGCTATTGCTTCAACTTAGAAGCTTCTTCTGTGGTCTACTATGGTGCTTTTAGTGTCTCCGCATAACGCAGCACGCGACATAGTTTTGCAGACGATAAATGTAACTGTTTCAGAGAGAAAAGCGGCCAATGTGACGATCTGGCTTTAAGTCGATTCGATAACAAATGAGGAAAACGGACGGATTTCTCAGGTTTTTACTACATATGAACACTTTTCACATTCTCCCGTGCAACGCGGCTGCCAGTCCTCCTTTCATGCAAAATCTTAACGTCCTAGGTCATGTCCAAGCCACCAAAGCCGGCTAAAAAGTGAATAATCGACAACTAAAACTTGAATTGTACTACTTCTTACTGGCTATTACTTCAACTTAGAAGCTTCTTCTGTGTTCTACTATGGTGCTTTTAGTGTTTCGGCATACCGCAGCACGCGACATAGCTTTGCAGACGATAAATGTAACCGTTTGAGAGAGAAGAACGGCCAATGGGACGATCTGGCTTTAAGTCGATTCGATAACAATTGACGAAAACGGACGGATTTCTCAGGTTTTTACTACATATGAACCCTTTTCACATTCTCCCGTGCAACGCGGCTGCTAGTCCTTCTTTCATGCAAAATCTTAAGGTCCTAGGTCATGTCCAAGCCACCAAAGCCGGCTAAAAATTGAATAATCGACAACTAAAACTTGGATTGTACTACTTCTTACTGGCTATTACTTCAACTTAGAAGCTTCCTCTGTGTTCTATGGTGCTTTTAGTGTCTCCGCATACCGCAGCACGCGACACAACTTTGCAGACGATAAATGTAACCGTCTCAGAGAGAAAAGCGGCCAATGTGACGATCTGGCTTTAAGTCGATTCGATAACAAATGAGGAAAACGGACGGATTTCTCAGGTTTTTACTACATATGAACACTTTTCACATTCTCCCGTGCAACGCGGCTGCCAGTCCTCCTTTCATGCAAAATCTTAACGTCCTAGGTCATGTCCAAGCCACCAAAGCCGGCTAAAAAGTGAATAATCGACAACTAAAACTTGAATTGTACTACTTCTTACTGGCTATTACTTCAACTTAGAAGCTTCTTCTGTGTTCTACTATGGTGCTTTTAGTGTTTCGGCATACCGCAGCACGCGACATAGCTTTGCAGACGATAAATGTAACCGTTTGAGAGAGACGAACGGCCAATGGGACGATCTGGCTTTAAGTCGATTCGATAACAATTGACGAAAACGGACGGATTTCTCAGGTTTTTACTACATATGAACCCTTTTCACATTCTCCCGTGCAACGCGGCTGCTAGTCCTCCTTTCATGCAAAATCTTAAGGTCCTAGGTCATGTCCAAGCCACCAAAGCCGGCTAAAAATTGAATAATCGACAACTAAAACTTGGATTGTACTACTTCTTACTGGCTATTACTTCAACTTAGAAGCTTCCTCTGTGTTCTATGGTGGTTTTAGTGTCTCCGCATACCGCAGCACGCGACACAACTTTGCAGACGATAAATGTAACCGTCTCAGAGAGAAAAGCGGCCAATGTGACGATCTGGCTTTAAGTCGATTCGATAACAAATGACGAAAACGGACGGATTTCTCAGGTTTTTACTACATATGAACACTTTTCACATTCTCCGGTGCAACGCGGTTGCTAGTAATCCTTTCATGCAAAATCTTAAGGGTTCCACCTCATGTCCAAGGCACCAAAGCCGGCTAAAAATCAAAAATCGATAACCAAAACTTGAATTGTACTGCTTCTTACTGGCTATTGCTTCAACTTAGAAGCTTCTTCTGTGTTCTACTATGGTGCTTTTAGTGTCTCCGCATACCGCAGCACGCGACATAGCTTTGCAGACGATAAAAGTAATCGTCTCAGAGAGAAAAGCGGTCAATGTGACGATCTGGCTTTAAGTCGATTCGATAACAAATGACGAAAACCGGCGGATTTCTCAGGTTTTACTACATATGAACCCTTTTCACATTCTCCCGTGCAACGCGGCTGCTTGTCCTCCTTTTATGCAAAATCTTAAGGTTCCACCTCATGTCCAGGGCACCAAAGCCGGCTAAAAATCAATAATCGATAACCAAAACTTGAATTGTACTGCTTCTTACTGGATATTGCTTCAACTTAGAAGCTTCTTCTGTGTTCTACTGTGGTGCTTTTAGTGTCTCCGCATACCGCAGCAAGCGACATAGCTTTGCAGACGATAAATGTAACCGTCTCAGAGAGAAAAGCGGCCAATGTGACGATCTGGCTTTAAGTCGATTCGATAACAAATGACGAAAACGGACGGATTTCTCAGGTTTTTACTGCATATGAACACTTTTCACATTCTCCCGTGCAACGCGGCTGCAAGTCCTACTTTCATGCAAAATGTTAAGGTCCTAGGTCATGTCCAAGCCACCAAATGCGGCTAAAAAGTGAATAATCGACAACTACACCATGAAATAGACTACTTCTTACTGGCTATTACTTCAACTTAGAATCTTCTTCTGTGTTCTGCTATGGTGCTTATAGTGTCTCCGAATACCGCAGCACGCGACATAGCTTTGCAGACGATATATGTAACCGATTCAGAGAGAAGAGCGGCCAATGTGACGATCTGGCTTTAAGTCGATTCGATAACAAATGACGAAAACGGACGGATTTCTCAGGTTTTTACTACATATGAACACTTTTCACATTCTCCCATGCAACGCGGCTGCTAGTCCTCCTTTCATGCAAAATCTTAAGGTCCTAGGGCATGTCCAAGCCACCAAAGCCGGCTAAAAAGTGAATAATCGACAACTACAACTTGAATTGTACTACTTCTTACTGGCTATTACTTCAACTTAGAAGCTTCTTCTGTGTTCTGCTATGGTGCTTTTGGTGTCTCCGCATACCGCAGCACGCGACATAGCTTTGCAGACGATAAATGTAACCGTCTCAGAGAGAAAAGCGGCCAATGTGACGATATGGCTTTAAGTCGATTCGATAACAAATGACGAAAACGGACGGATTTCTCAGGTTTTTACTACATATGAACACTTTTCACATTCTCCTGTGCAACGCGGCTGTAAGTCCTCCTTTCATGCAAAATCTTATGGTCCTAGGTCATGTCCAAGCCACCAAAGAAGGATAAAAAGTGAATAATCGACAACTAAAACTTGAATTATACTACTTCTTACTTGCTATTGCTTCAACTTAGAATCTTCTTCTGTGTTCTGCTATGGAGCTTTTAGTGTCTCCGAATACCGCAGCACGCGACATAGCTTTGCAGACGATAAATGTAACCGTTTCAGGGAGAAAAGCGGCCAATGTGACGATCTGGCTTTAAGTCGATTCGATAACAAATGACGAAAACGGACGGAATTCTCAGGTTTTTACTACATATGAACACTTTGCACATTCTCCCGTGCAACGCGGCTGCTAGTTCTCCTTTCATGCAAAAACTTGAGGTCCAGGGCATGTCCAAACCACCAAAGGCGGCTAAAAAGTGAGTAATCGACAACTAAAACTTGAAGTGTACCACTTCCTACTGGCTATTACTTCAACTTAGAAGCTTCTTCTGTGTTCTACTGTGGCGCATTTTTTGTTTCGGCATACCGCAGCACGCGACATAGCTTTGCAGACGATAAATGTAAACGTATCAGAAAGTAGAACGGCCAATGTGACGATCTGGCTTTAAGTCGATTCGATAACAAATGACGAAAACGGACGGATTTCTCAGGTTTTTACTAAATATGAACACTTTTCACATTCTCCCGTACAACGCGGCTGCTAGCCCTCCTTTCATGCATAATCTTAAGGTCCTAGGTTATATCCAAGCCACCAAAGGCTGCTAAAAAGTGAATAATCGATAATTAAAACTTGAATTGTACTACTTCTTACTGGCTATTACTTCAACTTAGAAGCTTCTTGTGTGTTCTACTATGGTGCTTTTAGTGTTTCGGCATACCGCAACACGCGACATAGCTTTGCAGACGATAAGTGTAACCGTTTCAGGGAGAAAAGCGGCCAATGTGACGATCTGGCTTTAAGCCGATTCGATAACAAATGACGAAAACGGACAGATTTCTCAGGTTTTTACTACATATGAACACTTTTCACATTCTCCTGTGCAACGCGGCTGCTAGTCCTCCTTTCATGCAAAATCTTAAGGTCCTAGGTCATGTCCAAGCCACCAAATCCGGCTAAAAAGTGAATAATCGACAACTACAACATGAAATAGACTACTATTTACTGGCTATTACTTCAACTTAGAATCTTCTTCTGTGTTCTGCTATGGAGCTTTTAGTGTCTCCGAATACCGCAGCACGCGACATAGCTTTGCAGACGATAAATGTAACCGTTTCAGAGAGAAGAGCGGCCAATGTGACGATCTGGCTTTAAGTCTATTCGATAACAAATGACGAATACCGGCGGATTTCTCAGGTTTTACTACATATGAACCCTTTTCACATTCTCCCGTGCAACGCGGCTGCTTGTCCTCCTTTCATGCAAAATCTTAAGGTTCCACCTCATGTCGAGGGCACCAAAGCCGGCTAAAAATCAATAATCGATAACCAAAACTTGAATTGTACTGCTTCTTACTGGCTATTGCTTCAACTTAGAAGCTTCTTCTGTGTTCTACTGTGGTGCTTTTAGTGTCTCCGCATACCGCAGCACGCGACATAGCTTTGCAGACGATAAATGTAACCGTCTCAGAGAGAAAAGCGGCCAATGTGACGATCTGGCTTTAAGTCGATTCGATAACAAATGACGAAAACGGACGGATTTCTCAGGTTTTTACTGCATATGAACACTTTTCACATTCTCCCGTGCAACGCGGCTGCAAGTCCTCCTTTCATGCAAAATGTTAAGGTCCTAGGTCATGTCCAAGCCACCAAAGCCGGCTGTTGTTTTTGTTGTCTTCAGTCCTGAGACTGGTTTGATGCAGCTCTCCATGCTACTCTATCCTGTGCAAGCTGCTTCATCTCCCAGTATCTACTGCAACCTACATCCTTCTGAATCTGCTTAGTGTACTCATCTGTCGGTCTCCCTCTACGATTTTTTCTCTCCACGCTGCCCTCCAATGCTAAATTTGTGATCCCTTGATGCCTCAAAACATGTCCTACCAACCGATCCCTTCTTCTAGTCAAGTTGTGCCACAAACTTCTCTTCTCCCCAATCCTATTTAATACCTCCTCATTAGTTGCGTGATCTATCCACCTTATCTTCAGTATTCTTCTGTAGCACCACATTTCGAAAGCTTCTATTCTCTTCTTGTCCAAACTAGTTATCGTCCATGTTTCACTTCCATACATGGCTGCACTCCAAACAAATACTTTCAGAAACGACTTCCTGATACATAAATCTATATTCGATGTTAACAAATTTCTCTTCCTCAGAAACGCTTTCCTTGCCATTGCCAGTCTACATTTTATATCCTCTCTACTTCGACCATCATCAGTAATTTTACTTCCTAAATAGCAAAACTCCTTTACTACTTTAAGTGTCTCATTTCCTAATCTAATTCCCTCAGCATCACCCGATTTACTTTCATTACATTCCATTATCCTCGTTTTGCTTTTGTTAATGTTCATCTTATATCCTCCTTTCAAGACACTGTCCATTCCGTTCAACTGCTCTTCCAAGTCCTTTGCCGTCTCTGACAGAATTACAATGTCATCGGCGAACCTCAAAGTTTTTCTTCGTCTCCATGAATTTTAATACCTACTCCAAATTTTCCTTTTGTTTTCTTTACTGCTTGCTCAATATACAGATTGAATAACATCGGGGAGAGGCTACAACCCTGTCTCACTCCCTTCCCAACCACTGCTTCCCTTTCATGCCCCTCGACTCTTATGACTGCCATCTGGTTTCTGTACAAATTATAAATAGCCTTTCGCTCCCTGTATTTTACCCCTGCCACCTTTAGAATTTGGAAAAGAGTATTCCATTGTTAAAAGCTTTCTCTAAGTATACAAATGCTAGAAACGTAGGTTTGCCTTTTCTTAGTCTTTCTTCTAAGATAAATCGTAAGGTCAGTATTGCCTCACGTGTTCCAACATTTCGACGGAATCCAAACTGATCCACCCCGAGGTCTGCATCTACCAGTTTTTCTATTAGTCTGTAAAGAATTCGCGTTAATATTTTGCAGCCGTGGCTAATTAAACTGATAGTTCGGTAATTTTCACATCTCTCAGCACCTGCTTTCTTTGGGATTGGAATTATTATATTCTTCTTGAAGTCTGAGGGTATTTGGCCTGTCTCAACAACAAAGCCGCCTAAAAAGTGAATAATAAACAACTAACACTTGAATTGCCCTACATCTTACTGGCTATTGCTTCAACTTAGAAGATTCTTCTGTGGTCTACTATGGTGCTTTTAGTGTCTCCGTATAACGCAGCACGCGACATAGCTTTGCAGACGATAAATGTAACTGTTTCAGAGAGAAAAGCGGCCAATGTGACGATCTGGCTTTAAGTCGATTCGATAACAAATGACGAAAACGGACGGATTTCTCAGGTTTTTACTACATATGAACACTTTTCACATTCTCCCGTGCAACGCGGCTGCCAGTCCTCCTTTCATGCAAAATCTTAACGTCCTAGGTCATGTCCAAGCCACCAAAGCCGGCTAAAAAGTGAATAATCGACAACTAAAACTTGAATTCTACTACTTCTTACCGGCTATTACTTCAACTTAGAAGCTTCTTCTGTGTTCTACTATGGTTCTTTTAGTGTCTCCGCATACCGCAGCATGCGGCATAGCTTTGCAGACGATAAATGTAACCGTCTCAGAGAGAAAAGCGGCCAATGTGACGATCTGGCTTAAAGTCGATTCGATAACAAATGAGGAAAACGGACGGATTTCTCAGGTTTTTACTACATATGAACACTTTTCAGCCTCTTCCGTGCAACGCGGCTGCTAGCCGTCCTTTCATGCAAAATCTTATGGTCCTAGGTCATGTCGAAACCACCAAAGCCGGCTAAAAAGTGAATAATCGACAACTAAAACTTGAATTGTACTACTTCTTACTGGCTATTACTTCAACTTAGAAGCTTCCTCTGTGTTCTATGGTGCTTTTAGTGTCTCCGCATACCGCAGCACGCGACACAGCTTTGCAGACGATAAATGTAACCGTCTCAGAGAGAAAAGCGGCCAATGTGACGATCTGGCTTTAAGTCGATTCGATAACAAATGACGAAAACGGACGGATTTCTCAGGTTTTTACTACATATGAACACTTTTCACATTCTCCCGTGCAACGCGGCTGCTAGTCCTCCTTTCATGCAAAATCTTAAGGTCCTAGGTCATGTCCAAGCCACCAAAGCCGGCTAAAAAGTGAATAATCGACAACTAAAACTTGAATTGTACTACTTCTTACTGGCTATTGCTTCAACTTAGAAGCTTCTTCTGTGGTCTGCTATGGTGCTTTTAGTGTCTCCGCATACCGTAGCACGCGACATAGCTTTGCAGACGATAAATGTAACCGTCTCAGAGAGAAAAGCGGCCAATGTGACGATCTGGCTTTAAGTCGATTCGATAACAAATGACGAAAACGGACGGATTTCTCAGGTTTTTACTACATATGAACACTTTTCACATTCTCCTGTGCAACGCGGCTGTAAGTCCTCCTTTCATGCAAAATCTTATGGTCCTAGGTCATGTCCAAGCCACCAAAGAAGGATAAAAAGTGAATAATCGACAACTAAAACATGAATTATACTACTTCTTACTTGCTATTGCTTCAACTTAGAATCTTCTTCTGTGTTCTGCTATGGAGCTTTTAGTGTCTCCGAATACCGCAGCACGCGACATAGCTTTGCAGACAATAAATGTAACCGTCTCAGAGAGAAGTGCGGCCAATGTGACGATCTGGCCTTAAGTCGATTCGATAACAAATGACGAAACCGGACGGATTTCTCAGGTTTTTACTACGTATGAACACTTTGCACATTCTCCCGTGCAACGCGGCTGCTAGTCCTCCTTTCATGCATAATCTTAAGGTCCTAGGTTATATCCAAGCCACCAAAGGCTGCTAAAAAGTGAATAATCGATAATTAAAACTTGAATTGTACTACTTCTTACTGGCTGTTACTTCAACTTAGAAGCTTCTTGTGTGTTCTACTATGGTGCTTTTAGTGTTTCGGCATACCGCAACACGCGACATAGCTTTGCAGACGATAAATGTAACCGTTTCAGGGAGAAAAGCGGCCAATGTGACGATCTGGCTTTAAGCCGATTCGATAACAAATGACGAAAACGGACAGATTTCTCAGGTTTTTACTACATATGAACACTTTTCACATTCTCCTGTGCAACGCGGCTGCTAGTCCTCCTTTCATGCAAAATCTTAAGGTCCTAGGTCATGTCCAAGCCACCAAATCCGGCTAAAAAGTGAATAATCGACAACTACAACATGAAATAGACTACTATTTACTGGCTATTACTTCAACTTAGAATCTTCTTCTGTGTTCTGCTATGGAGCTTTTAGTGTCTCCGAATACCGCAGCACGCGACATAGCTTTGCAGACGATAAATGTAACCGTTTCAGAGAGAAGAGCGGCCAATGTGACGATCTGGCTTTAAGTCGATTCGATAACAAATGACGAAAATGACGGATTTCTCAGGTTTTTACTACATATGAACACTTTTCACATTCTCCCGTGCAACGCGGCTGCTAGTCCTCCTTTCATGCAAAATCTTAAGGCCCTAGGTTATGTCCAAGCCACCAAAGCCGGCTAAAAAGTGAATAATCGACAACTAAAACTTGAATTGTACTACTTCTTACTGGCTATTACCTCAACTTAGAAGCTTCTTCTGTGTTCTACTATGGTGCTTTTAGTGTCTCCGCATACCGCAGCACGCGACATGGCTTTGCAGACGATAAATGTAACCGTCTCAGAGAGAAAAGCGGCCAATGTGACGATCTGGCTTTAAGTCGATTCGATAACAAATGATGAAAACGGACGGATTTCTCAGTTTTTACTACATATGAAAACTTTTCACATTCTCCCGTGCAACGCGGCTGCTAGTCCTCCTTTCATGCAAAATCTTAAGGTTCCACCTCATGTCCAAGGCACCAAGGCCGGCTAAAAATCAATAATCGATAACCAAAACTTGAATTGTACTGCTTCTTACTAGCTATTGCTTCAACTTAGAAGATTTTTCTGTGTTCTACTAAGGTGCTTTTAGTGTCTCCGCATACCGCAGCACGCGACATAGCTTTGCAGTCGATAAATGTAACCGTCTCAGAGAGAAAAGCGGTTAATGTGACGATATGGCTTTAAGTCGATTCGATAACAAATGACGAAAACGGACGGATTTCTCAGGTTTTTACTACATATGAACACTTTTCACATTCTCCCGTGCAACGCGGCTGTAAATCCTCCTTTCATGCAAATTCTTATGGTCCTAGGTCATGTCCAAGCCACCAAAAACGGCTAAAAAGTGAATAATCGACAACTAAAACTTGAATTATACTACTTCTTACTGGCTATTACTTCAACCTACAAGCTTCTTCTGTGTTCTGCTATGGTGCTTTTAATGTTTCGGCATACCGCAGCACGCGACATAGCTTTGCAAACGATAAATGTAACCGTTTTAGACAGAAGAACGGCCAATGTGACGATCTGGCTTTAAGTCGATTCGATAACAAATGACGAAAATGACGGATTTCTCAGGTTTTTACTACATATGAACACTTTTCACATTATCCCGTGAAACGCGGCTGTAAGTCCTCCTTTCATGCAAAATCTTATGTTCCTAGGTCAAGTCCAAGCCACCAAATACGGCTAAAAAGTGAATAATCGACAACTAAAACTTGAATTACACTACTTCTTACTGGCTATTACTTCAACTTAGAAGCTTCTTCTGTGTTCTGCTATGGTGCTTTTAGTGTTTCGGCATACCGCAGCACGCGACATAGCTTTGCAAACGATAAATGTAACCGTTTTAGACAGAAGGACGGCCAATGTGACGGTCTGGCATTAAGTCGATTCGATAACAAATGACGAAAATGACGGATTTCTCAGGTTTTTACTACATATGAACACTTTTCACATTCTCCCATGCAACGCGGCTGCAAGTCCTCCTTTCATGCAAAATCTTAAGGTCCTAGGTCATGTCCAAGCCACCAAAGCCGGCTAAAAAGTGAATAATCGACAACTAAAACTTGAATTGTACTACTTCTTACAGGCTATTACTTCAACTTAGAAGCTTCTTCTGTGTTCTACTATGGTGCTTTTAGTGTCTTCGCATACCGCAGCACGCGACATAGCTTTGCAGACGATAAATGTAACCGTCGCAGAGAGAAAAGCGGTCAATGTGACGATCTGGCTTTAAGTCGATTCGATAAGAAATGACGAAAACGGACGGATTTCTCAGGTTTTTACTACATATGAACACTTTTCACATTCTCCCCTGCAACGCGGCTGCAAGTCCTCCTTTCATGCGAAATCTGAAAGTCCTAGGTCATATCCAAGCCACCAAAGCCAGCTAAAAATTGAATAATCGACAACTAAAACTTGAATTGTACTACTTCTTACTGGCTATTACTTCAACCTAGAAGCTTCTTCTGTGTTCTACTATGGTGCTTTTAGTGTCTCCGCATACCGCAGCACGTGACATAGCTTTGCAGACGATAAATGTAACCGTCTCAGAGAGAAGAACGGCCAATGTGACGATCTGGCTTTAAGTCGAATCGATAACAAATGACGAAAACGGACGGATTTCTCAGGTTTTTACTACATATGAACACTTTTCACATTCTCCCGTGCAACGCGGCTGCTAGTCCTCCTTTCATGCAAAATCTTATGGTCCTAGTTCATGTCCAAGCCACCAAAGCCGGCTAAAAAGTGAATAATCGACAACTAAAACTTGAATTGTACTACTTCCTCTTGGCTATTACTTCAACTTAGAAGATTCTTCTGTGTTCTACTATGGTACATTTAGTGTTTCGGCATACCGCAGCACGCGACATAGCTTTGCAGACGATAAGTGTAACCGTTTCAGAGAGAAGAGCGGCCAATGTGACGATCTGGCTTTAAGTCGATTCGATAACAAATGACGAAAACGGACGGATTACTCAGGTTTTTACTACATATGAACACTTTTCACATTCTCCCGTGCAACGCGGCTGCCAGTCCTCCTTTCATGCAAAATCTTAACGTACTAGGTGATGTCCAAGCCACCAAAGCCGGCTAAAAAGTGAATAATCGACAACTAAAACTTGAAATGTACTACTTCTTACTGGCTATTGCTTGAACTTAGAAGCTTCTTCTGTGTTCTACTATGGTGCTTTTAGTGTTTCCGCATACTGCAGCACGCGACATAGCTTTGTAGACGATAAATGTAACCGTTTCAGATAGTAGAGCGGCCAATGTGACGATCTGGCTTTAAGTCGATTCGATAACAAATGACGAAAACGGACGGATTTCTCAGGTTTTTACTACATATGAACACTTTTCACATTCTCCCGTGCAACGCGGCTGCCAGTCCTCCTTTCATGCAAAATCTTAAGGTCCTAGGTGATGTCCAAGCTACTAAAGCCGGCTAAAAAGTGAATAATCGACAACTAAAACTTGAATTGTACTACTTCTTACTGGCTATTGCTTCAACTTAGAAGCTTCTTCTGTGTTCTACTATGGTGCTTTTAGTGTCTCCGCATACCGCAGCACGCGACATAGCTTTGCAGACGATAAATGTAACCGTCTCAGAGAGAAAGGCGGCCAATGTGACGATATAGATTTAAGTCGATTCGATAACAAATGACGAAAAGGGACGGATTTCTCAGGTTTTTACTACATATGAACACTTTTCACATTCTCCCGTGCAACGCGGCTGCTAGTCCTCCTTTCAAGCAAAATCTTAAGGTGCTAGGTCATGTCCAAGCCGCCAAATCCGGCTAAAAAGTGAATAATCGACAACTAAAACTGCAATTGTACTACTTCCTCTTGGCTATTACTTCAACTTAGAAGATTCTTCTGTGTTCTACTATGGTGCATTTAGTGTTTCGTCATACCGCAGCACGCGACATAGCTTTGCAGACGATAAGTGTAACCGTTTCAGAGAGAAGAGCGGCCAATGTGACGATCTGGCTTTAAGTCGATTCGATAACAAATGACGAAAACGGACGGATTTCTCAGGTTTTTACTACATATGAACACTTTTCACATTCTCCCGTGCATCGCGGCTGCCAGTCCTCCTTTCATGCTAAATCTTAACGTACTAGGTGATGTCCAAGCCACCAAAGCCGGATAAAAAGTGAATAATCGACAACTAAAACTTGAAATGTACTACTTCTTACTGGCTATTGCTTCAACTTAGAAGCTTCTTCTGTGTTCTGCTAGGGTGCTTTTAGTGTCTCCGCATACCGCAGCACCCGACATAGCTTTGCAGACGATAAAGGTAACCGTCTCAGAGAGAAAAGCGGTCAATGTGACGATCTGTCTTTAAGTCGATTCGATAACAAATGACGAAAACGGACGGATTTCTCAGGTTTTTACTACATATGAACACTTTTCACATTCTCCCGTGCAACGCGGCTGCTAGTCCTCCTTTCATGCAAAATCTTATGGTCCTAGGTCATGTCATAGCCACCAAAGCCGGCTAAAAAGTGAATAATCGACAACTAAAACTTGAATTGTACTACTTCTTACTGGCTATTGCTTCAACTTAGAAGCTTCTTCTGTGTTCTGCTATGGTGCTTTTAGTGTTTCCGCATACCGCAGCACGCGACATAGCTTTGTAGACGATAAATGTAACCGTTTCAGAGAGAAGAGCGGCCAATGTGACGATCTGGCTTTAAGTCGATTCGATAACAAATGACGAAAACGGACGGATTTCTCAGGATTTTACTAAATATGAACACTTTTCACATTCTCCCGTGCAACGCGGCTGCTAGTCCTCCCTTCATGCAAAATCTTAAGGTCCTAGGTCATGTCCAAGCCACCAAAGCCGGCTAAAAAGTGAATAATCGATAACTAAAACTTGAATTGTACTACTTCTTACTGGCTATTACTTCCACTTAGAAGCTTCTTCTGTGTTCTACTATGGTGCATTTAGTGTCTCCGCACACCGCAGCACGCGACATAGCTTTGCAGACGATAAATGTAACCGTCTCAGAGGGAAAAGCGGCCAATGTGACGATCTGGCTTTAAGTCGATTCGATAACAAATGACGAAAACGGACGGATTTCTCAGGTTTTTAGTAAATATAAACACTTTTCACATTCTCCCTTGCAACGCGGCTGCTAGTCCTCCTTTCATGCAAAATCTTAAGGTCCTAGGTGATGTCCAAGCCACCAAAGCCGGCTAAAAAGTGAATAATCGACAACTATAACTTGAATTGTACTACTTCTTACTGGCTATTACTTCAACATAGAAGCTTCTTCTGTGTTCTACTATGGTGCTTTTAGTGTCTCCGCATACCGCAGCACGCGACATAGCTTTGCAGACGATAAATGTAACCGTCTCAGAGAGAAAGGCGGCCAATGTGACGATATAGATTTAAGTCGATTCGATAACAAATGACGAAAAGGGACGGATTTCTCAGGTTTTTACTACATATGAACACTTTTCACATTCTCCCGTGCAACGCGGCTGCTAGTCCTCCTTTCATGCAAAATCTTAAGGTGCTAGGTCATGTCCAAGCCGCCAAATCCGGCTAAAAAGTGAATAATCGACAACTAAAACTTGAATTGTACTACTTCCTCTTGGCTATTACTTCAACTTAGAAGATTCTTCTGTTTCTACTATGGCGCTTTTAGTGTCTCCGCATACCGCAGCACGCGACATAGCTTTGCAGACAATAAATGTAACCTTCTCAGTGAGAAAAGCGGCCAATGTGATGATCTGGCTTTAAGTCGATTCGATAACAAATGACGAAAACGGACGGATTTCTCAGGTTTTTACTACATATGAACACTTTTCACATTCTCCCGTGCAACGCGGCTGCCAGTCCTCCCTTCATGCAAAATCTTAAGGTCCTAGGTGATGTCCAAGCCACCAAAGCCGGCTAAAAAGTGAATAATCGACAACTAAAACTTCAATTGTACTACTTCTTACTGGCTATTACTTCAACATAGAAGCTTCTTCTGTGTTCTACTATGGTGCTTTTAGTGTTTCCGCATACTGCAGCACGTTACATAGCTTTGTAGACGATAAATGTATCCGTTTCAGATAGAAGAGCGGCCAATGTGACGATCTGGCTTTAAGTCGATTCAATAACAAATGACGAAAACGGACGGATTTCTCAGGTTTTTACTACATATGAACACTTTTCACATTCTCCCGTGCAACGCGGCTGCCAGTCCTCCTTTCATGCTAAATCTTAACGTACTAGGTGATGTCCAAGCCACCAAAGCCGGCTAAAAAGTGAATAATCGACAACTAAAACTTGAAATGTACTACTTCTTACTGGCTATTGCTTCAACTTAGAAGCTTCTTCTGTGTTCTGCTAGGGTGCTTTTAGTGTCTCCGCATACCGCAGCACCCGACATAGCTTTGCAGACGATAAAGGTAACCGTCTCAGAGAGAAAAGCGGTCAATGTGACGATCTGTCTTTAAGTCGATTCGATAACAAATGACGAAAACGGACGGATTTCTCAGGTTTTTACTACATATGAACACTTTTCACATTCTCCCGTGCAACGCGGCTGCTAGTCCTCCTTTCATGCAAAATCTTATGGTCCTAGGTCATGTCATAGCCACCAAAGCCGGCTAAAAAGTGAATAATCGACAACTAAAACTTGAATTGTACTACTTCTTACTGGCTATTGCTTCAACTTAGAAGCTTCTTCTGTGTTCTACTATGGTGCTTTTAGTGTTTCCGCATACCGCAGCACGCGACATAGCTTTGTAGACGATAAACGTAACCGTTTCAGAGAGAAGAGCGGCCAATGTGACGATCTGGCTTTAAGTCGATTCGATAACAAATGACGAAAACGGACGGATTTCTCAGGTTTTTACTAAATATGAACACTTTTCACATTCTCCCGTGCAACGCGGCTGCTAGTCCTCCCTTCATACAAAATCTTAAGGTCCTAGGTCATGTCCAAGCCATCAAAGCCGGCTAAAAAGTGAATAATCGATAACAAAAACTTGAATTGTACTACATCTTACTGGCTATTACTTCCACTTGGAAGCTTCTTCTGTGTTCTGCTATGGTGCATTTAGTGTCTCCGCACACCGCAGCACGCGACATAGCTTTGCAGACGATAAATGTAACCGTCTCAGAGGGAAAAGCGGCCAATGTGACGATCTGGCTTTAAGTCGATTCGATAACAAATGACGAAAACGGACGGATTTCTCAGGTTTTTACTAAATATGAACACTTTTCACATTCTCCCTTGCAACGCGGCTGCTAGTCCTCCTTTCATGCAAAATCTTAAGGTCCTAGGTCATGTCCAAGCCACCAAAGCCGGCTAAAAAGTGAATAATCGACAACTAAAACTTCAATTGTACTACTTCTTACTGGCTATTACTTCAACGTAGAAGCTTCTTCTGTGTTCTACTATGGTGCTTTTAGTGTTTCCGCATACCGCAGCACGCGACATAGCTTTGTAGACGATAAATGTAACCGTTTCAGATAGAAGAGCGGCCAATGTGACGATCTGGCTTTAAGTCGATTCGATAACAAATATCGAAAACGGACGGATTTCTCAGGTTTTTAATACATATGATCAATTTTCACATTCTCCCGTGCAACGCGGCTGCCAGTCCTCCTTTCATGCAAAATCTTAAGGTCCTAGGTGATGTCCAAGCCACTAAAGCCGGCTAAAAAGTGAATAATCGACAACTAAAACTTGAATTGTACTACTTCTTACTGGCTATTGCTTTAACTTAGAAGCTTCTTCTGTGTTCTACTATGGTGCTTTTAGTGTCTCCGCATACCGCAGCACGCGTCATAGCTTTGCAGACGATAAATGTAACCGTCTCAGAGAGAAAGAAGGCCAATGTGACGATATAGATTTAAGTCGATTCGATAACAAATGACGAAAAGGGACGGATTTCTCAGGATTTTACTACATATGAACACTTTTCACATTCTCCCGTGAAACGCGGCTGCCAGTCCTCCTTTCATGCTAAATCTTAACGTACTAGGTGATGTCCAAGCCACCAAAGCCGGCTAAAAAGTGAATAATCGACAACTAAAACTTGAAATGTACTACTTCTTACTGGCTATTGCTTCAACTTAGAAGCTACCTCTGTGTTCTGCTATGGTGCTTTTAAAGTCTCCGCATGCCGCAGCACCCGACATAGCATTGCAGACGATAAAGGTAACCGTCTCAGAGAGAAGAGCGGCCAATGTGACGATCTGGCTTTAAGTCGATTCAATAACAAATGACGAAAACGGAGGGATTTCTCAGGATTTTACTAAATATGAACACTTTTCACATTCTCCCGTGCAACGCGGCTGCTAGTCCTCCCTTCATGCAAAATCTTAAGGTCCTAGGTCATGTCAAAGCCACCAAAGCCGGCTAAAAAGTGAATAATCGACAACTAAATCTTCAATTGTACTACTTCTTACTGGCTATTACTTCAACATAGAAGCTTCTTGTGTGTTCTACTATGGTGCTTTTAGTGTTTCCGCATACCGCAGCACGCGACATAGCTTTGTAGACGATAAATGTAACCGTTTCAGATAGAAGAGCGGCCAATGTGACGATCTGGCTTTAAGTCGATTCGATAACAAATGACGAAAACGGACGGCTTTCTCAGGTTTTTACTACATATGAACACTTTTCACATTCTCCCGTGCAACGCGGCTGCTAGTCCTCCTTTCATGCAAAATCTTAAGGTCCTAGGTGATGTCCAAGCCACTAAAGCCGGCTAAAAAGTGAATAATCGACAACTAAAACTTGAATTGTACTACTTCTTACTGGCTATTGCTTCAACTTAGAAGCTTCTTCTGTGTTCTACTATGGTGCTTTTAGTGTCTCCGCATACCGCAGCACGCGACATAGCTTTGCAGACGATAAATGTAACCGTCTCAGAGAGAAAGGCGGCCACTGTGACGATATAGATTTAAGTCGATTCGATAACAAATGACGAAAAGGGACGGATTTCTCAGGTTTTTACTACATATGAACACTTTTCACATTCTCCCGTGCAACGCGGCTGCTAGTCCTCCTTTCATGCAAAATCTTAAGGTGCTAGGTCATGTCCAAGCCGCCAAATCCGGCTAAAAAGTGAATAATCGACAACTAAAACTTGAAATGTACTACTTCCTCCTGGCTATTACTTCAACTTAGAAGATTCTTCTGTGTTCTACTATGGTGCATTTAGTGTTTCGGCATACCGCAGCACGCGACGTAGATTTGCAGACGATAAATGTAACCGTTTCAGAAAGAAGAACCACCATTATGACGATTTGGCTTTAAGTCGATCCGAAAACAAAAGACGAAAACGGATGGATTTCTCAGGTTTCTACTACATATGAACACTTTTCACATTCTCCCGTGCAACGCGGCTGCCAGTCCACCTTTCATGCAAAATCTTAACGTACTAGGTGATGTCCAAGCCACCAAAGCCGGCTAAAAAGTGAATAATCGACAACTAAAACTTGAAATGTACTACCTCTTACTGGCTATTGCTTCAACTTAGAAGCTTCTTCTGTGTTCTGCTATGGTGCTTTTAGTGTCTCCGCATACCGCAGCACCCGACATAGCTTTGCAGACGATAAAGGTAACCGTCTCACAGAGAAAAGCGGTCAATGTGACGATCTGTCTTTAAGTCGATTCGATAACAAATGACGAAAACGGACGGATTTCTCAGTTTTTTACTACATATGAACACTTTTCACATTCTCCCGTGCAACGCGGCTGCTAGTCCTCCTTTCATGCAGAATCTTATGGTCCTAGGTCATGTCATAGCCACCAAAGACGGCTAAAAAGTGAATAATCGACAACTAAAATTTGAATTGTACTACTTCTTACTGGCTATTACTTCAACATAGAAGCTTCTTCTGTGTTGTACTATGGTGCTTTTAGTGTTTCCGCATACCGCAGCACGCGACATAGCATTGTAGACGATAAATGTAACCGTTTCAGAGAGAAGAGCGGCCAATGTGACGATCTGGCTTTAAGTCGATTCGATAACAAATGATGAAAACGGACGATTTCTCAGGTTTTTACTACATATGAACACTTCTCACATTCTCCCGTGCAACGCCGCTGCTAGTCCTCCTTTCATGCTAAATCTTAAGGTCCTAGGTCATGTCCAAGCCACCAAAGCCGGCTAAAAAGTGAATAATCGACAAATAAAACTTGAATTGTACCACTTCTTACTGGCTATTACTTCAACTTAGAAGCTTCTTCTGTTTCTACTATGGCGCTTTTAGTGTCTCCGCATACCGCAGCACGCGACATAGCTTTGCAGACAATAAATGTAACCTTCTCAGTGAGAAAAGCGGCCAATGTGATGATTTGGCTTTAAGTCGATTCGATAACAAATGACGAAAACGGACGGATTTCTCAGGTTTTTACTACATATGAACATTTTTCACATTCTCCCGTGCAACGCGGCTGCTAGTCCTCCTTTCATGCAAAATCTTATGGTCCTAGGTCATGTCATAGCCACCAAAGCCGGCTAAAAAGTGAATAATCGACAACTAAAACTTGAATTTTACTACTTCTTACTGGCTATTACTTCAACTTAGAATCTTCTTCTATGTTCTACTATGGTGCTTTTGGTGTTTCGGCATACCGCAGCACGCGACATAGCTTTGCAGACGATAAGTGTAACCATTTCAGAGTGAAGAGCGGCCAATGTGACGATCTGGCTTTAAGTCGATTCGATAACAAATGACGAAAACGGACGGATTTCTCAGGTTTCTACTACATATGAACACTTTTCACATTCTCCCGTGCAACGCGGCTGCTAGTCCTCCTTTCATGCAAAATCTTATGGTCCTAGGTCATGTCATAGCCACCAAAGCCGGCTAAAAAGTGAATAATCGACAACTAAAACTTGAATTGTATTACTTCTTACTGGCTATTGCTTCAACTTAGAAGCTTCTTCTGTGTTCTACTATGGTGCTTTTAGTGTTTCTGCACACCGCAGCACGCGACATAGCTTTGCAGACGATAAATGTAACCGTCTCAGAGAGAAAAGCGGCCAATGTGACGATATGGCTTTAAGTCGATTCGATAACAAATGACGAAAAGGGACGGATTTCTCAGGTTTTTACTACATATGAACACTTTTCACATTCTCCCGTGCAACGCGGCTGCTAGTCCTCCTTTCATGCAAAATCTTAAGGTGCTAGGTCATGTCCAAGCCGCCAAATCCGGCTAAAAAGTGAATAATCGACAACTAAAACTTGAATTGTACTACTTCTTACTGGCTATTACTTCAACTTAGAAGCTTCTTCTGTGTTCTACTATAATGCTTTTAGTGTTTCCGCATACCGCTGCACGCGACATAGCTTTGCAGACGATAAGTGTAACCGTTTCAGAGAGAAGAGCGCCCAATGTGACGATTCGATAACAAATGACGAAAACGGACGGATTTCTCAGGTTTTTACTACATATGAACACTTTTCACATTCTCCCGTGCAACGCGGCTGCTAGTTCTCCTTTCATGCAAAATCTTATGGTCCTAGTTCATGTCCAAGCCACCAAAGCAGTCTAAAAAGTGAATAATCGACAACTAAAACTTGAATTGTACTACTTCCTCCTGGCTATTACTTCAACTTAGAAGATTCTTCTGTGTTCTACTATGGAGCATTTAGTGTTTCGGCATACCGCAGCACGCGACGTAGATTTGCAGACGATAAATGTAACCGTTTCAGAAAGAAGAAC
Organism: Schistocerca gregaria; assembly: GCF_023897955.1. Taxonomy (NCBI): domain Eukaryota; kingdom Metazoa; phylum Arthropoda; class Insecta; order Orthoptera; family Acrididae; genus Schistocerca; species Schistocerca gregaria. Next base: position 224,500,464 of record NC_064928.1, read on the forward strand.
CACCAATATGACGATTTGGCTTTAAGTCGATTCGAAAACAAAAGACGAAAACGGATGGATTTCTCAGGTTTCTACTACATATGAACACTTTTCACATTCTCCCGTGCAACGCGGCTGCCAGTCCACCTTTCATGCAAAATCTTATCGTACTAGGTGATGTCCAAGCCACCAAAGCCGGCTAAAAAGTGAATAATCGACAACTAAAACTTGAAATGTACTACTTCTTACTGGCTATTGCTTCAACTTAGAAGCTTCTTCTGTGTTCTGCTATGGTGCTTTTAGTGTCTCCGCATACCGCAGCACCCGACATAGCTTTGCAGACAATAAATGTAACCTTCTCAGTGGGAAAAGCGGCCAATGTGACGATATAGATTTAAGTCGATTCGATAACAAATGACGAAAACGGACGGATTTCTCAGGTTTTTACTACATATGAACACTTTTCACATTCTCCCGTGCAACGCGGCTGCTAGTCCTCCTTTCATGCAAAATCTTATGGTCCTAGGTCATGTCATAGCCACCAAAGCCGGCTAAAAAGTGAATAATCGACAACTAAAACTTGAATTTTACTACTTCTTACTGGCTATTACTTCAACTTAGAATCTTCTTCTATGTTCTACTATGGTGCTTTTGGTGTTTCGGCATACCGCAGCACGCGACATAGCTTTGCAGACGATAAGTGTAACCGTTTCAGAGTGAAGAGCGGCCAATGTGACGATCTGGCTTTAAGTCGATTCGATAACAAATGACGAAAACGGACGGATTTCTCAGGTTTCTACTACATATGAACACTTTTCACATTCTCCCGTGCAACGCGGCTGCTAGTCCTCCTTTCATGCAAAATCTTATGGTCCTAGGTCATGTCATAGCCACCAAAGCCGGCTAAAAAGTGAATAATCGACAACTAAATCATGAATTGTACTACTTCTTACTGGCTATTACTTCAACTTAGAAGCTTCTTCTGTGTTCTACTATGGTGCTTTTAGTGTTTCCGCATACTGCAGCACGCGACATAGCTTTGCAGACGATAAATATAACCGTTTCAGAGAGTAGAGCGGCCAATGTGACGATCTGGCTTTAAGTCGATTCGATAACAAATGACGAAAACGGATGAATTTCTCAGGTTTTTACTACATATGAACACTTTTCACATTCTCCCGTGCAACGCGGCTGCTAGTCTTCCTTTCATGTAAAATCTTAAGGTTCCACCTCATGTCCAAGCCACCAAAGCCGGCTAAAAAGTGAATAATCGACAACTACAACTTCAATTGTACTACTTCTTACTGGCTATTACTTCAACATAGAAGCTTCTTCTGTGTTGTACTATGGTGCTTTTAGTGACTCCGCATACCGCAGCACGCGAGATAGCATTGTAGACGATAAATGTAACCGTTTCAGAGAGAAGAGCGGCCAATGTGACGATCTGGCTTTAAGTCAATTCGATAACAAATGATGAAAACGGACGGATTTCTCAGTTTTTACTACATATGAACAATTTCCACATTCTCCCGTGCAACGCGGCTGCAAGTACTCCTTTCATGCAAAACCTTAAGGTCCTAGGTCATGTCCAAGCCACCAAAGCCGGCTAAAAAGTGAATAATCGACAACTAAAACTTGAATATTATTACTTCTTACTGGCTATTGCTTCAACTTAGAAGCTTCTTCTGTGTTCTACTATGGTGCTTTTAGTGTTTCTGCACACCGCAGCACGCGACATAGCTTTGCAGACGATAAATGTAACCGTCTCAGAGAGAAAAGCGGCCAATGTGACGATATGGCTTTAAGTCGATTCGATAACAAATGACGAAAACGAACGGATTTCTCAGGTTTTTACTACATATGAACACTTTTCACATTCTCCCGTGCAACGCGGCTGCTAGTCCTCCTTTCATGCAAAATCTTAAGGTCCTAGGTCATGTCCAAGCCACCAAAGCCGGCTAAAAAGTGAATAATCGACAGCTAAAACTTGAATTGTACTACTTCTTACTGGCTATTGCTTCAACTTAGAAGCTTCTTCTGTGTTCTACTATGGTGCATTTAGTGTTTCGGCATACCGCAGCACGCGACGTAGATTTGCAGACGATAAATGTAACCGTTTCAGAAAGAAGAACCGCCAATGTGACGATTTGGCTTTAAGTCGATTCGAAAACAAAAGACGAAAACGGATGGATTTCTCAGGTTTCTACTACATATAAACACTTTTCACATTCTCCCGTGCAACGCGGCTGCCAGTCCTCCTTTCATGCAAAATCTTAACGTACTAGGTGATGTCCAAGCCACCAAAGCCGGCTAAAAAGTGAATAATCGACAACCAAAACTTGAAATGTACTACTTCTTATTGGCTATTACTTCAACTTAGAAGCTTCTTCTGTGTTCTGCTATGGTGCTTTTAGTGTCTCCGCATACCGCAGCACCCGACATAGCTTTGCAGACGATAAATGTAACCTTCTCAGTGAGAAAAGCGGCCAATGTGATGATCTGGCTTTAAGTCGATTCGATAACAAATGAAGAAAACGGACGGATTTCTCAGGTTTTTACTACATATGAACACTTTTCACATTCTCCCGTGCAACGCGGCTGCCAGTCCTCCTTTCATGCAAAATCTTAAGGTCCTAGGTAATGTCCAAGCCACCAAAGCCGGCAAAAAAGTGAATAATCGACAACTAAAACTTGAATTTTACTACTTCTTACTGGCTATTACTTCAACTTAGAATCTTCTTCTGTGTTATACTATGATGCTTTTGGTGTTTCGGCATACCGCAGCACGCGACATAGCTTTGCAGACGATAAGTGTAACCGTTTCAGAGGGAAGAGCGGCCAATGTGACGATCTGGCTTTAAGTCGATTCGATAACAAATGACGAAAACGGACGGATTTCTCAGGTTTTTACAACATATGAACAATTTCCACATTCTCCCGTGCAACGCGGCTGCAAGTACTCCTTTCATGCAAAATCTTAAGGTCTTAGGTCATGTCCAAGCCACCAAAGCCGGCTAAAAAGTGAATAATCGACAAATAAAACTTGAATTGTACTACTTATTACTGGCTATTACTTCAACTTAGAATCTTCTTCTGTTTCTACTATGGCGCTTTTAGTGTCTCCGCATACCGCAGCACGAGACATAGCTTTGCAGACAATAAATGTAAGCTTCTCAGAGAGAAAAGCGGCCAATGTGATGATCTGGCTTTAAGTCGATTCGATAACAAATGACGAAAACGGACGGATTTCTAAGGTTTTTACTACATATGAACACTTTTCACATTCCCCCTTGCAACGCGGCTGCTAGTCCTCCTTTCATGCAAAATCTTAAGGTCCTAGGTCACGTCCAAGCCACCAAAGCCGGCTAAAAATGAATAATCGACAACTAAAACTTGAATTGTACTACATCTTACTGGCTATCACTTCAACTTAGAAGCTTCTTCTGTGTTCTACTATGGTGCTTTTAATGTCTCCGCATACCGCAGCACGAGACATAGCTTTGCAGCCGATAAATGTAACCGTCTCAGAGAGAAAAGCGGCCAATGTGACGAACTCTCTTAAAAATGATTAGATACCAAATGACGAAAACGGACGGATTTCTCAGGTTTTTACTACATATGAACACTTTTCACATTCTCCCGTGCAACGCGGCCTCTAGTCCTACTTTCATGCAAAATCTTATGGTCCTAGGTCATGTCCAAGACACCAAAGCCGGCTAAAAAGTGAATAATCGACAACTAAAACTTTAATTGTATTACTTCTTACTGGCTATTGCTTCAACTTAGAAGCTTCTTCTGTGTTCTACTATGGTGCTTTTAGTGTTTCTGCATACCGCAGCACGCGACATAGCTTTGCAGACGATAAATGTAACCGTCTGAGAGAGAAAAGCGGCCAATGTGACGATATGGCTTTAAGTCGATTCGATAACAAATGACGAAAACGAACGGATTTCTCAGGTTTTTACTACATTTGAACACTTTTCACATTCTCCCATGCAACGCGGCTGCTAGTCCTCCTTTCATGCAAAATCTTAAGGTGCTAGGTCATGTCCAAGCCGCCAAATCCGGCTAAAATGTGAATAATCGACAACTAAAACTTGAATTGTACTACTTCTTACTGGCTATTACTTCAACTTAGAAGCTTCTTCTGTGTTCTACTATGGTGCTTTTGGTGTTTCGGCATACCGCTGCACGCGACATTGCTTTGCAGACATAAAATGTAAGCTTCTCAGAGAGAAAAGCGGCCAATGTGATGATCTGGCTTTAAGTCGATTCGATAACAAATGACGAAAACGGACGGATTTCTCAGGTTTCTACTACATATGAACACTTTTCAGATTCTCCCGTGCAACGCGGCCGCCAGTCTTCCTTTCATGCAAAATCTTAACGTACTAAGTGATGTCCAAGCCACCAAAGCCGGCTAAAAAGTGAATAATCGACAACTAAAACTTGAAATGTACTACTTCTTACTGGCTATTGCTTCAACTTAGAAGCTTCTTCTGTGTTCTGCAATGGTGCTTTTAGTGTCTCCGCATACCACAGCACCCGACATAGCTTTGCAGACGATAAAGGTAACCGTCTCAGAGAGAAAAGCGGTCAATGTGACGATCTGTCTTTAAGTCGATTCGATAACAAATGACGAAAACGGACGGATTTCTCAGGTTTTTACTACATATGAACACTTTTCACATTCTCCCGTGCAACGCGGCTGCTAGTCCTCCTTTCATGCAAAATCTTAAGGTCCTAGGTCATGTCCAAGCCACCAAAGCCGGCTAAAAAGTGAATAATCGACAACTATAACTTAAATAGTACTACTTCTCACTGGCTATTACTTCAACTTAGAAGCTTCTTCTGTGTTCTAATATGGTGCTTTTAGTGTCCCCGCATACCGCAGCACGCGACATAGCTTTTTAGACAATAAATGTAACCGTTTCAGAGAGAAGAGCGGCCAATGTGACGATCTGGGTTTAAGTCGATTCGATAACAAATGACGAAAACGGACGGATTTCTCAGGTTTTTACTACATATGAACACTTTTCACATTCTCCCGTGCAACGCGGCTGCCAGTCCTCCTTTCATGCAAAATCTTAAGGTCCTAGGTCATGTCCAAGCCACCAAAGCCGGCTAAAAAGTGAATAATCGACAACTATAACTTAAATAGTACTACTTCTCACTGGCTATTACTTCAACTTAGAAGCTTCTTCTGTGTTCTAATATGGTGCTTTTAGTGTCCCCGCATACCGCAGCACGCGACATAGCTTTGCAGACGATAAATGTAACCGTCTCAGAGAGAAAAGCGGCCAATGTGACGATCTGGCATTAAGTCGATCCGATAACAAATGACGAAAACCCACGGATTTCTCAGGTTTTTACTACATATGAACACTTTTCACATTCTCCCGTGCAACGCGGCTGCAAGTCCTACTTTCATGCAAAATCTTAAGCTCCTAGCTCATGTCCAAGCCACCAAAGCCGGCTAAAAAGTGAATAATCGACAACTAAAACTTAAATTGTACTACATCTCACTGGCTATTACTTCAACTTAGAAGCTTCTTCTGTGTTCTACTATGGTGCTTTTAATGTCTCCGCATACAGCAGCACACGACATAGCTTTGCAGCCGATAAATGTAACCGTCTCAGAGAGAAAAGCGGCCAATGTGACGAACTGGCTTAAAATGATTAGATAACAAATGACGAAAACGGACGGATTTCTCAGGTTTTTACTACATATGAACACTTTTCACATTCTCCCGTGCAACGCGGCCTCTAGTCCTCCTTTCATGCAAAATCTTATGGTCCTAGGTCATGTCCAAGCCACCAAAGCCGGCTAAAAAGTGAATAATCGACAACTAAAACATGAAATGTACTACTTCTTACTGGCTATTACTTCAACATAGAAGCTTCTTCTGTGTTCTACTATCGTGCTTTTAGTGTCTCCGCATACTGCAGCACGCGACATAGCTTTGCAGACGATAAATGTAACCATCTCAGAGAGAAAAGCGGCTAAAGTGACGATATGGCTTTACGTCGATACGATAACAAATGACGAAAACGGACGGATTTCTCAGGTTTTTACTACATATGAACACTTTTCACATTCTCCCGTGCAACGCGGCTGCTAGTCTTCCTTTCATGCAAAATCTTAAGCTCCTAGCTCATGTCCAAGCCACGAAAGCCGGCTAAAAGTGAATAATCGACAACTAAAACTTGAATTGTACTACTTCTTACTGGCTATTACTTCAACTTAGAAGCTTCTTCTGTGTTCTACTATGGTGCTTTTAGTGTTTCGGCATACCGCAGCACGCGACATAGCTTTGCAGACGATAAATGTAACCGTTTGAGAGAGAAGAATGGCCAAAGTAACGATCTGGCTTGAAGTCAATTCGATAACAAATGACGAAAACGGACGGACTTCTCAAGTTTTTACTACATATGAACACTTTTCACATTCTCCCATGCAACGCGGCTGCTAGTCCTCCTTTCATGCAAAATCTTAAGGTCCTAGGTCATGTCCAAGCCACCAAAGCCGGCTAAAAAGTGAATATTCGACAACTAAAACTTGAATTGTACTACTTCTTACTGGCTATTACTTCAACTTAGAAGCTTCTTCTGTGTTCTACTATGGTGCTTTTAGTGTTTCCGCATACTGCAGCACGCGACATAGCTTCGCAGACGATAAATATAACCGTTTCAGAGAGTAGAGCGGCCAATATGACGATCTGGCTTTAAGTCGATTCGATAACAAATGACAAAAACGGACGGATTTCTCAGGTTTTTACTACATATGAACACTTTTCACATTCTCCCGTGCAACGCGGCTGCTAGTCTTCCTTTCATGCAAAATCTTAAGGTTCCACCTCATGTCCAAGCCACCAAAGCCGGCTAAAAAGTGAATAATCGGCAATTAAAACTTCAATTGTACTACTTCTTACTGGCTATTTCTTCAACATAGAAGCTTCTTCTGTGTTCTACTATCGAGCTTTTAGTGTCTCCGCATACTGCAGCACGTGACATAGCTTTGCAGACGATAAATGTAACCGTTTCAGAGAGAAGAGCGGCCAATGTGACGATCTATCTTTAAGTCGATTCCATAACAAATGACGAAACCGGACGGATTTCTCTGGTTTTTACTACATATGAACAATTTTCACATTCTCCCGTGCAACGCGGCTGCTGGTCCTCCTTTCATGCAAAATCTTAAGGCCCCAGGTCATGTCCAAGCCACCAAAGCCGGCTAAAATGTGAATAATCGACAACTAAAACTTGAATTGTATTACTTCTTACTGGCTATTATTTCAACTTAGAAGCTTCTTCTGTGTTCTACTATGCTGCTTTTAGTGTCTCCGCATACCGCAGCACGCGACATAGCTTTGCAGACGATAAATGTAACCGTCTCAGGTAGAAAAGCGGCCAAAGTGACGATATGGCTTTAAGTCGATACGATAACAAATGACGAAAACGGACGGATTTCTCAGGTTTTTACTACATATGAACACTTTTCACATTCTCCCGTGCAACGCGGCTGCTAGTCCTCCTTTCATGCAAAATCTTAAGGTCCTAGGTCATGTCCAAGCCACCAAAGCCGGCTAAAAAGTGAATATTCGACAACTAAAACTTGAATTGTACTACTTCTTACTGGCCATTACTTCAACTTAGAAGCTTCTTCTGTGTTCTACTATGGTGCTTTTAGTGTTTCCGCATACTGCAGCACGCGACATAGCTTCGCAGACGATAAATATAACCGTTTCAGAGAGTAGAGCGGCCAATATGACGATCTGGCTTTAAGTCGATTCGATAACAAATGACAAAAACGGACGGATTTCTCAGGTTTTTACTACATATGAACACTTTTCACATTCTCCCGTGCAACGCGGCTGCAAGTCCTACTTTCATGCAAAATCTTAAGCTCCTAGCTCATGTCCAAGCCACCAAAGCCGGCTAAAAAGTGAATAATCGACAACTAAAACTTAAATTGTACTACATCTTACTGGCTATTACTTCAACTTAGAAGCTTCTTCTGTGTTCTACTATGGTGCTTTTAATGTCTCCGCATACAGCAGCACACGACATAGCTTTGCAGCCGATAAATGTAACCGTCTCAGAGAGAAAAGCGGCCAATGTGACGAACTGGCTTAAAATGATTAGATAACAAATGACGAAAACGGACGGATTTCTCAGGTTTTTACTACATATGAACACTTTTCACATTCTCCCGTGCAACGCGGCCTCTAGTCCTCCTTTCATGCAAAATCTTATGGTCCTAGGTCATGTCCAAGCCACCAAAGCCGGCTAAAAAGTGAATAATCGACAACTAAAACATGAAATGTACTACTTCTTACTGGCTATTACTTCAACATAGAAGCTTCTTCTGTGTTCTACTATCGTGCTTTTAGTGTCTCCGCATACTGCAGCACGCGACATAGCTTTGCAGACGATAAATGTAACCATCTCAGAGAGAAAAGCGGCTAAAGTGACGATATGGCTTTACGTCGATACGATAACAAATGACGAAAACGGACGGATTTCTCAGGTTTTTACTACATATGAACACTTTTCACATTCTCCCGTGCAACGCGGCTGCTAGTCTTCCTTTCATGCAAAATCTTAAGGTTCCACCTCATGTCCAAGCCACGAAAGCCGGCTAAAAGTGAATAATCGACAACTAAAACTTGAATTGTACTACTTCTTACTGGCTATTACTTCAACTTAGAAGCTTCTTCTGTGTTCTACTATGGTGCTTTTAGTGTTTCGGCATACCGCAGCACGCGACATAGCTTTGCAGACGATAATTGTAACCGTTTGAGAGAGAAGAATGGCCAAAGTAACGATCTGGCTTGAAGTCAATTCGATAACAAATGACGAAAACGGACGGACTTCTCAAGTTTTTACTACATATGAACACTTTTCACATTCTCCCATGCAACGCGGCTGCTAGTCCTCCTTTCATGCAAAATCTTAAGGTCCTAGGTCATGTCCAAGCCACCAAAGCCGGCTAAAAAGTGAATATTCGACAACTAAAACTTGAATTGTACTACTTCTTACTGGCTATTACTTCAACTTAGAAGCTTCTTCTGTGTTCTACTATGGTGCTTTTAGTGTTTCCGCATACTGCAGCACGCGACATAGCTTCGCAGACGATAAATATAACCGTTTCAGAGAGTAGAGCGGCCAATATGACGATCTGGCTTTAAGTCGATTCGATAACAAATGACAAAAACGGACGGATTTCTCAGGTTTTTACTACATATGAACACTTTTCACATTCTCCCGTGCAACGCGGCTGCTAGTCTTCCTTTCATGCAAAATCTTAAGGTTCCACCTCATGTCCAAGCCACCAAAGCCGGCTAAAAAGTGAATAATCGGCAATTAAAACTTCAATTGTACTACTTCTTACTGGCTATTTCTTCAACATAGAAGCTTCTTCTGTGTTCTACTATCGAGCTTTTAGTGTCTCCGCATACTGCAGCACGTGACATAGCTTTGCAGACGATAAATGTAACCGTTTCAGAGAGAAGAGCGGCCAATGTGACGATCTATCTTTAAGTCGATTCCATAACAAATGACGAAACCGGACGGATTTCTCTGGTTTTTACTACATATGAACAATTTTCACATTCTCCCGTGCAACGCGGCTGCTGGTCCTCCTTTCATGCAAAATCTTAAGGCCCCAGGTCATGTCCAAGCCACCAAAGCCGGCTAAAATGTGAATAATCGACAACTAAAACTTGAATTGTATTACTTCTTACTGGCTATTATTTCAACTTAGAAGCTTCTTCTGTGTTCTACTATGCTGCTTTTAGTGTCTCCGCATACCGCAGCACGCGACATAGCTTTGCAGACGATAAATGTAACCGTCTCAGGTAGAAAAGCGGCCAAAGTGACGATATGGCTTTAAGTCGATACGATAACAAATGACGAAAACGGACGGATTTCTCAGGTTTTTACTACATATGAACACTTTTCACATTCTCCCGTGCAACGCGGCTGCTAGTCCTCCTTTCATGCAAAATCTTAAGGTCCTAGGTCATGTCCAAGCCACCAAAGCCGGCTAAAAAGTGAAAATTCGACAACTAAAACTTGAATTGTACTACTTCTTACTGGCCATTACTTCAACTTAGAAGCTTCTTCTGTGTTCTACTATGGTGCTTTTAGTGTTTCCGCATACTGCAGCACGCGACATAGCTTCGCAGACGATAAATATAACCGTTTCAGAGAGTAGAGCGGCCAATATGACGATCTGGCTTTAAGTCGATTCGATAACAAATGACAAAAACGGACGGATTTCTCAGGTTTTTACTACATATGAACACTTTTCACATTCTCCCGTGCAACGCGGTTGCTAGTCTTCCTTTCATGCAAAATCTTAAGGTTCCACCTCATGTCCAAGCCACCAAAGCCGGCTAAAAAGTGAATAATCGGCAACTAAAACTTCAATTGTACTACTTCTTACTGGCTATTTCTTCAACATAGAAGCTTCTTCTGTGTTCTACTATCGAGCTTTTAGTGTCTCCGCATACTGCAGCACGTGACATAGCTTTGCAGACGATAAATGTAACCGTTTCAGAGAGAAGAGCGGCCAATGTGACGATCTATCTTTAAGTCGATTCCATAACAAATGACGAAACCGGACGGATTTCTCTGGTTTTTACTACATATGAACAATTTTCACATTCTCCCGTGCAACGCGGTTGCTGGTCCTCCTTTCATGCAAAATCTTAAGGCCCTAGGTCATGTCCAAGCCACCAAAGCCGGCTAAAATGTGAATAATCGACAACTAAAACTTGAATTGTATTACTTCTTACTGGCTATTATTTCAACTTAGAAGCTTCTTCTGTGTTCTACTATGCTGCTTTTAGTGTCTCCGCATACCGCAGCACGCGACATAGCTTTGCAGACGATAAATGTAACCGTCTCAGATAGAAAAGCGGCCAAAGTGACGATATGGCATTAAGTCGATACGATAACAAATGACGAAAACGGACGGATTTCTCAGGTTTTTACTACATATGAACACTTTTCACATTCTCCCATGCAACGCGGCCGCAAGTACTCCTTTCATGCAAAATCTTAAGGTCCTAGGTCATGTCCAAGCCACCAAAGCCGGCTAAAAAGTGAATAACCGACAACTAAAACTTGAATTGTACTACTTCTTACTTGCTATTACTTCAACTTAGAAGCTTCTTCTGTTTCTACTATGGAGCTTTTAGTGTCTCCACACACTGCAGCACGCGACATAGCTTTGCAGACAATACATGTAACCTTCTCAGAGAGAAAAGCGGATAATGTGACGATCTGGCTTTAAGTCGATTCGATAACAAATGACGAAAACGGACGGATTTCTCAGGTTTTTACTACATATGAACACTTTTCACATTCTCCCGTGCAATGCTGCCTCTAGTCCTCCTCTCATGCAAAATCTTATGGTCCTAGGTCATGTCATAGCCACCAAAGCCGGCTAAAAAGTGAATAATCGACAACTAAAACTGAATTGTACTACTTCTTACTGGCTATTACTTCAACTTAGAAGCTTCTTCTGTGTTCTACTATGGTGCTTTTAGTGTTTCGGCATACCGCAGCACGCGACATAGCTTTGCAGACGATAAATGTAACCGTTTGAGAGAGAAGAATGGCCAAAGTGACGATCTGGCTTGAAGTCAATTCGATAACAAATGACGAAAACGGATGGACTTCTCAAGTTTTTACTACATATGAACACTTTTCACATTCTCCCACGCATCGCGGCTGCTAGTCCTCCTTTCATGCAAAATCTTAAGGTCCTAGGTCATGTCCAAGCCACCAAAACCGGCTAAAACGTAAATTATCGACAACTAAAAGTTCAATTGTACTACTTCTTACTGGCTATTCCTTCAACTTAGATGCTTCTTCTGTGTTCTACTATGGTGCTTTTAGTGTTTCGGCACATCGGAGCACGCAACATAGCTTTGCAGCCGATAAATGTAACCGTCTCAGAGAGAAAAGCGGCCAATGTGACGATCTGGCTTTAAGTCGATTCGATAACAAATGACGAAAACGGACGGATTTCTCAGGTTTTTACTACATATGAACACTTTTCACATTCTCCCGTGCAACGCGGCTGCTAGTCCTCCTTTCATGCGAAATCTTAAGGTCCTAGGTCATTTCCAAGCCACCAAAGCCGGCTAAAAGTGAATAATCGACAACTTAATTTTGAATTGTACTACATCTTACTGGCTATTACTTCAACTTAGAAGCTTCTTCTGTGTTCTACTATAGTGCTTTTAATGTCTCCGCATACCGCAGCACGCGACATAGCTTTGCAGCCGATAAATGTAACCGTCTCAGAGAGAAAAGCGGCCAATGTGACGATCTGGCTTAAAAATGATTAGATAACAAATGACGAAAACGGACGGATTTCTCAGGTTTTTACTACAGATGAACCCTTTTCACATTCTCCCGTGGAACGCGGCTGCTAGTCCTCCTTTCATGCAAAGTCTTATGGTCCTAGGTCATGTCATAGCCACCAAATCCGGGTAAAAAGTGAATAATCGACAACTAAAACTTGAATTGTACTACTTCTTACTGGCTATTACTTCAACTTAGATGCTTCTTCTGTGTTCTACTATGGTGCTTTTAATGTCTCCGCATACCGCAGCACGCGACATAGCTTTGCAGCCGATAAGTGTAACCGTCTCAGAGAGGAAAGCGGCCAATGTGACGATCTGGCTTAAAAATGATTAGATAACAAATGACGAAAACGGACGGATTTCTCAGGTTTTTACTACATATGAACCCTTTTCACATTCTCCCGTAAAACGCGGCTGCTAGTCCTCCTTTCATGCAAAATCTTATGGTCCTAGGCCATGTCATAGCCACCAAAGCCGGCCAAAAAGTGAATAATCGACAACTAAAACTTGAATTGTACTACTTCTTACTTGCTATTACTTCAACTTAGAAGCTTCTTCTGTGTTCTACTATGGCGCTTGTAGTGTCTCCGCATACCGCAGCACGCGACATAGCTTTGCAGCCGATAAATGTAAACGTCTCAGAGAGAAAAGCGGCCAATGTGACGTTCTGGCTTTAAGTCGATTCGAAAAAAAATGACGAAAACGGACGGATTTCTCAGGTTTTTACTACATATGAACACTTTTCACATTCTCCCGTGCAACGCGGCTGCTAGTCTTCCTTTCATGCAAAATCTTAAGGTTCCACCTCATGTCCAAGACACGAAAGCCGGCTAAAAGTGAATAATCGACAACTAAAACTTGAATTGTACTACTTCTTACTTGCTATTACTTCAACTTAGAAGCTTCTTCTGTTTCTACTATGGCGCTTTTAGTGTCTCCGCATACCGCAGCACGCGACATAGCTTTGCAGACAATAAATGTAACCTTCTCAGAGAGAAAAGCTCCCAATGTGACGATCTGGCTTTAAGTCGATTCGATAACAAATGACGAAAACGGACGGATTTCTCAGGTTTTTACTACATATGAACACTTTTCACATTCTCCCGTGCAACGCGGCTGCTAGTCCTCCTTTCATGCAAAATCTTAAGGTCCTAGGTCATGTCCAAGCCACCAAAGCCGGCTAAAAAGTGAATAATCGACAACTAAAACTTGAATTGTACTACATCTTACTGGCTATTACTTCAACTTAGAAGCTTCTTCTGTGTTCTACTATGGTGCTTTTAATGTCTCCGCATACCGCAGCACGCGACATAGCTTTGCAGCCGATAAATGTAACCGTCTCAGAGAGAAAAGCGGCCAATGTGACGATCTGGCTTAAAAATGATTAGATAACAAATGACGAAAACGGACGTATTTCTCAGGTTTTTACTACATATGAACACTTTTCACATTCTCCCATGCAACGCGGCTGCTGGTCCTCCTTTCATGCAAAATCTTATGGTCCTAAGTCATGTCATAGCCACCAAAGCCGGCTAAAAGTGAATAATCGACAACTAAAACTTGAATTGTACTACTTCTTACTGGCTTTTACTTCAACTTAGAAGCTTCTTCTGCGTTCTACAATGGCGCTTTTAGTGTTTCCGCATACCGCAGCACGCGACATAGCTTTGCAGAAGATAAATGTAACCGTTTCAGAGAGTAGAGCGGCCAATGTGACGATCTGGCTTTAAGTCGATTCGATAACAAATGACGAAAACGGACGGATTTCTCAGGTTTTTACTACATATGAACACTTTTCACATTCTCCCGTGCAACGCAGCTGCTAGTCTTCCTTTCATGCAAAATCTTAAGGTTCCACCTCATGTCCAAGCCACGAAAGCCGGCTAAAAGTGAATATTCGACAACTAAAACTTGAATTGTACTACTTCTTACTGGCTATTACTTCAAATTAGAAGCTTCTTCTGTGTTCTACTATGGTGCTTTTAGTGTTTCGGCATACCGCAGCATGCAACATAGCTTTGCAGACGATAAATGTAACCGTTTGAGAGAGAAGAATGGCCAATGTGACGATCTGGCTTGAAGTCAATTCGATAACAAATGACGAAAACGGACGGACTTCTCAGGTTTTTACTACATATGAACACTTTTCACATTCTCCCGTGCAACGCGGCTGCTAGTCCTCCTTTCGTGCAAAATCTTATGGTCCTAGGTCATGTCATAGCCACAAAAGCCGGCTAAAAAGTGAATAATCGACAACTAAAACTTGAATTGTACTACTTCTTACTGGCTATTACTTCAACTTAGAAGCTTCTTCTGTGTTCTACTATGGTGCTTTTAGTGTTTCCGCATACTGCAGCACGCGACATAGCTTTGCAGACGATAAATGTAACCGTTTCAGAGAGTAGAGCGGCCAATGTGACGATCTGGCTTTAAATCGATTCGATAACAAATGACGAAAACGGACGGATTTCTCAGGTTTTTACTACATATGAACACCTTTCACATTCTCCCGTGCAACGCGGCTGCTAGTCTTCCTTTCATGTAGAATCTTAAGGTTCCACCTCATGTCCAAGCCACCAAAGCCGGCTAAAAAGTGAATAATCGACAACTAAAACTTCAATTGTACTACTTCTTACTGGCAATTACTTCAACATAGAAGCTACTTCTGTGTTTTACTATGGTGCTTTTAGTGTTTCCGCATAGCGCAGCACGCGACGTAGCATTGTAGACGATAAATGTAACCGTTTCAGAGAGAAAAGCGGCCAATGTGACGATCTGGCTTTAAGTCGATTCGATAACAAATGACGAAAACGGACGGATTTCTCAGGTTTTTACTACATATGAACAATTTTCACATTCTCCAATGCAACGCGGCTGCAAGTACTCCTTTCATGCAAAATCTTAAGGTCCTAGGTCATGTCCAAGCCACCAAAGCCGGCTAAAAAGTGAATAATCGACAACTAAAACTTGAATTTTACTACTTCTTACTGGTTTTACTTCAACTTAGAAGCTTCTTCTGCGTTCTACTATGGTGCCTTTAGTGTTTCCGCATACCGCAGCACGCGACATAGCTTTGCAGAAGATAAATGTAACCGTTTCAGAGAGTAGAGCGGCCAATGTGACGATCTGGCTTTAAGTCGATTCGATAACAAATGACGAAAACGGACGGATTTCTCAGGTTTTTACTACATATGAACACTTTTCACATTCTCCCGTGCAACGCGGCTGCTAGTTCTCCTTTCATGCAAAATCTTAGGGTCCTAGGTCATGTCCAAGCCACCAAAGCCGGCTAAAAAGTGAATAATCGACAACTAAAACTTGAATTGTACTACATCTTACTGGCTATTACTTCAACTTAGAAGCTTCTTCTTTGTTCTACTATGGTGCTTTTAATGTCTCCGCATACCGCAGCACGCGACATAGCTTTGCAGCCGATAAATGTAACCGTCTCAGAGAGAAAAGCGGCCAATGTGACGAACTGGCTTAAAAATGATTAGATAACAAATGACGAAAACGGACGGATTTCTCAGGTTTTTACTACATATGAACACTTTTCACATTCTCCCGTGCAACGCAGCTGCTAGTTTTCCTTTCATGCAAAATTTTAAGGTTCCACCTTATGTCCAAGCCACGAAAGCCGGCTAAAGTGAATAATCGACAACTAGAACTTGAATTCTACTACTTCTTACTGGCTATTACTTCAATTTAGAAGCTTCTTCTGTGTTCTACTATTGTGCTTTTAGTGTCTCCGCATACCGCAGCACGCGACATAGGTTTGCAGACGATAAATGTAACCGTCTCAGAGAGAAAAGCTGCCAAAGTGACGATATGGCTTTAAGTCGATACGATAACAAATGACGAAAACGGACGGATTTCTCAGGTTTTTACTACATATGAACACATTTCACATTCTCCCGTGCATCGCGGCTGCAAGTACTCCTTTCATGCAAAATCTTAAGATCCTAGGTCATGTCCAAGCCACCAAAGCCGGCTAAAAAGTGAATAATCGACAACTAAAACTTGAATTGTACTACTTCTTACTTGCTATTACTTCAACTTAGAAGCTTCTTCTGTTTCTACTATGGCGCTTTTAGTGTCTCCGCATACCGCAGCACGCGACATAGCTTTGCAGACAATAAATGTAACCTTCTCAGAGAGAAAAGCGGCCAATGTGACGATCTGGCTTTAAGTCGATTCGATAACAAATGACGGAAACGGACGGATTTCTCAGGTTTTTACTACATATGAACACTTTTCACATTCTCCCGTGCAGCGCGACTGTTAATCCTCCTTTCATGCAAAATGTTAAGGTCCTAGGTCATGTCCAAGCCACCAAAGCCGGCTAAAAAGTGAATAACCGACAACTAAATCTTGAATTGTACTACATCTTACTGGCTATTACTTCAACTTAGATTCTTCTTCTGTGTTCTACTATGGTGATTTTAATGTCTCCGCATACCGCAGCACGCGACATAG
Source organism: Schistocerca gregaria (assembly GCF_023897955.1). Lineage (NCBI taxonomy): Eukaryota > Metazoa > Arthropoda > Insecta > Orthoptera > Acrididae > Schistocerca > Schistocerca gregaria. The sequence continues at coordinate 224,517,302 of NC_064928.1, forward strand.
CTTTGCAGACGATAAATGTAACCGTCTCAGAGAGAAAAGCGGCCAATGTGACGATCTGGCTTAAAAATGATTAGATAACAAATGACGAAAACGGACGGATTTCTCAAGTTTTTACTACATATGAGAACTGTTCACATTCTCCCGTGCAACGCGGCTGCTAGTCCTCCTTTCATGCAAAATCTTAAGGTCCTATGTCATGTCCAAGCCACCAAAGCCGGCTAAAAAGTGAATAATCGACAACTAAAACTTGAATTGTACTACATCTTACTGGCTATTACTTCAACTTAGAAGCTTCTTCTGTGTTCTACTATGGTGCTTTTAATGTCTCCGCATACCGCAGCACGCGACATAGCTTTGCAGACGATAAATGTAACCGTCTCAGGGAGAAAAGCGGCCAATGTGACGATCTGGCTTAAAAATGATTAGATAACAAATGACGAAAACGGACGGATTTCTCAGGTTTTTACTACATATGAACCCTTTTCACATTCTCCCGTGCAACGCGGCTGCAAGTCCTCCTTTCATGCAAAATCTTATGGTCCAATTTCATGTCATAGCCACCAAAGCCGGCTAAAAAGTGAATATTCGACAACTAAAACTTGAATTGTACTACTTCCTACTGGCTATTACTTCAACTCTTAAGCTTCTTCTGTGTTCTACTATGGTGCTTTTAGCGTCTCCGCATACCGCAGCACGCGACATAGCTTTGCAGCCGATAAATGTAACCGTCTCAGAGAGAAAAGCGGCCAATGTGACGATCTGGCTTAAAAATGATTAGATAACAAATGACGAAAACGGACGGATTTCTCAGGTTTTTACTACATATGAACACTTTTCACATTCTCCCGTGCAACGCGGCTGCTAGTCTTCCTTTCATGCAAAATCGTAAGGTCCTAGGTCATGTCCAAGACACGAAAGCCGGCTAAAAGTGAATAATCGACAACTAAAACTTGAATTGTACTACTTCTTACTGGCTCTTACTTCAAATTAGAAGCTTCTTCTGTGTTCTACTACGGTGCTTTTAGTGTTTCGGCATACCGCAGCACGCGACATAGCTTTGCAGGCGATAAATGTAACCGTTTGAGAGAGAAGAATGGCCAATTTGACGATCTGGCTTGAAGTCGATTCGATAACAATTGACGAAAACGGACGGACTTCTCAGGTTTTTACTACATATGAACACTTTTCACATTCTCCCATGCAAAGCGGCTGCTAGTCCTCCTTTCATGCTAAATCTTATGGTCCTAGTTCATATCCAAGCCACCAAAGCCGGCTAAAAAGTGAATAATCGACAACTAAAACTTGAATTGTACTACTTCCTACTGGCTATTACTTCAACTTAGAAGCTTCTTCTGTGTTCTACTATGGTGCATGTAGTGTTTCGGCATACCGCAGCACGCGACATAGATTTGCAGACGATAAATGTAACCGTTTCAGAGAGAAGAACGGCCAATGTGACGATCTGGCTTTAAGTCGATTCGATAACAAAAGACGAAAACGAATGGATTACTCAGGTTTTTACTACATATGAACACTTTTCAAATTCTCCCGTGCAACGCGGCTGCCAGTCCTCCTTTCATGCAAAATCTTAAGGTCCTAGGTCATGTCATAGCCACCAAAGCCGGCTAAAAAGTGAATAATCGACAACTGAAACTTGAATTGTACTACTTCTTACTGGCTACTACTTCAACTTAGAATCTTCTTCTGTGTTCTACTATGGTGCTTTTAGTGTTTCGGCATACCGCAGCACGCGACATAGCTTTGCAGACGATAAGTGTAACCGTTTCAGAGAGAAGAGCGGCCAATGTGACGATCTGGCTTTAAGTCGATTCGATAACAAATGACGAAAACGGACGGATTTCTCAGGTTTCTACTACATATGAACACTTTTCACATTCTCGCGTGCAACGCGGCTGCCAGTCCTCCTTTCATGCAAAATCTTAACGTACTAGGTGATGTCCAAGCCACCAAAGCCGGCTAAAAAGTGAATAATCGACAACTAAAACTTGAATTGTACTACTTCTTACTGGCTACTACTTCAACTTAGAAGCTTCTTCTGTGTTCTGCTATGGTGCTTTTAGTGTCTCCGCATACCGCAGCACGCGACATAGCTTTGCAGACGATAAATGTAACCGTCTCAGAGAGAAAAGCGGTCAATGTGACAATCTGTCTTTGAGTCGATTCGATAACAAATGACGAAAACGGACGGATTTCTCAGGCTTTTACTACATATGAACACTTTTCACATTCTCCCGTGCAACGCGGCTGCTAGTCTTCCTTTCATGTAAAATCTTAAGGTTCCACCTCATGTCCAAGCCACCGAAGCCGGCTAAAAAGTGAATAAACGACAAATAAAACTTCAATTGTACTACTTCTTACTGGCAATTACTTCAACATAGAAGCTTCTTCTGTGTTCTACTATGGTGCTTTTAGTGTTTCCGCATACCGCAGCACGCGACGTAGCATTGTAGACGATAAATGTAACCGTTTCAGAGAGAAAAGCGGCCGATGTGACGATCTGGCTTTAAGTCGATTAGATAACAAATGACGAAAACGGACGGTCTTCTCAGCTTTTTACTACATATGAACACTTTTCACATTCTCCAATGCAACGCGGCTGCTAGTTTTCCTTTCATGCAAAATCTTAAGGTTAAACCTCATGTCCAAGCCACGAAAGCCGGCTAAAGTGAATAATCGACAACTAGAACTTGAATTCTACTACTTCTTACTGGCTATTACTTCAATTTAGAAGCTTCTTCTGTGTTCTACTATGGTGCTTTTAGTGTTTCGGCATACCGCAACACGCGACATAGCTTTGCAGACGATAAATGTAACCGTTTGGGAGAGAAGAATGGCCAATGTGACGATCTGGCTTGAACTCAATTCGATAACAAATGACGAAAACGGACGGACTTCTCAGGTTTTTACTACATATGAACACTTTTCACATTCTCCCATGCAACGCGGCTGCTAGTCCTCCTTTCATGCAAAATCTTAAGGTCCTAGGTCATGTCCAAGCCACCAAAGCCGGCTAAAAAGTGAATAATCGACAACTAAAACTTGAATTGTACTACATCTTACTGGCTATTACTTCAACTTAGAAGCTTCTTCTGTGTTCTACTATGGTGCTTTTAATGTCTCCGCATACCGCAGCACGCGACATAGCTTTGCAGCCGATAAATGTAACCGTCTCAAAGAGAAAAGCGGCCAATGTGACGATCTGGCTTAAAAATGATTAGATAACAAATGACGAAAACGGACGGATTTCTCAGGTTTTTACTACATATGAACACTTTTCACATTCTCCCGTGCAACGCGGCTGCTAGTCCTCCTTTCATGCAAAATCTTATGGTCCTAGGTCATGTCATAGCCACCAAAGCCGGCTAAAAAGTGAATATTCGACAACTAAAACTTGAATTGTACTACTTCCTACTGGCTATTACTTCAACTTAGAAGCTTCTTCTGTGTTCTACTATGGTGCTTTTAGTGTTTCCGCATACTGCAGCACGCGACATAGCTTTGCAGACGATAAATGTAACCGTTTCAGAGAGTAGAGCGGCCAATATGACGATCTGGCTTTAAGTCGATTCGATAACAAATAACAAAAACGGACGGATTTCTCAGGTTTTTACTACATGTGAACACTTTTCACATTCTCCCGTGCAACGCGGCTGCTAGTCTTCCTTTCATGCAAAATCTTAAGGTTCCACCTCATGTCCAAGCTACCAAAGCCGGCTAAAAAGTGAATAATCGACAACTAAAACTTCAATTGTACTACTTCTTACTGGCTATTACTTCAACTTAGAAGCTTCTTCTGTCTTCTACTATGGTGCTTTTGGTGTTTCGGCATACCGCAGCACGTGACATAGCTTTGCAGGCGATAAATGTAACGGTTTGAGAGAGAAGAATGGCCAATTTGACGATCTGGCTTGAAGTCGATTCGATAACAAATGACGGAAACGGACGGATTTCTCAGGTTTTTACTACATATGAACACTTTTCACATTCTCCCGTGCAACGCGACTGTTAATCCTCCTTTCATGCAAAATGTTAAGGTCCTAGGTCATGTCCAAGCCACCAAAGCCGGCTAAAAAGTGAATAACCGACAACTAAATCTTGAATTGTACTACATCTTACTGGCTATTACTTCAACTTAGATTCTTCTTCTGTGTTCTACTATGGTGATTTTAATGTCTCCGCATACCGCAGCACGCGACATAGCTTTGCAGACGATAAATGTAACCGTCTCAGAGAGAAAAGCGGCCAATGTGACGATCTGGCTTAAAAATGATTAGATAACAAATGACGAAAACGGACGGATTTCTCAGGTTTTTACTACATATGAACACTTTTCACATTCTCCCGTGCAACGCGGCTGCTAGTCTTCCTTTCATGCAAAATCTTAAGGTTCCACCTCATGTCCAAGCTACCAAAGCCGGCTAAAAAGTGAATAATCGACAACTAAAACTTCAATTGTACTACTTCTTACTGGCTATTACTTCAACTTAGAAGCTTCTTCTGTCTTCTACTATGGTGCTTTTAGTGTTTCGGCATACCGCAGCACGTGACATAGCTTTGCAGGCGATAAATGTAACGGTTTGAGAGAGAAGAATGGCCAATTTGACGATCTGGCTTGAAGTCAATTCGATAACAAATGACGAAAACGGACGGACTTCTCAGGTTTTTACTACATATGAACACTTTTCACATTCCCCCATGCAACGCGGATGCTAGTACTCCTTTCATGCAAAGTCTTAAGGTCCTAGGTCATGTCCAAGCCACCAAAGCCGGCTAAAAAGTGAATAATCGACAACTAAAACTTGAATTGTACTACATCTTTCTGGCTATTACTTCAACTTAGAAGCTTCTGCTGTGTTCTACTATGGTGCTTTTAATGTCTCCGCATACCGCAGCACGCGACATAGCTTTGCAGCCGATAAATGTAACCGTCTCAGAGAGTATACCGGCCAATGTGACGATCTGGCTTTAAGTCGATTCGATAACAAATGACAAAAACGGACGGATTTCTCAGGTTTTTACTACATATGAACACTTTTCACATTCTCCCGTGCAACGCGGCTGCTAGTCCTCCTTTCATGCAAAATCTTATGGTCCTAGTTCATGTCCAAGCCACCAAAGCCGGCTAAAAAGTGAATAATCGACAACTAAAACTTGAATTGTACTACTTCCTACTGGCTATTACTTCAACTTAGAAGCTTCTTCTGTGTTCTACTATGGTGCTTTTAATGTCTCCGCATACCGCAGCACGCGACATAGCTTTGCAGCCGATAAGTGTAACCGTCTCAGAGAGGAAAGCGGCCAATGTGACGATCTGGCTTAAAAAAGATTAGATAACAAATGACGAAAACGGACGGATTTCTCAGGTTTTTACTACATATGAACCCTTTTCACATTCTCCCGTGCAACGCGGCTGCTAGTCCTCCTTTCATGCAAAATCTTATGGTCCTAGGTCATGTCATAGCCACCAAAGCCGGCCAAAAAGTGAATAATCGACAACTAAAACTTGAATTGTACTACTTCTTACTGGCTATTACTTCAACTTAGAAGCTTCTTCTGTGTTCTACTATGGTGCTTTTAGTGTTTCCGCATACCAAAGCACGCGACATAGCTTTGCAGAAGATAAATGTAACCGTTTCAGAGAGTAGAGCGGCCAATGTGACGATCTGGCTTTAAGTCGATTCGATAACAAATGACGAAAACGGACGGATTTCTCAGGTTTTTACTACATATGAACACTTTTCACATTCTCCTTTGCAACGCCGCTGCTAGTCCTCCTTTCATGCAAAATCTTAAGGTCCTAGCTCTTGTCCAAGGCACCAAAGCCAGCTAAAAAGTCAATAATTGATACCTAAAATTGGAATTGTACTACTTCCTACTAGCTATTGCTTCAACTTAGAAGCTTCTTCTGTGTTCTACTATGGTGCTTTTAGTGTCTCCGCATACCGCAGCACGCGACATAGCTTTGCAGACGATAAATGTAACCGTCTCAGAGAGAAAAGCGGCCAATGTGACGATCTATGTTTAAGTCGATTCGATAACAAATGACGAAAACGGACGGATTTCTCAGGTTTTTACTACATATGACACTTTTCACATTCTCCCATGCAACGCGGCGGCTGGTCCTCCTTTCATGCAAAATCTTATGGTCCTAGGTCATGTCATAGCCACCAAAGCCGGCTAAAAAGTGAATAATCGACAACTAACACTTGAATTGTACTACTTCTTACTGGCTTTTACTTCAACTTAGAAGCTTCTTCTGCGTTCTACTATGGTGCATTTAGTGTTTCCGCACACCGCAGCACGCGACATAGCTTTGCAGAAGATAAATGTAACCGTTTCAGAGAGTAGAGCGGCCAATGTGACGATCTGGCTTTAAGTCGATTCGATAACAAATGACGAAAACGGACGGATTTCTCAGGTTTTTACTACATATGAACACTTTTCACTTTCTCCCGTGCAACGCGGCTGCTAGTCTTCCTTTCATGCAAAATCTTAAGGTTCCACCTCATGTCCAAGCCACGAAAGCCGGCTAAAAGTGAATAATCGACAACTAAAACTTGAATTGTACTACTTCTTACTGGCTATTACTTCAAATTAGAAGCTTCTTCTGTGTTCTACTATGGTGCTTTTAGTGTTTCGGCATACCGCAGCACGCAACATAGCTTTGCAGACGATAAATGTAACCGTTTGAGAGAGAAGAATGGCCAATGTGACGATCTGGCTTGAAGTCAATTTGATAACAAATGACGAAAACGGACGGACTTCTCAGGTTTTTACTACATATGAACACTTTTCACATTCTCCCATGCAACGCGGCTGCTAGTCCTCCTTCCATGCAAAATCTTAAGGTCCAAGGTCATGTCGAAGCCACCAAAGCCGGCTAAAAAGTGAATAATCGACAACTAAAACTTGAATTGTACTACATCTTACTGGCTATTACTTCAACTTAGAAGCTTCTTCTGTGTTCTACTATGGTGCTTTTAATGTCTCCGCATACCGCAGCACGCGACATAGCTTTGCAGCCGATAAATGTAACCGTCTCAGAGAGAAAAGCGGCCAATGTGACGATCTGGCTTAAAAATGATTAGATAACAAATGACGAAAACAGACGGATTTCTCAGGTTTTTACTACATATGTACCCTTTTCACATTCTCCCGTGCAACGCGGCTGCTAGTCCTCCTTTCATGCAAAATCTTATGGTCCTAGGTCATGTCATAGCCACCAAAGCCGGCTAAAAAGTGAATAATCGACAACTAAAACTTGAATTGTACTACTTCTTACTGGCTATTACTTCAACTTAGAAGCTTCTTCTGTGTTCTACTATGGTGCTTTTAGTGTTTCCGCATACATCAGCACGCGACATAGCTTTGCAGAAGATAAATGTAACCGTTTCAGAGAGTAGAGCGGCCAATGTGACGTTCTGGCTTTAAGTCGATACGATAACAAATGACGAAAACGGACGGATTTCTCAGGTTTTTACTACATATGAACACTTTTCACATTCTCCCGTGCAACGCGGCTGCTAGTCTTCCTTTCATGCAAAATCTTAAGGTTCCACCTCATGTCCAAGACACGAAAGCCGGCTAAAAGTGAATAATCGACAACTAAAACTTGAATTGTACTACATCTTACTGGCTATTACTTCAAATTAGAAGCTTCTTCTGTGTTCTACTATGGTGCTTTTAGTGTTTCGGCATACCGCAGCACGCGACATAGCTTTGCAGTCGATAAATGTAACCGTTTGAGAGAGAAGAATGGCCAATTTGACGATCTGGCTTGAAGTCGATTCGACAACAAATGACGAAAACGGACGGACTTCTCAGGTTTTTACTACATATGAACACTTTTCACATTCTCCTTTGCAACGCCGCTGCTAGTCCTCCTTTCATGCAAAATCTTAAGGTCCTAGCTCTTGTCCAAGGCACCAAAGCCAGCTAAAAAGTCAATAATTGATACCTAAAATTGGAATTGTACTACTTCCTACTAGCTATTGCTTCAACTTAGAAGCTTCTTCTGTGTTCAACTATGGTGCTTTTAGTGTCTCCGCATACCGCAGCACGCGACATAGCTTTGCAGACGATAAATGTAACCGTCTCAGAGAGAAAAGCGGCCAATGTGACGATCTATGTTTAAGTCGATTCGATAACAAATGACGAAAACGGACGGATTTCTCAGGTTTTTACTACATATGAACACTTTTCACATTCTCCCATGCAACGCGGCGGCTGGTCCTCCTTTCATGCAAAATCTTATGGTCCTAGGTCATGTCATAGCCACCAAAGCCGGCTAAAAAGTGAATAATCGACAACTAACACTTGAATTGTACTACTTCTTACTGGCTTTTACTTCAACTTAGAAGCTTCTTCTGCGTTCTACTATGGTGCATTTAGTGTTTCCGCACACCGCAGCACGCGACATAGCTTTGCAGAAGATAAATGTAACCGTTTCAGAGAGTAGAGCGGCCAATGTGACGATCTGGCTTTAAGTCGATTCGATAACAAATGACGAAAACGGACGGATTTCTCAGGTTTTTACTACATATGAACACTTTTCACTTTCTCCCGTGCAACGCGGCTGCTAGTCTTCCTTTCATGCAAAATCTTAAGGTTCCACCTCATGTCCAAGCCACGAAAGCCGGCTAAAAGTGAATAATCGACAACTAAAACTTGAATTGTACTACTTCTTACTGGCTATTACTTCAAATTAGAAGCTTCTTCTGTGTTCTACTATGGTGCTTTTAGTGTTTCGGCATACCGCAGCACGCAACATAGCTTTGCAGACGATAAATGTAACCGTTTGAGAGAGAAGAATGGCCAATGTGACGATCTGGCTTGAAGTCAATTTGATAACAAATGACGAAAACGGACGGACTTCTCAGGTTTTTACTACATATGAACACTTTTCACATTCTCCCATGCAACGCGGCTGCTAGTCCTCCTTCCATGCAAAATCTTAAGGTCCAAGGTCATGTCGAAGCCACCAAAGCCGGCTAAAAAGTGAATAATCGACAACTAAAACTTGAATTGTACTACATCTTACTGGCTATTACTTCAACTTAGAAGCTTCTTCTGTGTTCTACTATGGTGCTTTTAATGTCTCCGCATACCGCAGCACGCGACATAGCTTTGCAGCCGATAAATGTAACCGTCTCAGAGAGAAAAGCGGCCAATGTGACGATCTGGCTTAAAAATGATTAGATAACAAATGACGAAAACAGACGGATTTCTCAGGTTTTTACTACATATGTACCCTTTTCACATTCTCCCGTGCAACGCGGCTGCTAGTCCTCCTTTCATGCAAAATCTTATGGTCCTAGGTCATGTCATAGCCACCAAAGCCGGCTAAAAAGTGAATAATCGACAACTAAAACTTGAATTGTACTACTTCTTACTGGCTATTACTTCAACTTAGAAGCTTCTTCTGTGTTCTACTATGGTGCTTTTAGTGTTTCCGCATACATCAGCACGCGACATAGCTTTGCAGAAGATAAATGTAACCGTTTCAGAGAGTAGAGCGGCCAATGTGACGTTCTGGCTTTAAGTCGATACGATAACAAATGACGAAAACGGACGGATTTCTCAGGTTTTTACTACATATGAACACTTTTCACATTCTCCCGTGCAACGCGGCTGCTAGTCTTCCTTTCATGCAAAATCTTAAGGTTCCACCTCATGTCCAAGACACGAAAGCCGGCTAAAAGTGAATAATCGACAACTAAAACTTGAATTGTACTACTTCTTACTGGCTATTACTTCAAATTAGAAGCTTCTTCTGTGTTCTACTATGGTGCTTTTAGTGTTTCGGCATACCGCAGCACGCGACATAGCTTTGCAGGCGATAAATGTAACCGTTTGAGAGAGAAGAATGGCCAATTTGACGATCTGGCTTGAAGTCGATTCGATAACAAATGACGAAAACGGACGGACTTCTCAGGTTTTTACTACATATGAACACTTTTCACATTCTCCCATGCAACGCGGCTGCTAGTCCTCCTTTCATGCTAAATCTTATGGTCCTAGTTCATGTCCAAGCCACCAAAGCCGGCTAAAAAGTGAATAATCGACAACCAAAACTTGAATTGTACTACTTCCTACTGGCTATTACTTCAACTTAGAAGCTTCTTCTGTGTTCTACTATGGTGCATGTAGTGTTTCGGCATACCGCAGCACGCGACATAGATTTGCAGACGATAAATGTAACCGTTTCAGAGAGAAGAACGGCCAATGTGACGATCTGGCTTTAAGTCGATTCGATAACAAAAGACGAAAACGAATGGATTACTCAGGTTTTTAATACATATGAACACTTTTCAAATTCTCCCGTGCAACGCGGCTGCCAGTCCTCCTTTCATGCAAAATCTTAAGGTCCTAGGTCATGTCCAAGCCACCAAAGCCGGCAAAAAGTGAATAATCGACAACTAAAACTTGAATTGTACTACATCTTACTGGCTATTACTTCAACTTAGAAGCTTCTTCTGTGTTCTACTATGGTGCTTTTAATGTCTCCGCATACCGCAGCACGCGACATAGCTTTGCAGCCGATAAATGTAACCGTCTCAGAGAGAAAAGCGGCCAATGTGACGATCTGGCTTAAAAATGAGTAGATAACAAATGACGAAAACAGACGGATTTCTCAGGTTTTTACTACATATGTACCCTTTTCACATTCTCCCGTGCAACGCGGCTGCTAGTCCTCCTTTCATGCAAAATCTTATGGTCCTAGGTCATGTCATAGCCACCAAAGCCGGCTAAAAAGTGAATAATCGACAAATAAAACTTGAATTGTACTACTTCTTACTTCCTATTACTTCAACTTAGAAGCTTCTTCTGTTTCTACTATAGCGCTTTTAGTGTCTCCGCATACCGCAGCACGCGACATAGCTTTGCAGCCGATAAATGTAACCGTCTCAGAGAGAAAAGCGGCCAATGTGACGATCTGGCTTTAAGTCGATTCGATAACAAAAGACGAAAACGGATGGATTTCTCAGGTTTTTACCACATATGAACACTTTTCACATTCTCCCATGCAACGCGGCTGCTGGTCCTCCTTTCATGCAAAATCTTATGGTCCTAGGTCATGTCATAGCCACCAAAGCCGGCTAAAAAGTGAATAATCGACAACTAACACTTGAATTGTACTACTTCTTACTGGCTTTTACTTCAACTTAGAAGCTTCTTCTGCGTTCTACTATGGTGCTTTTAGTGTTTCCGCATACCGCAGCACGCGACATAGCTTTGCAGAAGATAAATGTAACCGTTTCAGAGAGTAGAGCGGCCAATGTGACGATCTGGCTTTAAGTCGATTCGATAACAAATGACGAAAACGGACGGATTTCTCATGTTTTTACTACATATGAACACTTTTCACTTTCTCCCGTGCAACGCGGCTGCTAGTCTTCCTTTCATGCAAAATCTTAAGGTTCCACCTCATGTCCAAGCCACGAAAGCCGGCTAAAAGTGAATAATCGACAACTAAAACTTGAATTGTACTACTTCTTACTGGCTATTACTTCAAATTAGAAGCTTCTTCTGTGTTCTACTATGGTGCTTTTAGTGTTTCGGCATACCGCAGCACGCAACATAGCATTGCAGACGATAAATGTAACCGTTTGAGAGAGAAGAATGGCCAATGTGACGATCTGGCTTGAAGTCAATTTGATAACAAATGACGAAAACGGACGGACTTCTCAGGTTTTTACTACATACGAACACTTTTCACATTCTCCCATGCAACGCGGCTGCTAGTCCTCCTTCCATGCAAAATCTTAAGGTCCAAGGTCATGTCGAAGCCACCAAAGCCGGCTAAAAAGTGAATAATCGACAACTAACACTTGAATTGTACTACTTCTTACTGGCTTTTACTTCAACTTAGAAGCTTCTTCTGCGTTCTACTATGGTGCTTTTAGTGTTTCCGCATACCGCAGCACGCGACATAGCTTTGCAGAAGATAAATGTAACCGTTTCAGAGAGTAGAGCGGCCAATGTGACGATCTGGCTTTAAGTCGATTCGATAACAAATGACGAAAACGGACGGATTTCTCAGGTTTTTACTACATATGAACACTTTTCACTTTCTCCCGTGCAACGCGGCTGCTAGACTTCCTTTCATGCAAAATCTTAAGGTTCCACCTCATGTCCAAGCCACGAAAGCCGGCTAAAAGTGAATAATCGACAACTAAAACTTGAATTGTACTACATCTTACTGGCTATTACTTCAAATTAGAAGCTTCTTCTGTGTTCTACTATGGTGCTTTTAATGTCTCCGCATACCGCAGCACGCGACATAGCTTTGCAGCCGATAAATGTAACCGTCTCAGAGAGAAAAGCGGCCAATGTGACGATCTGGCTTAAAAATGATTAGATAACAAATGAGGGAAACAGACGGATTTCTCCGTTTTTTACTACGTATGTACCCTTTTCACATTCTCCCGTGCAACGCGGCTGCTAGTCCTCCTTTCATGCAAAATCTTATGGTCCTAGGTCATGTCATAGCCACCAAAGCCGGCTAAAAAGTGAATAATCGACAACTAAAACTTGAATTGTACTACTTCTTACTGGCTATTACTTCAACTTAGAAGCTTCTTCTGTGTTCTACTATGGTGCTTTTAGTGTTTCCGCATACATCAGCACGCGACATAGCTTTGCAGAAGATAAATGTAACCGTTTCAGAGAGTAGAGCGGCCAATGTGACGTTCTGGCTTTAAGTCGATTCGATAACAAATGACGAAAACGGACGGATTTCTCAGGTTTTTACTACATATGAACACTTTTCACATTCTCCCGTGCAACGCGGCTGCTAGTCTTCCTTTCATGCAAAATCTTAAGGTTCCACCTCATGTCCAAGACACGAAAGCCGGTTAAAAGTGAATAATCGACAACTAAAACTTGAATTGTACTACTTCTTACTGGCTATTACTTCAAATTAGAAGCTTCTTCTGTGTTCTACTATGGTGCTTTTAGTGTTTCGGCATACCGCAGCACGCGACATAGCTTTGCAGGCGATAAATGTAACCGTTTGAGAGAGAAGAATGGCCAATTTGACGATCTGGCTTGAAGTCGATTCGATAACAAATGACGAAAACGGACGGACTTCTCAGGTTTTTACTACATATGAACACTTTTCACATTCTCCCATGCAACGCGGCTGCTAGTCCTCCTTTCATGCTAAATCTTATGGTCCTAGTTCATGTCCAAGCCACCAAAGCCGGCTAAAAAGTGAATAATCGACAACCAAAACTTGAATTGTACTACTTCCTACTGGCTATTACTTCAACTTAGAAGCTTCTTCTGTGTTCTACTATGGTGCATGTAGTGTTTCGGCATACCGCAGCACGCGACATAGATTTGCAGACGATAAATGTAACCGTTTCAGAGAGAAGAACGGCCAATGTGACGATCTGGCTTTAAGTCGATTCGATAACAAAAGACGAAAACGAATGGATTACTCAGGTTTTTAATACATATGAACACTTTTCAAATTCTCCCGTGCAACGCGGCTGCCAGTCCTCCTTTCATGCAAAATCTTATGGTCCTAGGTCATGTCCAAGCCACCAAAGCCGGCAAAAAGTGAATAATCGACAACTAAATTTTGAATTGTACTACATCTTACTGGCTATTACTTCAACTTAGAAGCTTCTTCTGTGTTCTACTATGGTGCTTTTAATGTCTCCGCATACCGCAGCACGCGACATAGCTTTGCAGAAGATAAATGTAACCGTTTCAGAGAGTAGAGCGGCCAATGTGACGATCTGGCTTTAAGTCGATTCGATAACAAATGACGAAAACGGACGGATTTCTCAGGTTTTTACTACATATGAACACTTTTCACATTCTCCCTTGCAACGCCGCTGCTAGTCCTCCTTACATGCAAAATCTTAAGGTCCTAGGTCATGTCAAAGCCACCAAAGCCGGCTAAAAAGTGAATAATCGACAACTAAAACTTGAATTGTACTACTTAATACTAGCTATTGCTTCAACTTAGAAGCTTCTTCTGTGTTCTACTATGGTGCTTTTAGTGTCTCCGCATACCGCAGCACGCGACATAGCTTTGCAGAAGATAAATGTAACCGTTTGAGAGAGAAGAATGGCCAATGTGACGATCTGGCTTGAAGTCAATTCGATAACAAATGACGAAAACGGACGGACTTCTCAGGTTTTTACTACATATGAACACTTTTCACATTCTCCCGTGCAACGCGGCTGCTAGTCCTCCTTTCATGCAAAATCTTAAGGTCCTAGTTCATGTCCAAGCCACCAAAGCCGGCTAAAAAGTGAATAATCGACAACTAAAACTTGAATTGTACTACATCTTACTGGCTATTACTTCAACTTAGAAGCTTCTTCTGTGTTCTACTATGGTGCTTTTAATGTCTCCGCATACCGCAGCACGCGACATAGCTTTGCAGCCGATAAATGTAACCGTCTCAGAGAGAAAAACGGCCAGTGTGACGATCTGGCTTAAAAATGATTAGATAACAAATGACGAAAACAGACGGATTTCTCAGGTTTTTACTACATATGTACCCTTTTCACATTCTCCCGTGCAACGCGGCTGCTAGTCCTCCTTTCATGCAAAATCTTATGGTCCTAGGTCATGTCATAGCCACCAAAGCCGGCTAAAAAGTGAATAATCGACAACTAAAACTTGAATTGTACTACTTCTTACTAGCTATTACTTCAACTTAGAAGCTTCTTCTGTGTTGTATAATGGTGCTTTTAGTGTTTCCGCATACCGCAGCACGCGACATAGCTTTGCAGAAGATAAATGTAACCTTTTCAGAGAGTAGAGCGGCCAATGTGACGATCTGGCTTTAAGTCGATTCGATAACAAATGACGAAAACGGACGGATTTCTCAGGTTTTTACTACATATGAACACTTTTCACATTCTCCCGTGCAACGCGGCTGCTAGTCCTCCTTTCATGCAAAATCGTATGGTCCTATTTCATATCCAAGCCACCAAAGCCGGCTAAAAAGTGAATAATCGACAACTAAAACTTGAATTGTACTACTTCCTACTGGCTATTACTTCAACTTAGAAGCTTCTTCTGTGTTCTACTATGGTGCTTTTAGTGTTTTGGCATACCGCAGCACGCGACATAGCTTTGCAGACGAAAAGTGTAACCGTTTCAGAGAGAAGAGCGGCCAATGTGACGATCTGGCTTTAAGTCGATTCGATAACAAATGACGAAAACGGACGGATTTCTCAGGTTTCTACTACATATGAACACTTTTCACATTCTCGCGTGCAACGCGGCTGCCAGTCCTCCTTTCATGCAAAATCTTAACGTATTAGGTGATGTCCAAGCCACCAAAGCCGGCTAAAAAGTGAATAATCGACAAATAAAACTTGAATTGTACTACTTCTTACTGGCTATTACTTCAACTTAGAAGCTTCTTCTGTGTTCTACTATGGTGCTTTTAGTGTTTCCGCATACTGCAGCACGCGACATAGCTTTGCAGACGATAAATGTAACCGTTTCAGAGAGTAGAGCTGCCAATGTGACGATCTGGCTTTAAGTCGATTAGATAACAAATGACGAAAACGGACGTATTTCTCAGGTTTTTACTACATATGAACACTTTTCACATTCTCCCATGCAACGCGGCTGCTGGTCCTCCTTTCATATAAAATCTTATGGTCCTAAGTCATGTCATAGCCACCAAAGCCGGCTAAAAAGTGAATAATCAACAACTAAAACTTGAATTGTGCTACATCTTACTGGCTTTTACTTCAACTTAGAAGCTTCTTCTGCGTTCTACTATGGTGCTTTTAGTGTTTCCGCATACCGCAGCACGCGACATAGCTTTGCAGAAGATAAATGTAACCGTTTCAGAGAGTAGAGCGGCCAATGTGACGATCTGGCTTTAAGTCGATTCGATAACAAATGACGAAAACGGACGGATTTCTGAGGTTTTTACTACATATGAACACTTTTCACATTCTCCCGTGCAACGCGGCTGCTAGTCTTCCTTTCATGCAAAATCTTAAGGCTCCACCTCATGTCCAAGCCACGAAAGCCGGCTAAAAGTGAATAATCGACAACTAAAACTTGAATTGTACTACTTCTTACTGGTTATTACTTCAAATTAGAAGCTTCTTCTGTGTTCTACTATGGTGCTTTTAGTGTTTCGGCATACCGCAGCACGCAACATAGCATTGCAGACGATAAATGTAACCGTTTGAGAGAGAAGAATGGCCAATGTGACGATCTGGCTTGAAGTCAATTCGATAAAAAAATGACGAAAACGGACGGACTTCTCAGGTTTTTACTACATATGAACACTTTTCACATTCTCCCATGCAACGCGGCTGCTAGTCCTCCTTCCATGCAAAATCTTAAGGTCCTAGGTCATGTCGAAGCCACCAAAGCCGGCTAAAAAGTGAATAATCGACAACTAAATTTTGAATTGTACTACATCTTACTGGCTATTACTTCAACTTAGAAGCTTCTTCTGTGTTCTACCATGGTGCTTTTAATATCTCCGCATACCGCAGCACGCGACATAGCTTTGCAGCCGATAAATGTAACCGTCTCAGAGAGAAAAGCGGCCAATGTGACGATCTGGCTTAAAAATGATTAGATAACAAATGACGAAAACAGACGGATTTCTCAGGTTTTTACAACATATGTACCCTTTTCACATTCTCCCGTGCAACGCGGCTGCTAGTCCTCCTTTCATGCAAAATCTTATGGTCGTAGGTCATGTCATAGCCACCATAGCCGGCAAAAAAGTGAATAATCGACAACTAAAACTTGAATTGTACTACTTCTTACTGGCTACTACTTTAACTTAGAATCTTCTTCTGTGTTCTACTATGGTGCTTTTAGTGTTTCGGCCTACCGCAGCACGCGACATATCTTTGCAGCCGATAAATGTAACCGTCTCAAAGAGAAAAGCGGGCAATGTGACGATCTGGCTTAAAAATGATTAGATAACAAATGACGAAAACGGACGGATTTCTCAGGTTTTTACTACATATGAACACTTTTCACATTCTCCCGTGCAACGCGGCTGCTAGTCCTCCTTTCATGCAAAATCTTATGGTCCTAGGTCATGTCATAGACACCAAAGCCGTCTAAAAAGTGAATATTCGACAACTAAAACTTGAATTGTACTACTTCGTACTGGCTATTACTTCAACTTAGAAGCTTCTTCTGTGTTCTACTATGGTGCTTTTAGTGTTTCCGCATACTGCAGCACGCGACATAGCTTTGCAGACGATAAATGTAACCGTCTCAGAGAGAAAAGCGGCCAAAGTGACGATATGGCTTTAAGTCGATACGATAACAAATGACGAAAACGGACGGATTTCTCAGGTTTTTACTACATATGAACACTTTTCTCATTCTCCCGTGCAACGCGGCTGCTAGTCTTCCTTTCATGCAAAATCTTAAGGTTCCAACTCATGTCCAAGCCACGAAAGCCGGCTAAAAGTGAATAATCGACAACTAAAACTTGAATTGTACTACTTCTTACTGGCTATTACTTCCACTTAGGAGCTTCTTCTGTGTTCTACTATGGTGCATTTAGTGTATCCGCACACCGCAGCACGCGACATAGCTTTGCAGACGATAAATGTAACCGTCTCAGAGGGAAAAGCGGCCAATGTGACGATCTGGCTTAAAAATGATTAGATAACAAATGACGAAAACGGACGGATTTCTCAAGTTTTTACTACATATGAGAACTGTTCACATTCTCCCGTGCAAAGCGGCTGCTAGTCCTCCTTTCATGCAAAATCTTAAGGTCCTAGGTCATGTCCAAGCCACCAAAGCCGGCTAAAAATTGAATAATCGACAACTAAAACTTGAATTGTACTACATCTTACTGGCTATTACTTCAACTTAGAAGCTTCTTCTGTGTTCTACTATGGTGCTTTTAATGTCTCCGCATACCGCAGCACGCGACATAGCTTTGCAGACGATAAATGTAACCGTCTCAGGGAGAAAAGCGGCCAATGTGACGATCTGGCTTACAAATGATTAGATAACAAATGACGAAAACAGACGGATTTCTCAGGTTTTTACTACATATGAACCCTTTTCACATTCTCCCGTGCAACGCGGCTGCTAGTCCTCCTTTCATGCAAAATCTTATGGTCCTAGGTCATGTCATAGCCACCAAAGCCGGCTAAAAAGTGAATAATCGACAACTAAAACTTGAATTGTACTACTTCCTACTGGCTATTACTTCAACTTAGAAGCTTCTTCTGTGTTCTACTATGGTGCTTTTAGTGTCTCCGCATACCGCAGCACGCGACATAGCTTTGCAGAAGATAAATTTAACCGTTTCAGAGAGTAGAGCGGCCAATGTGACGATCTGGCTTTAAGTCGATTCGATAACAAATGACGAAAACGGACGGATTTCTCAGGTTTTTACTACATATGAACACTTTTCACATTCTCCCGTGCAACGCGGCTGCTAGTCTTCCTTTCATGCAAAATCTTAAGGTTCCACCTCATGTCCAAGACACGAAAGCCGGCTAAAAGTGAATAATCGACAACTAAAACTTGAATTGTACTACTTCTTACTGGCTATTACTTAAAATTAGAAGCTTCTTCTGTGTTCTACTATGGTGCTTTTAGTGTTTCGGCATACCGCAGCACGTGACATAGCTTTGCAGGCGATAAATGTAACGGTTTGAGAGAGAAGAATGGCCAATTTGACGATCTGGCTTTAAGTCAATTCGATAACAAATTACGAAAACGGACGGACTTCTCAGGTTTTTACTACATATGAACACTTTTCACATTCTCCCATGCAACGCGGATGCTAGTACTCCTTTCATGCAAAATCTTAAGGTCCTAGGTCATGTCCAAGCCACCAAAGCCGGCTAAAAAGTCAATAATCGACAACTAAAACTTGAATTGTACTACATCTTACTGGCTATTACTTCAACTTAGAAGCTTCTTCTGTGTTCTACTATGGTGCTTTTAATGTCTCCGCATACCGCAGCACGCGACATAGCTTTGCAGCCGATAAATGTAACCGTCTCAGAGAGAAAAGCGGCCAATGTGACGATTTGGCTTTAAGTCGATTCGATAACAAATGACAAAAACGGACGGATTTCTCAGGTTTTTACTACATATGAACACTTTTCACATTCTCCCATGCAACGCGGCTGCTAGTCCTCCTTTCATGCAAAATCTTATGGTCCTAGTTCATGTCCAAGCCACCAAAGCCGGCTGAAAAGTGAATAATCGACAACTAAAACTTGAATTGTACTACTTCCTACTGGCTATTACTTCAACTTAGAAGCTTCTTCTGTGTTCTACTATGGTGCATGTAGTGTTTCGGCATACCGCAGCACGCGACATAGATTTGCAGACGATAAATGTAACCGTTTCAGAGAGAAGAACGGCCAATGTGACGATCTGGCTTCATGTCGATTCGATAACAAAAGACGAAAACGGATGGATTTCTCTGGTTTTTACTACATATGAACACTTTTCAAATTCTCCCGTGCAACGCGGCTGCCAGTCCTCTTTTCATGCAAAATCTTAAGGTCCTAGGTCATGTCCAAGCCACCAAAGCCGGCAAAAAAGTGAATATTCGACAACTAAAACTTGAATTGTACTACTTCGTACTGGCTATTACTTCAACTTAGAAGCTTCTTCTGTGTTCTACTATGGTGCTTTTAGTGTTTCCGCATACTGCAGCACGCGACATAGCTTTGCAGACGATAAATGTAACCGTTTCAGAGAGTAGAGCGGCCAATATGACGATCTGGCTTTAAGTCGATTCGATAACAAATGACAAAAACGGACGGATTTTTCAGGTTTTTACTACATGTGAACACTTTTCACATTCTCCCGTGCAACGCGGCTGCTAGTCTTCCTTTCATGCAAAATCTTAAGGTTCCACCTCATGTCCAAGCCACCAAAGCCGGCTAAAAAGTGAATAATCGACAACTAAAACTTCAATTGTACTACTTCTTACTGGCAATTACTTCAACATAGAAGCTTCTTCTGTGTTCTACTATGGTGCTTTTAGTGTTTCCGCATACCGCAGCACGCGACATAGCTTTGTAGACGATAAATGTAACCGTTTCAGAGAGAAGAGCGGCCAATGTGACGATCTGGCTTTAAGTCGATTCGATAACAAATGACGAAAACGGACGGATTTCTCAGGTTTTTACTACATATGAACAATTATCACATTGTCCCGTGCAACGCGGCTGCTGGTATTCCTTTCATGCAAAATCTTAAGGTCCTAGGTCATGTCCAAGCCACCAAAGCCGGCTAAAATGTGAATAATCGACAACTAAAACTTGAATTGTACTACTTCTTACTTGCTATTACTTCAACTTAGAAGCTTCTTCTATTTCTACTATGGCGCTTTTAGTGTCTCCGCATACCGCAGCACGCGACATAGCTTTGCAGACAATAAATGTAACCTTCTCAGAGAGAAAAGCGGCCAATGTGACGATCTGGCATTAAGTCGATTCGATAACAAATGACGGAAACGGACGGATTTCTCTGGTTTTTACTACATATGAACACTTTTCACATTCTCCCGTGCAACGCGGCTGCTAGTCCTCCTTTCATGCAAAATCTTAAGGTCCTAGGTCATGTCCAAGCCACCAAAGCCGGCTAAAAAGTGAATAATCGACAAATAAAACTTGAATTGTACTACATCTTACTGGCTATTACTTCAACTTAGATTCTTCTTCTGTGTTCTACTATGGTGCTTTTAATGTCTCCGCATACCGCAGCACGCGACATAGCTTTGCAGCCGATAAATGTAACCGTCTCAGAGAGAAAAGAGGCCAATGTGACGATCTGGCTTAAAAATGATTAGATAACAAATGACGAAAACGGACGGATTTCTCAGGTTTTTACTACATATGAACACTTTTCACATTCTCCCGTGCAACGCGGCTGCTAGTCTTCCTTTCATGCAAAATCTTAAGGTTCCACCTCATGTCCAAGCCACGAAAGCCGGCTAAAAGTGAATAATCGATAACTAAAACTTGAATTGTACTACTTCTTACTGGCTATTACTTCCACTTAGAAGCTTCTTCTGTGTTCTACTATGGTGCATTTAGTGTCTCCGCACACCGCAGCACGCGACATAGCTTTGCAGACGATAAATGTAACCGTCTCAGAGGGAAAAGCGGCCAATGTGACGATCTGGCTTAAAAATGATTAGATAACAAATGACGAAAACGGACGGATTTCTCAAGTTTTTACTACATATGAGAACTGTTCACATTCTCCGATTCAACGCGGCTGCTAGTCCTCCTTTCATGCAAAATCTTAAGGTCCTAGGTCATGTCCAAGATACCAAAGCCGGCTAAAAAGTGAATAATCGACAACTAAAACTTGAATTGTACTACATCTTACTGGCTATTACTTCAACTTAGAAGCTTCTTCTGTGTTCTACTATGGTGCTTTTAATGTCTCCGCATACCGCAGCACGCGACATAGCTTTGCAGACGATAAATGTAACCGTCTCAGGGAGAAAAGCGGCCAATGTGACGATCTGGCTTACAAATGATTAGATAACAAATGACGAAAACGGACGGATTTCTCAGGTTTTTGCTACATATGAACCCTTTTCACATTCTCCCGTGCAACGCGGCTGCTAGTCCTCCTTTCATGCAAAATCTTAAGGTCCTAGGTCATGTCCAAGCCACCAAAGCCGGCTAAAAAGTGAATAATCGACAAATAAAACTTGAATTGTACTACATCTTACTGGCTATTACTTCAACTTAGATTCTTCTTCTGTGTTCTACTATGGTGCTTTTAATGTCTCCGCATACCGCAGCACGCGACATAGCTTTGCAGCCGATAAATGTAACCGTCTCAGAGAGAAAAGAGGCCAATGTGACGATCTGGCTTAAAAATGATTAGATAACAAATGACGAAAACGGACGGATTTCTCAGGTTTTTACTACATATGAACACTTTTCACATTCTCCCGTGCAACGCGGCTGCTAGTCTTCCTTTCATGCAAAATCTTAAGGTTCCACCTCATGTCCAAGACACGAAAGCCGGCTAAAAGTGAATAATCGACAACTAAAACTTGAATTGTACTACTTCTTACTGGCTATTACTTCAAATTAGAAGCTTCGTCTGTGTTCTACTATGGTGCTTTTAGTGTTTCGGCATACCGCAGCACGTGACATAGCTTTGCATTCGATAAATGTAACGGTTTGAGAGAGAAGAATGGCCAATTTGACGATCTGGCTTTAAGTCAATTCGATAACAAATGACGAAAACGGACGGACTTCTCAGGTTTTTACTACATATGAACACTTTTCACATTCTCCCATGCAACGCGGATCCTAGTACTCCTTTCATGCAAAATCTTAAGGTCCTAGGTCATGTCCAATCCACCAAAGCCGGCTAAAAAGTGAATAATCGACAACTAAAACTTGAATTGTACTACATCTTACTGGCTATTACTTCAACTTAGAAGCTTCTTCCGTGTTCTACTATGGTGCTTTTAATGTCTCTGCATACCGCAGCACGCGACATAGCTTTGCAGCCGATAAATGTAACCGTCTCAGAGAGAAAAGCGGCCAATGTGACGATCTGGCTTTAAGTCGATTCGATAACAAATGACAAAAACGGACGGATTTCTCAGGTTTTTACTACATATGAACACTTTTCACATTCTCCCATGAAACGCGGCTGCTAGTCCTCCTTTCATGCAAAATATTATGGTCCTAGTTCATGTCCAAGCCACCAAAGTCGGCTAAAAAGTGAATAATCGACAACTAAAACTTGAATTGTACTACTTCCTACTGGCTATTACTTCAACTTAGAAGCTTCTTCTGTGTTCTGCTATGGTGCATGTAGTGTTTCGGCATACCGCAGCACGTGACATAGATTTGCAGACGATAAATGTAACCGTTTCAGAGAGAAGAACGGCCAATGTGACGATCTGACTTCAAGTCGATTCGATAACAAAAGACGAAAACGGATGGATTTCTCTGGTTTTTACTACATATGAACACTTTTCAAATTCTCCCGTGCAACGCGGCTGCCAGTCCTCTTTTCATGCAAAATCTTAAGGTCCTAGGTCATGTCCAAGCCACCAAAGCCGGCAAAAAAGTGAATAATCGACAACTAAAACTTGAATTGTACTACTTCTTACTGGCTATTACTTCCACTTAGAAGCTTCTTCTGTGTTCTACTATGGTGCATTTAGTGTCTCCGCACACCGCAGCACGCGACATAGATTAGCAGACGATAAATGTAACCGTCTCAGAGGGAAAAGCGGCCAATGTGACGATCTGGCTTAAAAATGATTAGATAACAAATGAAGAAAACGGACGGATTTCTCAGGTTTTTACTACATATGAACACTTTTCACATTCTCACGTGCAACGCGGCTGCCAGTCCTCCTTTCATGCAAAATCTTAACGTACTAGGTGATGTCCAAGCCACCAAAGCCGGCTAAAAAGTGAATAATCGACAACTAAAACTTGAATTGTACTACTTCTTACTGGCTATTGCTTCAACTTAGAAGCTTCTTCTGTGTTCTGCTATGGTGCTTTTAGTGTCTCCGCATGCCGCAGCACGCGACATAGCTTTGAAGACGATAAATGTAACCGTCTCAGAGAGAAAAGCGGTCAATGTGACGATCTGTCTTTAAGTCGATTCGATAACAAATGACGAAAACGGACGGATTTCTCAGGTTTTTACTACATATGAACACTTTTCACATTCTCCCGTGCAACGCGGCTGCTAGTCCTCCTTTCATGCAAAATCTTATGGTCCTAGGTCATGTCATAGCCACAAAAGCCGGCTAAAATGTGAATAATCGACAACTAAAACTTGAATGGTATTACTTCTTACTGGCTATTACTTCAACTTAGAAGCTTCTTCTGTGTTCTACTAAGGTGCTTTTAGTGTCTCCGCATACCGCAGCACGCGACATAGCTTTGCAGACGATAAATGTTACCGTCTCAGAGAGAAAAGCGGCTAAAGTGACGATATGGCTTTAAGTCGATTCGATAACAAATGATGAAAACGGACGGATTTCTCAGCTTTTTACTACATATGAACCCTTTTCACATTCTCCCGTGCAACGCGGCTGCAAGTACTCCTTTCATGCAAAATCTTAAGGTCCTAGGACATGTCCAAGCCACCAAAGCCGGCTAAAAAGTGAATAATCGACAACTAAAACTTGAATTGTACTACTTCTTACTGGCTATTACTTCAACTTAGAAGCTTCTTTTGTGTTCTACTATGGTGCTTTTAGTGTTTCGGCATACCGCAGCACGCGACATAGCTTTGCAGACGATAAATGTAATCGTTTCAGAGAGAAGAACGGCCAATGTGACGATCTGGCTTTAAGTCGATTCGATAACAAATGACGAAAACGGATGGATGTCTCAGGTTTTTACTACATATGAACACTTTCCACATTCTCCCGTGCAACGCGGCTGCTAGTCCTCCTTTCATGCAAAATCTTAAGGTCCTAGGTCATGTCCAAGCCACCAAAGCCGGCTAAAAAGTGAATAATCGACAACTAAAACTTGAATTGTACTACTTCTTACTGGCTATTACTTCAACTTAGAAGCTTCTTTTGTGTTCTACTATGGTGCTTTTAGTGTTTCCGCTAACTGCTGCACGCGACATAGCTTTGCAGACGATAAGTGTAACCGTTTCAGAGAGAAGAACGGCCAATGTGGCGATCTGGCTTTAAGTCGATTCGATAACAAATGACGAAAATGGACGGATTTCTCAGGTTTCTACTACATATGAACAGTTTTCACATTCTCCCGTACTACGCGGCTGCCAGTCCTCCTTTCATGCAAAATCTTAACGTACTAGGTGATGTCCAAGCCAGCAAAGCCGGCTAAAAAGTGAATAATCGACAACTAAAACTTCAATTGTACTACTTCTTACTGGCTATTGCTTCAACTTAGAAGCTTCTTCTGTGTTCTGCTATGGTGCTTTTAGTGTCTCCGCATACCGCAGCACGCGACATAGCTTTGCAGACGATAAATGTAACCGTCTCAGAGAGAAAAGCGGCCAATGTGACGATTTGTCTTTAAGTCGATTCGTTAACAAATGACGAAAACGGACGGATTTCTCAGGTTTTTACTACATATGAACACTTTTCACAATCTCCCGTGCCACGCCACTGCTAGTCCTCCTTTCATGCAAAATCTTAAGGTCCTAGGTCATGTCCAAGCCACCAAAGCCGGCTAAAATGTGAATAATCGACAAATAAAACTTGAATTGTATTACTTCTTACTGGCTATTACTTCAACTTAGAAGCTTCTTCTGTGTTCTACTATTGTGCTTTTAGTGTCTCCGCATACCGCAGCACGCGACATAGCTTTGCAGACGATAAATGTTACCGTCTCAGAGAGAAAAGCGGCCAAAGTGACGATATGGCTTTAAGTCGATACGATAATAAATGACGAAAACGGACGGATTTCTCAGGTTTTTACTACATATGAACACTTTTCACATTCTCCCGTGCAACGCGGCCGCAAGTACTCCTTTCATGCAAAATCTTAAGATCCTAGGTCATGTCCAAGCCACCAAAGCCGGCTAAAAAGTGAATAATCGACAACTAAAACTTGAATTGTACTACATCTTACTGGCTATTACTTCAACTTAGATTCTTCTTCTGTGTTCTACTATGGTGCTTTTAATGTCTCCGCACACCGCAGCACGCGACATAGCTTTGCAGACGATAAATGTAACCGTCTCAGAGGGAAAAGCGGCCAATGTGACGATCTGGCTTAAAAATGATTAGATAACAAATGACGAAAACGGACGGATTTCTCAAGTTTTTACTACATATGAGAACTGTTCACATTCTCCCGTGCAACGCGGCTGCTAGTCCTCCTTTCATGCAAAATCTTAAGGTCCTAGGTCATGCCCAAGCCACCAAAGCCGGCTAAAAAGTGAATAATCGACAACTAAAACTTGAATTGTACTACATCTTACTGGCTATTACTTCAACTTAGAAGCTTCTTCTGTGTTCTACTATGGTGCTTTTAATGTCTCCGCATACCGCAGCACGCGACATAGCTTTGCAGACGATAAATGTAACCGTCTCAGGGAGAAAAGCGGCCAATGTGACGATCTGGCTTACAAATGATTAGATAACAAATGACGAAAACGGACGGATTTCTCAGGTTTTTACTACATATGAACCCTTTTCACATTCTCCGGTGCAACGCGGCTGCTAGTCCTCCTTTCATGCAAAATCTTATGGTCCTAGGTCATGTCATAGCCACCAAAGCCGGCTAAAAAGTGAATATTCGACAACTAAAACTTGAATTGTACTACTTCCTACTGGCTATAACTTCAACTCTTAAGCTTCTTCTGTGTTCTACTATGGTGCTTTTAGTGTCTCCGCATACCGCAGCACGCGACATAGCTTTGCAGCCGATAAATGTAACCGTCTCAGAGAGAAAAGCGGCCAAAGTGACGATCTGGCTTAAAAATGATTAGATAACAAATGACGAAAACGGACGGATTTCTCAGGTTTTTACTACATATGAACCCTTTTCACATTCTCCCGTGCAACGCGGCTGCTAGTCCTCCTTTCATGCAAAATCTTATGGTCCTAGGTCATGTCTTAGCCACCAAAGCCGGCTAAAAAGTGAATAATCGACAACTAAAACTTGAATTGTACTACATCTTACTGGCTATTACTTCAACTTAGAAGCTTCTTCTGTGTTCTACTATGGTGCTTTTAGTGTTTCCGCATACCGCAGCACGCGACATAGCTTTGCAGAAGATAAATGTAACCGTTTCAGAGAATAGAGCGGCCAATGTGACGATCTGGCTTTAAGTCGATTCGATAACAAATGACGAAAACGGACGGATTTCTCAGGTTTTTACTACATATGAACACTTTTCACATTCTCCCGTGCAACGCGGCTGCTAGTCTTCCTTTCATGCAAAATCTTAAGGTTCCACCTCATGTCCAAGACACGAAAGCCGGCTAAAAGTGAATAATCGATAACTAAAACTTGAATTGTACTACTTCTTACTGGCTATTACTTCAAATTAGAAGCTTCTTCTGTGTTCTACTATGGTGCTTTTAGTCTTTCGGCATACCGCAGCACGTGACATAGCTTTGCAGGCGATAAATGTAACGGTTTGAGAGAGAAGAATGGCCAATTTGACGATCTGGCTTGAAGTCAATTCGATAACAAATGACGAAAACGGACGGACTTCTCAGGTTTTTACTACATATGAACACTTTTCACATTCTCCCATGCAACGCGGATGCTAGTCCTCCTTTCATGCAAAATCTTAAGGTCCTAGGTCATGTCCAAGCCACCAAAGCCGGCTAAAAAGTGAATAATCGACAACTAAAACTTGAATTGTACTACATCTTACTGGCTATTACTTCAACTTAGAAGCTTCTTCTGTGTTCTACTATGGTGCTTTTAATGTCTCCGCATACCGCAGCACGCGACATAGCTTTGCAGCCGATAAATGTAACCGTCTCAGAGAGAAAAGCGGCCAATGTGACGATCTGGCTTTAAGTCGATTTGATAACAAATGACAAAAACGGACGGATTTCTCAGGTTTTTACTACATATGAACACGTTTCACATTCTCCCATGCAACGCGGCTGCTAGTCCTCCTTTCATGCAAAATCTTATGGTCCTAGTTCATGTCCAAGCCACCAAAGCCGGCTTAAAAGTGAATAATCGACAACTAAAACTTGAATTGTACTACTTTCTACTGGCTATTACTTCAACTTAGAAGCTTCTTCTGTGTTCTACTATGGTGCATGTAGTGTCTCGGCATACCGCAGCACGCGACATAGATTTGCAGACGATAAATGTAACCGTTTCAGAGAGAAGAACGGCCAATGTGACGATCTGGCTTCAAGTCGATTCGATAACAAAAGACGAAAACGGATGGATTTCTCTGATTTTTACTACATATGAACACTTTTCAAATTCTCCCGTGCAACGCGGCTGCCAGTCCTCTTTTCATGCAAAATCTTAAGGTCCTAGGTCATGTCCAAGCCACCAAAGCCGGCAAAAAAGTGAATAATCGACAACTAAAACTTGAATTGTACTACTTCTTACTGGCTATTACTTCAACTTAGAATCTTCTTCTGTGTTCTACTATGGTGCTTTTAGTGTTTCGGCATACCGCAGCACGCGACATAGCTTTGCAGACGATAAGTGTAACCGTTTCAGAGAGAAGAGCGGCCAATGTGACGATCTGGCTTTAAGTCGATTCGATAACAAATAACGAAAACGGACGGATTTCTCAGGTTTTTACTACATATGAACACTTTTCACATTCTCGCGTGCAACGCGGCTGCCAGTCCTCCTTTCATGCAAAATCTTAACATACTAGGTGATGTTCAAGCCACCAAAGCCGGCTAAAAAGTGAATAATCGACAACTAAAACTTGAATTGTACTACTTCTTACTGGCTATTGCTTCAACTTAGAAGCTTCTTCTGTGTTCTGTTATGGTGCTTTTAGTGTCTCCGCATACCGCAGCACGCGACATAGCTTTGCAGACGATAAATGTAACCGTCTCAGAGAGAAAAGCGGTCAATGTGACGATCTGTCTTTAAGTCGATTCGATAACAAATGACGAAAACGGACGGATTTCTCAGGTTTTTACTACATATGAACCCTTTTCACATTCTCCCGTGCAACGCGGCTGCTAGTCCTACTTTCATGCAAAATCTTATGGTCCTAGGTCATGTCATAGCCACAAAAGCCCGCTAAAATGTGAATAATCGACAACTAAAACTTGAATGGTATTACTTCTTACTGGCTATTACTTCAACTTAGAAGCTACTTCTGTGTTCTACTAAGGTGCTTTTAGTGTCTCCGCATACCGCAGCACGCGACATAGCTTTGCAGACGATAAATGTTACCTTCTCAGAGAGAAAAGCGGCCAAAGTGACGATATGGCTTTAAGTCGATTCGATAACAAATGACGAAAACGGACGGATTTCTCAGCTTTTTACTACATATGAACCCATTTCACATTCTCCCGTGCAACGCGGCTGCAAGTACTCCTTTCATGCAAAATCTTAAGGTCCTAGGTCATGTCCAAGCCACCAAAGCCGGCTAAAATGTGAATAATCGACAACTAAAACTTGAATTGTATTACTTCTTACTGGCTATTACTTCAACTAAGAAGCTTCTTCTGTGTTCTACTATTGTGCTTTTAGTGTCTCCGCATACCGCAGCACGCGACATAGCTTTGCAGACGATAAATGTAACCGTCTCAGAGAGAAAAGCGGCCAAAGTGACGATATGGCTTTAAGTCGATACGATAACAAATGACGAAAACGGACGGATTTCTCAGGTTTTTACTACATATGAACACTTTTCACATTCTCCCGTGCAACGCGGCCGCAAGTACTCCTTTCATGCAAAATCTTAAGGTCCTAGGTCATGTCCAAGCCACCAAAGCCGGCTAAAAAGTGAATAATCGACAACTAAAACTTGAATTGTACTACTTCCTACTTGCTATTACTTCAACTTAGAAGCTTCTTCTGTTTCTACTATGGCGCTTTTAGTGTCTCCGCATACCGCAGCACGCGACATAGCTTTGCAGACAATAAATGTAACCTTCTCAGAGAGAAAAGCGGCCAATGTGACGATCTGGCTTTAAGTCGATTCGATAACAAATGACGGAAACGGACGGATTTCTCAGGTTTTTACTACATATGAACACTTTTCACATTCTCCCGTGCAACGCGGCTGCTAGTCCTCCTTTCATGCAAAATCTTAAGGTCCTAGGTCATGTCCAAGCCACCAAAGCCGGCTAAAATGTGAATAATCGACAACTAAAACTTGAATTGTATTACTTCTTACTGGCTATTACTTCAACTTAGAAGCTTCTTCTGTGTTCTACTATTGTGCTTTTAGTGTCTCCGCATACCGCAGCACGCGACATAGCTTTGCAGACGATAAATGTAACCGTCTCAGAGAGAAAAGCGGCCAAAGTGACGATATGGCTTTAAGTCGATACGATAACAAATGACGAAAACGGACGGATTTCTCAGGTTTTTACTACATATGAACACTTTTCACATTCTCCCGTGCAACGCGGCTGCTAGTCCTCCTTTCATGCAAAATCTTAAGGTCCTAGGTCATGTCCAAGCCACCAAAGCCGGCTAAAAAGTGAATAATCGACAACTAAAACTTGAATTGTACTACATCTTACTGGCTATTACTTCAACTTAGATTCTTCTTCTGTGTTCTACTATGGTGCTTTTAATGTCTCCGCATACCGCAGCACGCGACATAGCTTTGCAGCCGATAAATGTAACCGTCTCAGAGAGAAAAGCGGCCAATGTGACGATCTGGCTTACAAATGATTAGATAACAAATGACGAAAACGGACGGATTTCTCAGGTTTTTACTACATATGAACCCTTTTCACATTCTCCCGTGCAACGCGGCTGCTAGTCCTCCTTTCATGCAAAATCTTATGGTCCTAGGTCATGTCATAGCCACCAAAGCCGGCTAAAAAGTGAATATTCGACAACTAAAACTTGAATTGTACTACTTCCTACTGGCTATTACTTCAACTTAGAAGCTTCTTCTGTGTTCTACTATGGTGCTTTTAGTGTCTCCGCATACCGCAGCACGCGACATAGCTTTGCAGCCGATAAATGTAACCGTCTCAGAGAGAAAAGCGGCCAAAGTGACGATCTGGCTTAAAAATGATTAGATAACAAATGACGAAAACGGACGGATTTCTCAGGTTTTTACTACATATGAACCCTTTTCACATTCTTCCGTGCAACGCGGCTGCTAGTCCTACTTTCATGCAAAATCTTATGGTCCTAGGTCATGTCTTAGCCACCAAAGCCGGCTAAAAAGGGAATAATCGACAACTACAACTTGAATTGTACTACATCTTACTGGCTATTACTTCAACTTAGAAGCTTCTTCTGTGTTCTACTATGGCGCTTTTAGTGTTTCCGCATACCGCAGCACGCGACATAGCTTTGCAGAAGATAAATGTAACCGTTTCAGAGAGTAGAGCGGCCAATGTGACGATCTGGCTTTAAGTCGATTCGATAACAAATGACGAAAACGGACGGATTTCTCAGGTTTTTACTACATATGAACACTTTTCACATTCTCCCGTGCAACGCGGCTGCTAGTCTTCCTTTCATGCAAAATCTTAAGGTTCCACCTCATGTCCAAGACACGAAAGCCGGCTAAAAGTGAATAATCGACAACTAAAACTTGAATTGTACTACTTCTTACTGGCTATTACTTCAAATTAGAAGCTTCTTCTGTGTTCTACTATGGTGCTTTTAGTGTTTCGGCATACCGCAGCACGTGACATAGCTTTGCAGGCGATAAATGTAACGGTTTGAGAGAGAAGAATGGCCAATCTGACGATCTGGCTTGAAGTCAATTCGATAACAAATGACGAAAACGGACGGACTTCTCAGGTTTTTACTACATATGAACACTTTTCACATTCTCCCATGCAACGCGGATGCTAGTCCTCCTTTCATGCAAAATCTGAAGGTCCTAGGTCATGTCCAAGCCACCAAAGCCGGCTAAAAAGTGAATAATCGACAACTAAAACTTGAATTGTACTACATCTTACTGGCTATTACTTCAACTTAGAAGCTTCTTCTGTGTTCTACTATGGTGCTTTTAATGTCTCCGCATACCGCAGCACGCGACATAGCTTTGCAGCCGATAAATGTAACCGTCTCAGAGAGAAAAGCGGCCAATGTGACGATCTGGCTTTAAGTCGATTTGATAACAAATGACAAAAACGGACGGATTTCTAAGGTTTTTACTACATATGAACACTTTTCACATTCTCCCATGCAACGCGGCTGCTAGTCCTCCTTTCATGCAAAATCTTATGGTCCTAGTTCATGTCCAAGCCACCAAAGCCGGCTTAAAAGTGAATAATCGACAACTAAAACTTGAATTGTACTACTTCCTACTGGCTATTACTTCAACTTAGAAGCTTCTTCTGTGTTCTACTATGGTGCATGTAGTGTTTCGGCATACCGCAGCACGCGACGTAGCTTTGCAGACGATAAGTGTAACCGTTTCAGAGAGAAGAGCGGCCAATGTGACGATCTGGCTTTAAGTCGATTCGATAACAAATAACGAAAACGGACGGATTTCTCAGGTTTTTACTACATATGAACACTTTTCACATTCTCGCGTGCAACGCGGCTGCCAGTCCTCCTTTCATGCAAAATCTTAACATACTAGGTGATGTTCAAGCCACCAAAGCCGGCTAAAAAGTGAATAATCGACAATTAAAACTTGAATTGTACTACTTCTTACTGGCTATTGCTTCAACTTAGAAGCTTCTTCTGTGTTCTGCTATGGTACTTTTAGTGTCTCCGCATACCGCAGCACGCGACATAGCTTTGCAGACGATAAATGTAACCGTCTCAGAGAGAAAAGCGGTCAATGTGACGATCTGTCTTTAAGTCGATTCGATAACAAATGACGAAAACGGACGGATTTCTCAGGTTTTTACTACATATGAACACTTTTCACATTCTCCCGTGCAACGCGGCTGCTAGTCCTCCTTTCATGCAAAATCTTATGGTCCTAGGTCATGTCATAGCCACAAAAGCCGGCTAAAATGTGAATAATCGACAACTAAAACTTGAATGGTATTACTTCTTACTGGCTATTACTTCAACTTAGAAGCTTCTTCTGTGTTCTACTAAGGTGCTTTTAGTGTCTCCGCATACCGCAGCACGCGACATAGCTTTGCAGACGATAAATGTTACCTTCTCAGAGAGAAAAGCGGCCAAAGTGACGATATGGCTTTAAGTCGATTCGATAACAAATGACGAAAACGGACGGATTTCTCAGGTTTTTACTACATATGAACACTTTTCACATTCTCCCGTGCAACGCGGCTGCTAGTCCTTCTTTCATGCAAAATCTTAAGGTCCTAGGTCATGTCCAAGCCACCAAAGCCGGCTAAAAAGTGAATAATCGACAACTAAAACTTGAATTGTACTACTTCTTACTGGCTATTACTTCAACTTAGAAGCTTCTTTTGTGTTCTACTATGGTGCTTTTAGTGTTTCCGCTAACTGCTGCACGCGACATAGCTTTGCAGACGATAAGTGTAACCGTTTCAGAGAGAAGAACGTTCAATGTGGCGATCTGGCTTTAAGTCGATTCGATAACAAATGACGAAAATGGACGGATTTCTCAGGTTTCTACTACATATGAACACTTTTCACATTCTCCCGTACTACGCGGCTGCCAGTCCTCCTTTCATGCAAAATCTTAAGGTTCCACCTCATGTCCAAGCCACCAAAGCCGGCTAAAAAGTGAATAATCGACAACTAAAACTTCAATTGTACTACTTCTTACTGGCTATTGCTTCAACTTAGAAGCTTCTTCTGTGTTCTGCTATGGTGCTTTTAGTGTCTCCGCATACCGCAGCACGCGACATAGCTTTGCAGACGATAAATGTAACCGTCTCAGAGAGAAAAGCGGCCAATGTGACGATTTGTCTTTAAGTCGATTCGTTAACAAATGACGAAAACGGACGGATTTCTCAGGTTTTTACTACATATGAACACTTTTCACAATCTCCCGTGCCACGCCGCTGCTAGTCCTCCTTTCATGCAAAATCTTAAGGTCCTAGGTCATGTCCAAGCCACCATAGCCGGCTAAAATGTGAATAATCGACAACTAAAACTTGAATTGTATTACTTCTTACTGGCTATTACTTCAACTTAGAAGTATCTTCTGTGTTCTACTATTGTGCTTTTAGTGTCTCCGCATACCGCAGCACGCGACATAGCTTTGCAGACGATAAATGTAAAAGTCTCAGAGAGGAAAGCGGCCAAAGTGACGATATGGCTTTAAGTCGATTCGATAACAAATGACGGAAACGGACGGATTTCTCAGGTTTTTACTACATATGAACACTTTTCACATTCTCCCGTGCAACGCGGCTGCTAGTCCTCCTTTCATGCAAAATCTTAAAGTCCTAGGTCATGCCCAAGCCACCAAAGCCGGCTAAAAAGTGAATAATCGACAACTAAAACTTGAATTGTACTACATCTTACTGGCTATTACTTCAACTTAGAAGCTTCTTCTGTGTTCTACTATGGTGCTTTTAATGTCTCCGCATACCGCAGCACGCGACATAGCTTTGCAGACGATAAATGTAACCGTCTCAGGGAGAAAAGCGGCCAATGTAACGATCTGGCTAACAAATGATTAGATAACAAATGACGAAAACGGACGGATTTCTCAGGTTTTTACTACATATGAACCCTTTTCACATTCTCCCGTGCAACGCGGCTGCTAGTCCTCCTTTCATGCAAAATCTTATGGTCCTAGGTCATGTCATAGCCACCAAAGCCGGCTAAAAAGTGAATATTCGACAACTAAAACTTGAATTGTACTACTTCCTACTGGCTATTACTTCAACTTAGAAGCTTCTTCTGTGTTCTACTATGGTGCTTTTAGTGTCTCCGCATATCGCAGCACGCGACATAGCTTTGCAGCCGATAAATGTAACCGTCTCAGAGGGAAAAGCGGCCAAAGTGACGATCTGGCTTAAAAATGATTAGATAACAAATGACGAAAACGGACGGATTTCTCAGGTTTTTACTACATATGAACCCTTTTCACATTCTCCCGTGCAACGCGGCTGCTAGTCCTCCTTTCATGCAAAATCGTATGGTCCTAGGTCATGTCTTAGCCACCAAAGCCGGCTAAAAAGTGAATAATCGACAACTAAAACTTGAATTGTACTACATCTTACTGGCCATTACTTCAACTTAGAAGCTTCTTCTGTGTTCTACTATGGTGCTTTTAGTGTTTCCACATACCGCAGCACGCGACATAGCTTTGCAGAAGATAAATGTAACCGTTTCAGAGAGTAGAGCGGCCAATGTGACGATCTGGCTTTAAGTCGATTCGATAACAAATGACGAAAACGGACGGATTTCTCAGGTTTTTACTACATATGAACACTTTTCACATTCTCCCGTGCAACGCGGCTGCTAGTCTTCCTTTCATGCAAAATCTTAAGGTTCCACCTCATGTCCAAGACACGAAAGCCGGCTAAAAGTGAATAATCGACAACTAAAACTTGAATTGTACTACTTCTTACTGGCTATTACTTCAAATTAGAAGCTTCTTCTGTGTTCTACTATGGTGCTTTTAGTGTTTCGGCATACCGCAGCACGTGTCATAGCTTTGCAGGCGATAAATGTAACGGTTTGAGAGAGAAGAATGGCCAATTTGACGATCTGGCTTGAAGTCAATTCGATAACAAATGACGAAAACGGACGGACTTCTCAGGTTTTTACTACATATGAACACTTTTCTCATTCTCCCATGCAACGCGGATGCTAGTCCTTCTTTCATGCAAAATCTTAAGGTCCTAGATCATGTCCAAGCCACCAAAGCCGGCTAAAAAGTGAATAATCGACAACTAAAACTTGAATTGTACTACATCTTACTGGCTATTACTTCAACTTAGAAGCTTCTTCTGTGTTCTACTATGGTGCTCTTAATGTCTCCGCATACCGCAGCACGCGACATAGCTTTGCAGCCGATAAATGTAACCGTCTCAGAGAGAAAAGCGGCCAATGTGACGATCTGGCTTTAAGTCGATTTGATAACAAATGACAAAAACGGACGGATTTCTCAGGTTTTTACTACATATGAACACTTTTCACATTCTCCCATGCAACGCGGCTGCTAGTCCTCCTTTCATGCAAAACCTTATGGTCCTAGTTCATGTCCAAGCCACCAAAGCCGGCTTAAAAGTGAATAATCGACAACTAAAACTTGAATTGTACTACTTCCTACTGGCTATTACTTCAACTTAGAAGCTTCTTCTGTGTTCTACTATGGTGCATGTAGTGTTTCGGCATACCGCAGCACGCGACATAGATTTGCAGACGATAAATGTAACCGTTTCAGAGAGAAGAACGGACAATGTGACGATCTGGCTTCAAGTCGATTCGATAACAAAAAACGAAAACGGATGGATTTCTCTGATTTTTACTACATATGAACACTTTTCAAATTCTCCCGTGCAACGCGGCTGCCAGTCTTCTTTTCATGCAAAATCTTAAGGTCCTAGGTCATGTCCAAGCCACCAAAGCCGGCAAAAAAGTGAATAATCGACAACTAAAACTTGAATTGTACTACTTCTTACTGGCTATTACTTCAACTTAGAATCTTCTTCTGTGTTCTACTATGGTGCTTTTAGTGTTTCGGCATACCGCAGCACGCGACATAGCTTTGCAGACGATAAGTGTAACCGTTTCAGAGAGAAGAGCGGCCAATGTGACGATCTGGCTTTAAGTCGATTCGATATCAAATAACGAAAACGGACGGATTTCTCAGGTTTTTACTACATATGAACACTTTTCACATTCTCGCGTGCAACGCGGCTGCCAGTCCTCCTTTCATGCAAAATATTAACGTACTAGGTGATGTTCAAGCCACCAAAGCCGGCTAAAAAGTGAATAATCGACAACTAAAACTTGAATTGTACTACTTCTTACTGGCTATTGCTTCAACTTAGAAGCTTCTTCAGTGTTCTGCTATGGTGCTTTTAGTGTCTACGCATACCGCAGCACGCGATATAGCTTTGCAGACGATAAATGTAACCGTCTCAGAGTGAAAAGCGGTCAATGTGACGATCTGTCTTTAAGTCGATTCGATAACAAATGACGAAAACGGACGGATTTCTCAGGTTTTTACTACATATGAACACTTTTCACATTCTCCCGTGCAACGCGGCTGCTAGTCCTCCTTTCATGCAAAATCTTATGGTCCTAGGTCATGTCATAGCCACAAAAGCCGGCTAAAATGTGAATAATCGACAACTAAACCTTGAATGGTATTACTTCTTACTGGCTATTACTTCAACTTAGAAGCTTCTTCTGTGTTCTACTAAGGTGCTTTTAGTGTCTCCGAATACCGCAGCACGCGACATAGCTTTGCAGACGATAAATGTTACCGTCTCAGAGAGAAAAGCGGCCAAAGTGACGATATGGCTTTAAGTCGATTCGATAACAAATGACGAAAACGGACGGATTTCTCAGCTTTTTACTACATATGAACCCATTTCACATTCTCCCGTGCAACGCGGCTGCAAGTACTCCTTTCATGCAAAATCTTAAGGTCCTAGGACATGTCCAAGCCACCAAAGCCGGGAAGAAGTGAATAATCGACAACTAAAACTTGAATTGTACTACTTCTTACTGGCTATTACTTCAACTTAGAAGCTTCTTTTGTGTTCTACTATGGTGCTTTTAGTGTATCGGCATACCGCAGCACGCGACATAGCTTTGCAGACGATAAATGTAATCGTTTCAGAGAGAAAAGCGGCCAATGTGACGATCTGGCTTTAAGTCGATTCGATAACAAATGACGAAAACGGACGGATTTCTCAGGTTTTTACTACATATGAACACTTTTCACATTCTCCCGTGCAACGCGGCTGCTAGTCCTTCTTTCATGCAAAATCTTAAGGTCCTAGGTCATGTCCAAGCCACCAAAGCCGGCTAAAAAGTGAATAATCGACAACTAAAACTTGAATGGTACTACTTCTTACTGGCTATTACTTCAACTTAGAAGCTTCTTTTGTGTTCTACTATGGTGCTTTTAGTGTTTCCGCTAACTGCTGCACGTGACATAGCTTTGCAGACGATAAGTGTAACCGTTTCAGAGAGGACGAAAATGGACGGATTTCTCAGGTTTCTACTACATATGAACACTTTTCACATTCTCCCGTACGACGCGGCTGCCAGTCCTCCTATCATGCAAAATCGTAAGGTCCTAGGTCATGTCCAAGCCACCAAAGCCGGCTAAAAAGTGAATAATCGACAACTAAAACTTGAATTGTACTACTTCCTACTGGCCATTACTTCAACTTAGAAGCTTCTTCTGTGTTCTACTATGGTGCTTTTAGTGTCTCCGCATACCGCAGCACGCGACATAGCTTTGCAGACGATAAATGTAACCGTCTCAGAGAGAAAAGCGGCCAATGTGACGATTTGTCTTTAAGTCGATTCGTTAACAAATGACGAAAACGGACGGATTTCTCAGGTTTTTACTACATATGAACACTATTCACAATCTCCCGTGCCACGCCGCTGCTAGTCCTCCTTTCATGCAAAATCTTAAGGTCCTAGGTCATGTCCAAGCCACCAAAGCCGGCTAAAAAGTGAATAATCGACAACTAAAACTTGAATTGTACTACTTCCTACTGGCAATTACTTCAACTTAGAAGCTTCTTCTGTGTTCTACTATGGTGCTTTTAGTGTCTCCGCATACCGCAGCACGCGACATAGCTTTGCAGACGATAAATGTAACCGTCTCAGAGAGAAAAGCGGCCAATGTGACGATTTGTCTTTAAGTCGATTCGTTAACAAATGACGAAAACGGACGGATTTCTCAGGTTTTTACTACATATGAACACTTTTCACAATCTCCCGTGCCACGCCGCTGCTAGTCCTCCTTTCATGCAAAATCTTAAGGTCCTAGGTCATGCCCAAGCCACCAAAGCCGGCTAAAAAGTGAATAATCGACAACTAAAACTTGAATTGTACTACTTCTTACTTGCTATTACTTCAACTTAGAAGCTTCTTCTGTTTCTACTATGGCGCTTTTAGTGTCTCCGCATACCGCAGCACGCGACATAGCT
The DNA here is from genome assembly GCF_023897955.1 of Schistocerca gregaria. Taxonomy (NCBI): domain Eukaryota; kingdom Metazoa; phylum Arthropoda; class Insecta; order Orthoptera; family Acrididae; genus Schistocerca; species Schistocerca gregaria. The sequence goes on from NC_064928.1 coordinate 224,555,950, forward strand.
TTGCAGACAATAAATGTAACCTTCTCAGAGAGAAAAGCGGCCAATGTGACGATCTGGCTTTAAGTCGATTCGATAACAAATGACGGAAACGGACGGATTTCTCAGGTTTTTACTACATATGAACACTTTTCACATTCTCCCGTGCAACGCGGCTGCTAGTCCTCCTTTCATGCAAAATCGTAAGGTCCTAGGTCATGTCCAAGCCACCAAAGCCGGCTAAAAAGTGAATAATCGACAACTAAAACTTGAATTGTACTACATCTTACTGGCTATTACTTCAACTTAGATTCTTCTTCTGTGTTCTACTATGGTGCTTTTAATGTCTCCGCATACCGCAGCACGCGACATAGCTTTGCAGCCGATAAATGTAACCGTCTCAGAGAGAAAAGCGGCCAATGTGACGATCTGGCTTAAAAAAGATTAGATAACAAATGACGAAAACGGACGGATTTCTCAGGTTTTTACTACATATGAACACTTTTCACATTCTGCCGTGCAACGCGGCTGCCAGTCTTCCTTTCATGCAAAATCTTAAGGTTCCATCTCATGTCCAAGCCACGAAAGCCGGCTAAAAGTGAATAATCAACACCTAAAACTGGAATTGTACTACTTCTTACTGGCTATTACTTCCACTTAGAAGCTTCTTCTGTGTTCTACTATGGTGCATTTAGTGTCTCCGCACACCGCAGCACGCGACATAGCTTTGCAGACGATAAATGTAACCGTCTCAGGGAGAAAAGCGCGGCCAATGTGACGATCTGGCTTACAAATGATTAGATAACAAATGACGAAAACGGACGGATTTCTCAGGTTTTTACTACATATGAACCCTTTTCACATTCTCCCGTGCAACGCGGCTGCTAGTCCTCCTTTCATGCAAAATCTTATGGTCCTAGGTCATGTCAAAGCCACCAAAGCCGGCTAAAAAGTGAATATTCGACAACTAAAACTTGAATTGTACTACTTCCTACTGGCTATTACTTCAACTTAGATTCTTCTTCTGTGTTCTACTATGGTGCTTTTAATGTCTCCGCATACCGCAGCACGCGACATAGCTTTGCAGCCGATAAATGTAACCGTCTCAGAGAGAAAAGCGGCCAATGTGACGATCTGGCTTAAAAAAGATTAGATAACAAATGACGAAAACGGACGGATTTCTCAGGTTTTTACTACATATGAACACTTTTCACATTCTGCCGTGCAACGCGGCTGCCAGTCTTCCTTTCATGCAAAATCTTAAGGTTCCACCTCATGTCCAAGACACGAAAGCCGGCTAAAAGTGAATAATCGACAACTAAAACTTGAATTGTACTACTTCTTACTGGCTATTACTTCAAATTAGAAGCTTCTTCTGTGTTCTACTATGGTGCTTTTAGTGTTTCGGCATACCGCAGCACGTGTCATAGCTTTGCAGGCGATAAATGTAACGGTTTGAGAGAGAAGAATGGCCAATTTGACGATCTGGCTTGAAGTCAATTCGATAACAAATGACGAAAACGGACGGACTTCTCAGGTTTTTACTACATATGAACACTTTTCTCATTCTCCCATGCAACGCGGATGCTAGTCCTTCTTTCATGCAAAATCTTAAGGTCCTAGATCATGTCCAAGCCACCAAAGCCGGCTAAAAAGTGAATAATCGACAACTAAAACTTGAATTGTACTACATCTTACTGGCTATTACTTCAACTTAGAAGCTTCTTCTGTGTTCTACTATGGTGCTCTTAATGTCTCCGCATACCGCAGCACGCGACATAGCTTTGCAGCCGATAAATGTAACCGTCTCAGAGAGAAAAGCGGCCAATGTGACGATCTGGCTTTAAGTCGATTTGATAACAAATGACAAAAACGGACGGATTTCTCAGGTTTTTACTACATATGAACACTTTTCACATTCTCCCATGCAACGCGGCTGCTAGTCCTCCTTTCATGCAAAACCTTATGGTCCTAGTTCATGTCCAAGCCACCAAAGCCGGCTTAAAAGTGAATAATCGACAACTAAAACTTGAATTGTACTACTTCCTACTGGCTATTACTTCAACTTAGAAGCTTCTTCTGTGTTCTACTATGGTGCATGTAGTGTTTCGGCATACCGCAGCACGCGACATAGATTTGCAGACGATAAATGTAACCGTTTCAGAGAGAAGAACGGACAATGTGACGATCGATTCGATAACAAAAAACGAAAACGGATGGATTTCTCTGATTTTTACTACATATGAACACTTTTCAAATTCTCCCGTGCAACGCGGCTGCCAGTCCTCTTTTCATGCAAAATCTTAAGGTCCTAGGTCATGTCCAAGCCACCAAAGCCGGCAAAAAAGTGAATAATCGACAACTAAAACTTGAATTGTACTACTTCTTACTGGCTATTACTTCAACTTAGAATCTTCTTCTGTGTTCTACTATGGTGCTTTTAGTGTTTCGGCATACCGCAGCACGCGACATAGCTTTGCAGACGATAAGTGTAACCGTTTCAGAGAGAAGAGCGGCCAATGTGACGATCTGGCTTTAAGTCGATTCGATATCAAATAACGAAATCGGACGGATTTCTCAGGTTTTTACTACATATGAACACTTTTCACATTCTCGCGTGCAACGCGGCTGCCAGTCCTCCTTTCATGCAAAATATTAACGTACTAGGTGATGTTCAAACCACCAAAGCCGGCTAAAAAGTGAATAATCGACAACTAAAACTTGAATTGTACTACTTCTTACTGGCTATTGCTTCAACTTAGAAGCTTCTTCAGTGTTCTGCTATGGTGCTTTTAGTGTCTACGCATACCGCAGCACGCGACATAGCTTTGCAGACGATAAATGTAACCGTCTCAGAGTGAAAAGCGGTCAATGTGACGATCTGTCTTTAAGTCGATTCGATAACAAATGACGAAAACGGACGGATTTCTCAGGTTTTTACTACATATGAACACTTTTCACATTCTCCCGTGCAACGCGGCTGCTAGTCCTCCTTTCATGCAAAATCTTATGGTCCTAGGTCATGTCATAGCCACAAAAGCCGGCTAAAATGTGAATAATCGACAACTAAAACTTGAATGGTATTACTTCTTACTGGCTATTACTTCAACTTAGAAGCTTCTTCTGTGTTCTACTAAGGTGCTTTTAGTGTCTCCGCATACCGCAGCACGCGACATAGCTTTGCAGACGATAAATGTTACCGTCTCAGAGAGAAAAGCGGCCAAAGTGACGATATGGCTTTAAGTCGATTCGATAACAAATGACGAAAACGGACGGATTTCTCAGCTTTTTACTACATATGAACCCATTTCACATTCTCCCGTGCAACGCGGCTGAAAGTACTCCTTTCATGCAAAATCTTAAGGTCCTAGGACATGTCCAAGCCACCAAAGCCGGCTAAGAAGTGAATAATCGACAACTAAAACTTGAATGGTACTACTTCTTACTGGCTATTACTTCAACTTAGAAGCTTCTTTTGTGTTCTACTATGGTGCTTTTAGTGTTTCCGCTAACTGCTGCACGTGACATAGCTTTGCAGACGATAAGTGTAACCGTTTCAGAGAGGACGAAAATGGACGGATTTCTCAGGTTTCTACTACATATGAACACTTTTCACATTCTCCCGTACTACGCGGCTGCCAGTCCTCCTATCATGCAAAATCGTAAGGTCCTAGGTCATGTCCAAGCCACCAAAGCCGGCTAAAAAGTGAATAATCGACAACTAAAACTTGAATTGTACTACTTCCTACTGGCCATTACTTCAACTTAGAAGCTTCTTCTGTGTTCTACTATGGTGCTTTTAGTGTCTCCGCATGCCGCAGCACGCGACATAGCTTTGCAGACGATAAATGTAACCGTCTCAGAGAGAGAAGCGGCCAATGTGACGATTTGTCTTTAAGTCGATTCGTTAACAAATGACGAAAACGGACGGATTTCTCAGGTTTTTACTACATATGAACACTATTCACAATCTCCCGTGCCACGCCGCTGCTAGTCCTCCTTTCATGCAAAATCTTAAGGTCCTAGGTCATGTCCAAGCCACCAAAGCCGGCTAAAAAGTGAATAATCGACAACTAAAACTTGAATTGTACTACTTCCTACTGGCCATTACTTCAACTTAGAAGCTTCTTCTGTGTTCTACTATGGTGCTTTTAGTGTCTCCGCATACCGCAGCACGCGACATAGCTTTGCAGACGATAAATGTAACCGTCTCAGAGAGAAAAGCGGCCAATGTGACGATTTGTCTTTAAGTCGATTCGTTAACAAATGACGAAAACGGACGGATTTCTCAGGTTTTTACTACATATGAACACTTTTCACAATCTCCCGTGCCACGCCGCTGCTAGTCCTCCTTTCATGCAAAATCTTAAGGTCCTAGGTCATGCCCAAGCCACCAAAGCCGGCTAAAAAGTGAATAATCGACAACTAAAACTTGAATTGTACTACTTCTTACTTGCTATTACTTCAACTTAGAAGCTTCTTCTGTTTCTACTATGGCGCTTTTAGTGTCTCCGCATACCGCAGCACGCGACATAGCTTTGCAGACAATAAATGTAACCTTCTCAGAGAGAAAAGCGGCCAATGTGACGATCTGGCTTTAAGTCGATTCGATAACAAATGACGGAAACGGACGGATTTCTCAGGTTTTTACTACATATGAACACTTTTCACATTCTCCCGTGCAACGCGGCTGCTAGTCCTCCTTTCATGCAAAATCGTAAGGTCCTAGGTCATGTCCAAGCCACCAAAGCCGGCTAAAAAGTGAATAATCGACAACTAAAACTTGAATTGTACTACATCTTACTGGCTATTACTTCAACTTAGATTCTTCTTCTGTGTTCTACTATGGTGCTTTTAATGTCTCCGCATACCGCAGCACGCGACATAGCTTTGCAGCCGATAAATGTAACCGTCTCAGAGAGAAAAGCGGCCAATGTGACGATCTGGCTTAAAAAAGATTAGATAACAAATGACGAAAACGGACGGATTTCTCAGGTTTTTACTACATATGAACACTTTTCACATTCTGCCGTGCAACGCGGCTGCCAGTCTTCCTTTCATGCAAAATCTTAAGGTTCCATCTCATGTCCAAGCCACGAAAGCCGGCTAAAAGTGAATAATCAACACCTAAAACTGGAATTGTACTACTTCTTACTGGCTATTACTTCCACTTAGAAGCTTCTTCTGTGTTCTACTATGGTGCATTTAGTGTCTCCGCACACCGCAGCACGCGACATAGCTTTGCAGACGATAAATGTAACCGTCTCAGGGAGAAAAGCGGCCAATGTGACGATCTGGCTTACAAATGATTAGATAACAAATGACGAAAACGGACGGATTTCTCAGGTTTTTACTACATATGAACCCTTTTCACATTCTCCCGTGCAACGCGGCTGCTAGTCCTCCTTTCATGCAAAATCTTATGGTCCTAGGTCATGTCAAAGCCACCAAAGCCGGCTAAAAAGTGAATATTCGACAACTAAAACTTGAATTGTACTACTTCCTACTGGCTATTACTTCAACTCTTAAGCTTCTTGTGTTCTAGTATGGTGCTTTTAGTGTCTCCGCATACCGCAGCACGCGACATAGCTTTGCAGCCGATAAATGTAACCGTCTCAGAGAGAAAAGCGGCCAAAGTGACGATCTGCCTTAAAAATGATTAGATAACAAATGACGAAAACGGACGGATTTCTCAGGTTTTTACTACATATGAACCCTTTTCACATTCTCCCGTGCAACGCGGCTGCTAGTCCTCCTTTCATGCAAAATCTTATGGTCCTAGGTCATGTCTTAGCCACCAAAGCCGGCTAAAAAGTGAATAATCGACAACTAAAACTTGAATTGTACTACATCTTACTGGCTATTACTTCAACTTAGAAGCTTCTTCTGTGTTCTACAATGGTGCTTTTAGTGTTTCCGCATACCGCAGCACGCGACATAGCTTTGCAGAAGATAAATGTAACCGTTTCAGAGAGTAGAGCGGCCAATGTGACGATCTGGCTTTAAGTCGATTCGATAACAAATGACGAAAACGGACGGATTTCTCAGGTTTTTACTACATATGAACACTTTTCACATTCTCCCGTGCAACGCGGCTGCTAGTCTTCCTTTCATGCAAAATCTTAAGGTTCCACCTCATGTCCAAGACACGAAAGCCGGCTAAAAGTGAATAATCGACAACTAAAACTTGAATTGTACTACTTCTTACTGGCTATTACTTCAAATTAGAAGCTTCTTCTGTGTTCTACTATGGTGCTTTTAGTGTTTCGGCATACCGCAGCACGCGACATAGCTTTGCAGACGATAAGTGTAACCGTTTCAGAGAGAAGAGCGGCCAATGTGACGATCTGGCTTTAAGTCGATTCGATATCAAATAACGAAAACGGACGGATTTCTCAGGTTTTTACTACATAAGAACACTTTTCACATTCTCGCGCGCAACGCGGCTGCCAGTCCTCCTTTCATGCAGAATATTAACGTACTAGGTGATGTTCAAGCCACCAAAGCCGGCTAAAAAGTGAATAATCGACAACTAAAACTTGAATTGTACTACTTCTTACTGGCTATTGCTTCAACTTAGAAGCTTCTTCAGTGTTCTGCTATGGTGCTTTTAGTGTCTCCGCATACCGCAGCACGCGACATAGCTTTGCAGACGATAAATGTAACCGTCTCAGAGAGAAAAGCGGTCAATGTGACGATCTGTCTTTAAGTCGATTCGATAACAAATGACGAAAACGGACGGATTTCTCAGGTTTTTACTACATATGAACACTTTTCACATTCTCCCGTGCAACGCGGCTGCTAGTCCTCCTTTCATGCTAAATCTTATGGTCCTAGGTCATGTCATAGCCACAAAAGCCGGCTAAAATGTGAATAATCGACAACTAAAACTTGAATGGTATTACTTCTTACTGGCTATTACTTCAACTTAGAAGCTTCTTCTGTGTTCTACTAAGGTGCTTTTAGTGTCTCCGCATACCGCAGCACGCGACATAGCTTTGCAGACGATAAATGTTACCGTCTCAGAGAGAAAAGCGGCCAAAATGACGATATGGCTTTAAGTCGATTCGATAACAAATGACGAAAACGGACGGATTTCTCAGCTTTTTACTACATATGAACCCATTTCACATTCTCCCGTGCAACGCGGCTGCAAGTACTCCTTTCATGCAAAATCTTAAGGTCCTAGGACATGCCCAAGCCACCAAAGCCGGCTAAGAAGTGAATAATCGACAACTAAAACTTGAATTGTACTACTTCTTACTGGCTATTACTTCAACTTAGAAGCTTCTTTTGTGTTCTACTATGGTGCTTTTAGTGTATCGGCATACCGCAGCACGCGACATAGCTTTGCAGACGATAAATGTAATCGTTTCAGAGAGAAAAGCGGCCAATGTGACGATCTGGCTTTAAGTCGATTCGATAACAAATGACGAAAACGGACGGATTACTCAGGTTTTTACTACATATGAACACTTTTCACATTCTCCCGTGCAACGCGGCTGCTAGTCCTTCTTTCATGCAAAATCTTAAGGTCCTAGGTCATGTCCAAGCCACCAAAGCCGGCTAAAAAGTGAATAATCGACAACTAAAACTTGAATGGTACTACTTCTTACTGGCTATTACTTCAACTTAGAAGCTTCTTTTGTGTTCTACTATGGTGCTTTTAGTGTTTCCGCTAACTGCTGCACGCGACATACACTCCTGGAAATGGAAAAAAGAACACATTGACACCGGTGTGTCAGACCCACCATACTTGCTCCGGACACTGCGAGAGGGCTGTACAAGCAATGATCACACGCACGGCACAGCGGACACACCAGGAACCGCGGTGTTGGCCGTCGAATGGCGCTAGCTGCGCAGCATTTGTGCACCGTCGCCGTCAGTGTCAGCCAGTTTGCCGTGGCATACGGAGCTCCATCGCAGTCTTTAACACTGGTAGCATGCCGCGACAGCGTGGACGTGAACCGTATGTGCAGTTGACGGACTTTGAGCGAGGGCGTATAGTGGGCATGCGGGAGGCCGGGTGGACGTACCGCCGAATTGCTCAACACGTGGGGCGTGAGGTCTCCACAGTACATCGATGTTGTCGCCAGTGGTCGGCTGAAGGTGCACGTGCCCGTCGACCTGGGACCGGACCGCAACGACGCACGGATGCACGCCAAGACCGTAGGATCCTACGCAGTGCCGTAGGGGACCGCACCGCCACTTCCCAGCAAAGTAGGGACACTGTTGCTCCTGGGGTATAGGCGAGGACCATTCGCAACCGTCTCCATGCAGTTGGGCTACGGTCCCGCACACCGTTAGGCCGTCTTCCGCTCACGCCCCAACATCGTGCAGCCCGCCTCCAGTGGTGTCGCGACAGGCGTGAATGGAGGGACGAATGGAGACGTATCGTCTTCAGCGATGGGAGTCGCTTCTGCCTTGGTGCCAATGATGGTCGTATGCGTGTTTGGCGCCGTGCAGGTGAGCGCCACAATCAGGACTGCATACGACCGAGGCACACAGGCCCAACACCCGGCATCATGGTGTGGGGAGCGATCTCCTACACTGGCCGTACACCTCTGGTGATCGTCGAGGGGACACTGAATAGTGCACGGTACATCCAAACCGTCATCGAACCCATCGTTCTACCATTCCTAGACCGGCAAGGGAACTTGCTGTTCCAACAGGACATTGCACGTCCGCATGTATCCCGTGCCACCCAACGTGCTCTACAAGGTGTAAGTCAACTACCCTGGCCAGCAAGATCTCCGGATCTGTCCCCCATTGAGCATGTTTGTGACTGGATGAAGCGTCGTCTCACGCGGTCTGCACGTCCAGCACGAACGCTGGTCCAACTGAGGCGCCAGGTGGAAATGGCATGGCAAGCCGTTCCACAGGACTACATCCAGCATCTCTACGATCGTCTCCATGGGAGAATAGCAGCCTGCATTGCTGCGAAAGGTGGATATACACTGTACTAGTGCCGACATTGTGCATGCTCTGTTGCCTGTGTCTATGTGCCTGTGGTTCTGTCAGTGTGATCATGTGATGTATCTGACCCCAGGAATGTGTCAATAAAGTTTCCCCTTCCTGGGACAATGAATTCACGGTGTTCTTATTTCAATTTCCAGGAGTGTAGCTTTGCAGACGATAAGTGTAACCGTTTCAGAGAGAAGAACGGCCAATGTGGCGATCTGGCTTTAAGTCGATTCGATAACAAATGACGAAAATGGACGGATTTCTCAGGTTTCTACTACATATGAACACTTTTCACATTCTCCCGTACTACGCGGCTGCCAGTCCTCCTTTCATGCAAAATCGTAAGGTCCTAGGTCATGTCCAAGCCACCAAAGCCGGCTAAAAAGTGAATAATCGACAACTAAAACTTGAATTGTACTACTTCCTACTGGCCATTACTTCAACTTAGAAGCTTCTTCTGTGTTCTACTATGGTGCTTTTAGTGTCTCCGCATACCGCAGCACGCGACATAGCTTTGCAGACGATAAATGTAACCGTCTCAGAGAGAAAAGCGGCCAATGTGACGATTTGTCTTTAAGTCGATTCGTTAACAAATGACGAAAACGGACGGATTTCTCAGGTTTTTACTACATATGAACACTATTCACAATCTCCCGTGCCACGCCGCTGCTAGTCCTCCTTTCATGCAAAATCTTAAGGTCCTAGGTCATGTCCAAGCCACCAAAGCCGGCTAAAAAGTGAATAATCGACAACTAAAACTTGAATTGTACTACTTCCTACTGGCCATTACTTCAACTTAGAAGCTTCTTCTGTGTTCTACTATGGTGCTTTTAGTGTCTCCGCATACCGCAGCACGCGACATAGCTTTGCAGACGATAAATGTAACCGTCTCAGAGAGAAAAGCGGCCAATGTGACGATTTGTCTTTAAGTCGATTCGTTAACAAATGACGAAAACGGACGGATTTCTCAGGTTTTTACTACATATGAACACTTTTCACAATCTCCCGTGCCACGCCGCTGCTAGTCCTCCTTTCATGCAAAATCTTAAGGTCCTAGGTCATGCCCAAGCCACCAAAGCCGGCTAAAAAGTGAATAATCGACAACTAAAACTTGAATTGTACTACTTCTTACTTGCTATTACTTCAACTTAGAAGCTTCTTCTGTTTCTACTATGGCGCTTTTAGTGTCTCCGCATACCGCAGCACGCGACATAGCTTTGCAGACAATAAATGTAACCTTCTCAGAGAGAAAAGCGGCCAATGTGACGATCTGGCTTTAAGTCGATTCGATAACAAATGACGGAAACGGACGGATTTCTCAGGTTTTTACTACATATGAACACTTTTCACATTCTCCCGTGCAACGCGGCTGCTAGTCCTCCTTTCATGCAAAATCGTAAGGTCCTAGGTCATGTCCAAGCCACCAAAGCCGGCTAAAAAGTGAATAATCGACAACTAAAACTTGAATTGTACTACATCTTACTGGCTATTACTTCAACTTAGATTCTTCTTCTGTGTTCTACTATGGTGCTTTTAATGTCTCCGCATACCGCAGCACGCGACATAGCTTTGCAGCCGATAAATGTAACCGTCTCAGAGAGAAAAGCGGCCAATGTGACGATCTGGCTTAAAAAAGATTAGATAACAAATGACGAAAACGGACGGATTTCTCAGGTTTTTACTACATATGAACACTTTTCACATTCTGCCGTGCAACGCGGCTGCCAGTCTTCCTTTCATGCAAAATCTTAAGGTTCCATCTCATGTCCAAGCCACGAAAGCCGGCTAAAAGTGAATAATCAACACCTAAAACTGGAATTGTACTACTTCTTACTGGCTATTACTTCCACTTAGAAGCTTCTTCTGTGTTCTACTATGGTGCATTTAGTGTCTCCGCACACCGCAGCACGCGACATAGCTTTGCAGACGATCAATGTAACCGTCTCAGGGAGAAAAGCGGCCAATGTGACGATCTGGCTTACAAATGATTAGATAACAAATGACGAAAACGGACGGATTTCTCAGGTTTTTACTACATATGAACCCTTTTCACATTCTCCCGTGCAACGCGGCTGCTAGTCCTCCTTTCATGCAAAATCTTATGGTCCTAGGTCATGTCAAAGCCACCAAAGCCGGCTAAAAAGTGAATATTCGACAACTAAAACTTGAATTGTACTACTTCCTACTGGCTATTACTTCAACTCTTAAGCTTCTTCTGTGTTCCACTATGGTGCTTTTAGTGTCTCCGCATACCGCAGCACGCGACATAGCTTTGCAGCCGATAAATGTAACCGTCTCAGAGAGAAAAGCGGCCAAAGTGACGATCTGCCTTAAAAATGATTAGATAACAAATGACGAAAACGGACGGATTTCTCAGCTTTTTACTACATATGAACCCATTTCACATTCTCCCGTGCAACGCGGCTGCAAGTACTCCTTTCATGCAAAATCTTAAGGTCCTAGGTCATGTCCAAGCCACCAAAGCCGGCTAAAATGTGAATAATCGACAACTAAAACTTGAATTGTATTACTTCTTACTGGCTATTACTTCAACTAAGAAGCTTCTTCTGTGTTCTACTATTGTGCTTTTAGTGTCTCCGCATACCGCAGCACGCGACATAGCTTTGCAGACGATAAATGTAACCGTCTCAGAGAGAAAAGCGGCCAAAGTGACGATATGGCTTTAAGTCGATACGATAACAAATGACGAAAACGGACGGATTTCTCAGGTTTTTACTACATATGAACACTTTTCACATTCTCCCGTGCAACGCGGCCGCAAGTACTCCTTTCATGCAAAATCTTAAGGTCCTAGGTCATGTCCAAGCCACCAAAGCCGGCTAAAAAGTGAATAATCGACAACTAAAACTTGAATTGTACTACTTCCTACTTGCTATTACTTCAACTTAGAAGCTTCTTCTGTTTCTACTATGGCGCTTTTAGTGTCTCCGCATACCGCAGCACGCGACATAGCTTTGCAGACAATAAATGTAACCTTCTCAGAGAGAAAAGCGGCCAATGTGACGATCTGGCTTTAAGTCGATTCGATAACAAATGACGGAAACGGACGGATTTCTCAGGTTTTTACTACATATGAACACTTTTCACATTCTCCCGTGCAACGCGGCTGCTAGTCCTCCTTTCATGCAAAATCTTAAGGTCCTAGGTCATGTCCAAGCCACCAAAGCCGGCTAAAATGTGAATAATCGACAACTAAAACTTGAATTGTATTACTTCTTACTGGCTATTACTTCAACTTAGAAGCTTCTTCTGTGTTCTACTATTGTGCTTTTAGTGTCTCCGCATACCGCAGCACGCGACATAGCTTTGCAGACGATAAATGTAACCGTCTCAGAGAGAAAAGCGGCCAAAGTGACGATATGGCTTTAAGTCGATACGATAACAAATGACGAAAACGGACGGATTTCTCAGGTTTTTACTACATATGAACACTTTTCACATTCTCCCGTGCAACGCGGCTGCTAGTCCTCCTTTCATGCAAAATCTTAAGGTCCTAGGTCATGTCCAAGCCACCAAAGCCGGCTAAAAAGTGAATAATCGACAACTAAAACTTGAATTGTACTACATCTTACTGGCTATTACTTCAACTTAGATTCTTCTTCTGTGTTCTACTATGGTGCTTTTAATGTCTCCGCATACCGCAGCACGCGACATAGCTTTGCAGCCGATAAATGTAACCGTCTCAGAGAGAAAAGCGGCCAATGTGACGATCTGGCTTACAAATGATTAGATAACAAATGACGAAAACGGACGGATTTCTCAGGTTTTTACTACATATGAACCCTTTTCACATTCTCCCGTGCAACGCGGCTGCTAGTCCTCCTTTCATGCAAAATCTTATGGTCCTAGGTCATGTCATAGCCACCAAAGCCGGCTAAAAAGTGAATATTCGACAACTAAAACTTGAATTGTACTACTTCCTACTGGCTATTACTTCAACTTAGAAGCTTCTTCTGTGTTCTACTATGGTGCTTTTAGTGTCTCCGCATACCGCAGCACGCGACATAGCTTTGCAGCCGATAAATGTAACCGTCTCAGAGAGAAAAGCGGCCAAAGTGACGATCTGGCTTAAAAATGATTAGATAACAAATGACGAAAACGGACGGATTTCTCAGGTTTTTACTACATATGAACCCTTTTCACATTCTTCCGTGCAACGCGGCTGCTAGTCCTACTTTCATGCAAAATCTTATGGTCCTAGGTCATGTCTTAGCCACCAAAGCCGGCTAAAAAGGGAATAATCGACAACTACAACTTGAATTGTACTACATCTTACTGGCTATTACTTCAACTTAGAAGCTTCTTCTGTGTTCTACTATGGCGCTTTTAGTGTTTCCGCATACCGCAGCACGCGACATAGCTTTGCAGAAGATAAATGTAACCGTTTCAGAGAGTAGAGCGGCCAATGTGACGATCTGGCTTTAAGTCGATTCGATAACAAATGACGAAAACGGACGGATTTCTCAGGTTTTTACTACATATGAACACTTTTCACATTCTCCCGTGCAACGCGGCTGCTAGTCTTCCTTTCATGCAAAATCTTAAGGTTCCACCTCATGTCCAAGACACGAAAGCCGGCTAAAAGTGAATAATCGACAACTAAAACTTGAATTGTACTACTTCTTACTGGCTATTACTTCAAATTAGAAGCTTCTTCTGTGTTCTACTATGGTGCTTTTAGTGTTTCGGCATACCGCAGCACGTGACATAGCTTTGCAGGCGATAAATGTAACGGTTTGAGAGAGAAGAATGGCCAATCTGACGATCTGGCTTGAAGTCAATTCGATAACAAATGACGAAAACGGACGGACTTCTCAGGTTTTTACTACATATGAACACTTTTCACATTCTCCCATGCAACGCGGATGCTAGTCCTCCTTTCATGCAAAATCTGAAGGTCCTAGGTCATGTCCAAGCCACCAAAGCCGGCTAAAAAGTGAATAATCGACAACTAAAACTTGAATTGTACTACATCTTACTGGCTATTACTTCAACTTAGAAGCTTCTTCTGTGTTCTACTATGGTGCTTTTAATGTCTCCGCATACCGCAGCACGCGACATAGCTTTGCAGCCGATAAATGTAACCGTCTCAGAGAGAAAAGCGGCCAATGTGACGATCTGGCTTTAAGTCGATTTGATAACAAATGACAAAAACGGACGGATTTCTAAGGTTTTTACTACATATGAACACTTTTCACATTCTCCCATGCAACGCGGCTGCTAGTCCTCCTTTCATGCAAAATCTTATGGTCCTAGTTCATGTCCAAGCCACCAAAGCCGGCTTAAAAGTGAATAATCGACAACTAAAACTTGAATTGTACTACTTCCTACTGGCTATTACTTCAACTTAGAAGCTTCTTCTGTGTTCTACTATGGTGCATGTAGTGTTTCGGCATACCGCAGCACGCGACGTAGCTTTGCAGACGATAAGTGTAACCGTTTCAGAGAGAAGAGCGGCCAATGTGACGATCTGGCTTTAAGTCGATTCGATAACAAATAACGAAAACGGACGGATTTCTCAGGTTTTTACTACATATGAACACTTTTCACATTCTCGCGTGCAACGCGGCTGCCAGTCCTCCTTTCATGCAAAATCTTAACATACTAGGTGATGTTCAAGCCACCAAAGCCGGCTAAAAAGTGAATAATCGACAATTAAAACTTGAATTGTACTACTTCTTACTGGCTATTGCTTCAACTTAGAAGCTTCTTCTGTGTTCTGCTATGGTACTTTTAGTGTCTCCGCATACCGCAGCACGCGACATAGCTTTGCAGACGATAAATGTAACCGTCTCAGAGAGAAAAGCGGTCAATGTGACGATCTGTCTTTAAGTCGATTCGATAACAAATGACGAAAACGGACGGATTTCTCAGGTTTTTACTACATATGAACACTTTTCACATTCTCCCGTGCAACGCGGCTGCTAGTCCTCCTTTCATGCAAAATCTTATGGTCCTAGGTCATGTCATAGCCACAAAAGCCGGCTAAAATGTGAATAATCGACAACTAAAACTTGAATGGTATTACTTCTTACTGGCTATTACTTCAACTTAGAAGCTTCTTCTGTGTTCTACTAAGGTGCTTTTAGTGTCTCCGCATACCGCAGCACGCGACATAGCTTTGCAGACGATAAATGTTACCTTCTCAGAGAGAAAAGCGGCCAAAGTGACGATATGGCTTTAAGTCGATTCGATAACAAATGACGAAAACGGACGGATTTCTCAGGTTTTTACTACATATGAACACTTTTCACATTCTCCCGTGCAACGCGGCTGCTAGTCCTTCTTTCATGCAAAATCTTAAGGTCCTAGGTCATGTCCAAGCCACCAAAGCCGGCTAAAAAGTGAATAATCGACAACTAAAACTTGAATTGTACTACTTCTTACTGGCTATTACTTCAACTTAGAAGCTTCTTTTGTGTTCTACTATGGTGCTTTTAGTGTTTCCGCTAACTGCTGCACGCGACATAGCTTTGCAGACGATAAGTGTAACCGTTTCAGAGAGAAGAACGTTCAATGTGGCGATCTGGCTTTAAGTCGATTCGATAACAAATGACGAAAATGGACGGATTTCTCAGGTTTCTACTACATATGAACACTTTTCACATTCTCCCGTACTACGCGGCTGCCAGTCCTCCTTTCATGCAAAATCTTAAGGTTCCACCTCATGTCCAAGCCACCAAAGCCGGCTAAAAAGTGAATAATCGACAACTAAAACTTCAATTGTACTACTTCTTACTGGCTATTGCTTCAACTTAGAAGCTTCTTCTGTGTTCTGCTATGGTGCTTTTAGTGTCTCCGCATACCGCAGCACGCGACATAGCTTTGCAGACGATAAATGTAACCGTCTCAGAGAGAAAAGCGGCCAATGTGACGATTTGTCTTTAAGTCGATTCGTTAACAAATGACGAAAACGGACGGATTTCTCAGGTTTTTACTACATATGAACACTTTTCACAATCTCCCGTGCCACGCCGCTGCTAGTCCTCCTTTCATGCAAAATCTTAAGGTCCTAGGTCATGTCCAAGCCACCATAGCCGGCTAAAATGTGAATAATCGACAACTAAAACTTGAATTGTATTACTTCTTACTGGCTATTACTTCAACTTAGAAGTATCTTCTGTGTTCTACTATTGTGCTTTTAGTGTCTCCGCATACCGCAGCACGCGACATAGCTTTGCAGACGATAAATGTAAAAGTCTCAGAGAGGAAAGCGGCCAAAGTGACGATATGGCTTTAAGTCGATTCGATAACAAATGACGGAAACGGACGGATTTCTCAGGTTTTTACTACATATGAACACTTTTCACATTCTCCCGTGCAACGCGGCTGCTAGTCCTCCTTTCATGCAAAATCTTAAAGTCCTAGGTCATGCCCAAGCCACCAAAGCCGGCTAAAAAGTGAATAATCGACAACTAAAACTTGAATTGTACTACATCTTACTGGCTATTACTTCAACTTAGAAGCTTCTTCTGTGTTCTACTATGGTGCTTTTAATGTCTCCGCATACCGCAGCACGCGACATAGCTTTGCAGACGATAAATGTAACCGTCTCAGGGAGAAAAGCGGCCAATGTAACGATCTGGCTAACAAATGATTAGATAACAAATGACGAAAACGGACGGATTTCTCAGGTTTTTACTACATATGAACCCTTTTCACATTCTCCCGTGCAACGCGGCTGCTAGTCCTCCTTTCATGCAAAATCTTATGGTCCTAGGTCATGTCATAGCCACCAAAGCCGGCTAAAAAGTGAATATTCGACAACTAAAACTTGAATTGTACTACTTCCTACTGGCTATTACTTCAACTTAGAAGCTTCTTCTGTGTTCTACTATGGTGCTTTTAGTGTCTCCGCATATCGCAGCACGCGACATAGCTTTGCAGCCGATAAATGTAACCGTCTCAGAGGGAAAAGCGGCCAAAGTGACGATCTGGCTTAAAAATGATTAGATAACAAATGACGAAAACGGACGGATTTCTCAGGTTTTTACTACATATGAACCCTTTTCACATTCTCCCGTGCAACGCGGCTGCTAGTCCTCCTTTCATGCAAAATCGTATGGTCCTAGGTCATGTCTTAGCCACCAAAGCCGGCTAAAAAGTGAATAATCGACAACTAAAACTTGAATTGTACTACATCTTACTGGCCATTACTTCAACTTAGAAGCTTCTTCTGTGTTCTACTATGGTGCTTTTAGTGTTTCCACATACCGCAGCACGCGACATAGCTTTGCAGAAGATAAATGTAACCGTTTCAGAGAGTAGAGCGGCCAATGTGACGATCTGGCTTTAAGTCGATTCGATAACAAATGACGAAAACGGACGGATTTCTCAGGTTTTTACTACATATGAACACTTTTCACATTCTCCCGTGCAACGCGGCTGCTAGTCTTCCTTTCATGCAAAATCTTAAGGTTCCACCTCATGTCCAAGACACGAAAGCCGGCTAAAAGTGAATAATCGACAACTAAAACTTGAATTGTACTACTTCTTACTGGCTATTACTTCAAATTAGAAGCTTCTTCTGTGTTCTACTATGGTGCTTTTAGTGTTTCGGCATACCGCAGCACGTGTCATAGCTTTGCAGGCGATAAATGTAACGGTTTGAGAGAGAAGAATGGCCAATTTGACGATCTGGCTTGAAGTCAATTCGATAACAAATGACGAAAACGGACGGACTTCTCAGGTTTTTACTACATATGAACACTTTTCTCATTCTCCCATGCAACGCGGATGCTAGTCCTTCTTTCATGCAAAATCTTAAGGTCCTAGATCATGTCCAAGCCACCAAAGCCGGCTAAAAAGTGAATAATCGACAACTAAAACTTGAATTGTACTACATCTTACTGGCTATTACTTCAACTTAGAAGCTTCTTCTGTGTTCTACTATGGTGCTCTTAATGTCTCCGCATACCGCAGCACGCGACATAGCTTTGCAGCCGATAAATGTAACCGTCTCAGAGAGAAAAGCGGCCAATGTGACGATCTGGCTTTAAGTCGATTTGATAACAAATGACAAAAACGGACGGATTTCTCAGGTTTTTACTACATATGAACACTTTTCACATTCTCCCATGCAACGCGGCTGCTAGTCCTCCTTTCATGCAAAACCTTATGGTCCTAGTTCATGTCCAAGCCACCAAAGCCGGCTTAAAAGTGAATAATCGACAACTAAAACTTGAATTGTACTACTTCCTACTGGCTATTACTTCAACTTAGAAGCTTCTTCTGTGTTCTACTATGGTGCATGTAGTGTTTCGGCATACCGCAGCACGCGACATAGATTTGCAGACGATAAATGTAACCGTTTCAGAGAGAAGAGCGGCCAATGTGACGATCTGGCTTTAAGTCGATTCGATATCAAATAACGAAAACGGACGGATTTCTCAGGTTTTTACTACATATGAACACTTTTCACATTCTCGCGTGCAACGCGGCTGCCAGTCCTCCTTTCATGCAAAATATTAACGTACTAGGTGATGTTCAAGCCACCAAAGCCGGCTAAAAAGTGAATAATCGACAACTAAAACTTGAATTGTATTACTTCTTACTGGCTATTGCTTCAACTTAGAAGCTTCTTCAGTGTTCTGCTATGGTGCTTTTAGTGTCTACGCATACCGCAGCACGCGATATAGCTTTGCAGACGATAAATGTAACCGTCTCAGAGTGAAAAGCGGTCAATGTGACGATCTGTCTTTAAGTCGATTCGATAACAAATGACGAAAACGGACGGATTTCTCAGGTTTTTACTACATATGAACACTTTTCACATTCTCCCGTGCAACGCGGCTGCTAGTCCTCCTTTCATGCAAAATCTTATGGTCCTAGGTCATGTCATAGCCACAAAAGCCGGCTAAAATGTGAATAATCGACAACTAAACCTTGAATGGTATTACTTCTTACTGGCTATTACTTCAACTTAGAAGCTTCTTCTGTGTTCTACTAAGGTGCTTTTAGTGTCTCCGAATACCGCAGCACGCGACATAGCTTTGCAGACGATAAATGTTACCGTCTCAGAGAGAAAAGCGGCCAAAGTGACGATATGGCTTTAAGTCGATTCGATAACAAATGACGAAAACGGACGGATTTCTCAGCTTTTTACTACATATGAACCCATTTCACATTCTCCCGTGCAACGCGGCTGCAAGTACTCCTTTCATGCAAAATCTTAAGGTCCTAGGACATGTCCAAGCCACCAAAGCCGGGAAGAAGTGAATAATCGACAACTAAAACTTGAATTGTACTACTTCTTACTGGCTATTACTTCAACTTAGAAGCTTCTTTTGTGTTCTACTATGGTGCTTTTAGTGTATCGGCATACCGCAGCACGCGACATAGCTTTGCAGACGATAAATGTAATCGTTTCAGAGAGAAAAGCGGCCAATGTGACGATCTGGCTTTAAGTCGATTCGATAACAAATGACGAAAACGGACGGATTTCTCAGGTTTTTACTACATATGAACACTTTTCACATTCTCCCGTGCAACGCGGCTGCTAGTCCTTCTTTCATGCAAAATCTTAAGGTCCTAGGTCATGTCCAAGCCACCAAAGCCGGCTAAAAAGTGAATAATCGACAACTAAAACTTGAATGGTACTACTTCTTACTGGCTATTACTTCAACTTAGAAGCTTCTTTTGTGTTCTACTATGGTGCTTTTAGTGTTTCCGCTAACTGCTGCACGTGACATAGCTTTGCAGACGATAAGTGTAACCGTTTCAGAGAGGACGAAAATGGACGGATTTCTCAGGTTTCTACTACATATGAACACTTTTCACATTCTCCCGTACGACGCGGCTGCCAGTCCTCCTATCATGCAAAATCGTAAGGTCCTAGGTCATGTCCAAGCCACCAAAGCCGGCTAAAAAGTGAATAATCGACAACTAAAACTTGAATTGTACTACTTCCTACTGGCCATTACTTCAACTTAGAAGCTTCTTCTGTGTTCTACTATGGTGCTTTTAGTGTCTCCGCATACCGCAGCACGCGACATAGCTTTGCAGACGATAAATGTAACCGTCTCAGAGAGAAAAGCGGCCAATGTGACGATTTGTCTTTAAGTCGATTCGTTAACAAATGACGAAAACGGACGGATTTCTCAGGTTTTTACTACATATGAACACTATTCACAATCTCCCGTGCCACGCCGCTGCTAGTCCTCCTTTCATGCAAAATCTTAAGGTCCTAGGTCATGTCCAAGCCACCAAAGCCGGCTAAAAAGTGAATAATCGACAACTAAAACTTGAATTGTACTACTTCCTACTGGCAATTACTTCAACTTAGAAGCTTCTTCTGTGTTCTACTATGGTGCTTTTAGTGTCTCCGCATACCGCAGCACGCGACATAGCTTTGCAGACGATAAATGTAACCGTCTCAGAGAGAAAAGCGGCCAATGTGACGATTTGTCTTTAAGTCGATTCGTTAACAAATGACGAAAACGGACGGATTTCTCAGGTTTTTACTACATATGAACACTTTTCACAATCTCCCGTGCCACGCCGCTGCTAGTCCTCCTTTCATGCAAAATCTTAAGGTCCTAGGTCATGCCCAAGCCACCAAAGCCGGCTAAAAAGTGAATAATCGACAACTAAAACTTGAATTGTACTACTTCTTACTTGCTATTACTTCAACTTAGAAGCTTCTTCTGTTTCTACTATGGCGCTTTTAGTGTCTCCGCATACCGCAGCACGCGACATAGCTTTGCAGACAATAAATGTAACCTTCTCAGAGAGAAAAGCGGCCAATGTGACGATCTGGCTTTAAGTCGATTCGATAACAAATGACGGAAACGGACGGATTTCTCAGGTTTTTACTACATATGAACACTTTTCACATTCTCCCGTGCAACGCGGCTGCTAGTCCTCCTTTCATGCAAAATCGTAAGGTCCTAGGTCATGTCCAAGCCACCAAAGCCGGCTAAAAAGTGAATAATCGACAACTAAAACTTGAATTGTACTACATCTTACTGGCTATTACTTCAACTTAGATTCTTCTTCTGTGTTCTACTATGGTGCTTTTAATGTCTCCGCATACCGCAGCACGCGACATAGCTTTGCAGCCGATAAATGTAACCGTCTCAGAGAGAAAAGCGGCCAATGTGACGATCTGGCTTAAAAAAGATTAGATAACAAATGACGAAAACGGACGGATTTCTCAGGTTTTTACTACATATGAACACTTTTCACATTCTGCCGTGCAACGCGGCTGCCAGTCTTCCTTTCATGCAAAATCTTAAGGTTCCATCTCATGTCCAAGCCACGAAAGCCGGCTAAAAGTGAATAATCAACACCTAAAACTGGAATTGTACTACTTCTTACTGGCTATTACTTCCACTTAGAAGCTTCTTCTGTGTTCTACTATGGTGCATTTAGTGTCTCCGCACACCGCAGCACGCGACATAGCTTTGCAGACGATAAATGTAACCGTCTCAGGGAGAAAAGCGCGGCCAATGTGACGATCTGGCTTACAAATGATTAGATAACAAATGACGAAAACGGACGGATTTCTCAGGTTTTTACTACATATGAACCCTTTTCACATTCTCCCGTGCAACGCGGCTGCTAGTCCTCCTTTCATGCAAAATCTTATGGTCCTAGGTCATGTCAAAGCCACCAAAGCCGGCTAAAAAGTGAATATTCGACAACTAAAACTTGAATTGTACTACTTCCTACTGGCTATTACTTCAACTTAGATTCTTCTTCTGTGTTCTACTATGGTGCTTTTAATGTCTCCGCATACCGCAGCACGCGACATAGCTTTGCAGCCGATAAATGTAACAGTCTCAGAGAGAAAAGCGGCCAATGTGACGATCTGGCTTAAAAAAGATTAGATAACAAATGACGAAAACGGACGGATTTCTCAGGTTTTTACTACATATGAACACTTTTCACATTCTGCCGTGCAACGCGGCTGCCAGTCTTCCTTTCATGCAAAATCTTAAGGTTCCACCTCATGTCCAAGACACGAAAGCCGGCTAAAAGTGAATAATCGACAACTAAAACTTGAATTGTACTACTTCTTACTGGCTATTACTTCAAATTAGAAGCTTCTTCTGTGTTCTACTATGGTGCTTTTAGTGTTTCGGCATACCGCAGCACGTGTCATAGCTTTGCAGGCGATAAATGTAACGGTTTGAGAGAGAAGAATGGCCAATTTGACGATCTGGCTTGAAGTCAATTCGATAACAAATGACGAAAACGGACGGACTTCTCAGGTTTTTACTACATATGAACACTTTTCTCATTCTCCCATGCAACGCGGATGCTAGTCCTTCTTTCATGCAAAATCTTAAGGTCCTAGATCATGTCCAAGCCACCAAAGCCGGCTAAAAAGTGAATAATCGACAACTAAAACTTGAATTGTACTACATCTTACTGGCTATTACTTCAACTTAGAAGCTTCTTCTGTGTTCTACTATGGTGCTCTTAATGTCTCCGCATACCGCAGCACGCGACATAGCTTTGCAGCCGATAAATGTAACCGTCTCAGAGAGAAAAGCGGCCAATGTGACGATCTGGCTTTAAGTCGATTTGATAACAAATGACAAAAACGGACGGATTTCTCAGGTTTTTACTACATATGAACACTTTTCACATTCTCCCATGCAACGCGGCTGCTAGTCCTCCTTTCATGCAAAACCTTATGGTCCTAGTTCATGTCCAAGCCACCAAAGCCGGCTTAAAAGTGAATAATCGACAACTAAAACTTGAATTGTACTACTTCCTACTGGCTATTACTTCAACTTAGAAGCTTCTTCTGTGTTCTACTATGGTGCATGTAGTGTTTCGGCATACCGCAGCACGCGACATAGATTTGCAGACGATAAATGTAACCGTTTCAGAGAGAAGAACGGACAATGTGACGATCGATTCGATAACAAAAAACGAAAACGGATGGATTTCTCTGATTTTTACTACATATGAACACTTTTCAAATTCTCCCGTGCAACGCGGCTGCCAGTCCTCTTTTCATGCAAAATCTTAAGGTCCTAGGTCATGTCCAAGCCACCAAAGCCGGCAAAAAAGTGAATAATCGACAACTAAAACTTGAATTGTACTACTTCTTACTGGCTATTACTTCAACTTAGAATCTTCTTCTGTGTTCTACTATGGTGCTTTTAGTGTTTCGGCATACCGCAGCACGCGACATAGCTTTGCAGACGATAAGTGTAACCGTTTCAGAGAGAAGAGCGGCCAATGTGACGATCTGGCTTTAAGTCGATTCGATATCAAATAACGAAATCGGACGGATTTCTCAGGTTTTTACTACATATGAACACTTTTCACATTCTCGCGTGCAACGCGGCTGCCAGTCCTCCTTTCATGCAAAATATTAACGTACTAGGTGATGTTCAAACCACCAAAGCCGGCTAAAAAGTGAATAATCGACAACTAAAACTTGAATTGTACTACTTCTTACTGGCTATTGCTTCAACTTAGAAGCTTCTTCAGTGTTCTGCTATGGTGCTTTTAGTGTCTACGCATACCGCAGCACGCGACATAGCTTTGCAGACGATAAATGTAACCGTCTCAGAGTGAAAAGCGGTCAATGTGACGATCTGTCTTTAAGTCGATTCGATAACAAATGACGAAAACGGACGGATTTCTCAGGTTTTTACTACATATGAACACTTTTCACATTCTCCCGTGCAACGCGGCTGCTAGTCCTCCTTTCATGCAAAATCTTATGGTCCTAGGTCATGTCATAGCCACAAAAGCCGGCTAAAATGTGAATAATCGACAACTAAAACTTGAATGGTATTACTTCTTACTGGCTATTACTTCAACTTAGAAGCTTCTTCTGTGTTCTACTAAGGTGCTTTTAGTGTCTCCGCATACCGCAGCACGCGACATAGCTTTGCAGACGATAAATGTTACCGTCTCAGAGAGAAAAGCGGCCAAAGTGACGATATGGCTTTAAGTCGATTCGATAACAAATGACGAAAACGGACGGATTTCTCAGCTTTTTACTACATATGAACCCATTTCACATTCTCCCGTGCAACGCGGCTGAAAGTACTCCTTTCATGCAAAATCTTAAGGTCCTAGGACATGTCCAAGCCACCAAAGCCGGCTAAGAAGTGAATAATCGACAACTAAAACTTGAATGGTACTACTTCTTACTGGCTATTACTTCAACTTAGAAGCTTCTTTTGTGTTCTACTATGGTGCTTTTAGTGTTTCCGCTAACTGCTGCACGTGACATAGCTTTGCAGACGATAAGTGTAACCGTTTCAGAGAGGACGAAAATGGACGGATTTCTCAGGTTTCTACTACATATGAACACTTTTCACATTCTCCCGTACTACGCGGCTGCCAGTCCTCCTATCATGCAAAATCGTAAGGTCCTAGGTCATGTCCAAGCCACCAAAGCCGGCTAAAAAGAGAATAATCGACAACTAAAACTTGAATTGTACTACTTCCTACTGGCCATTACTTCAACTTAGAAGCTTCTTCTGTGTTCTACTATGGTGCTTTTAGTGTCTCCGCATGCCGCAGCACGCGACATAGCTTTGCAGACGATAAATGTAACCGTCTCAGAGAGAGAAGCGGCCAATGTGACGATTTGTCTTTAAGTCGATTCGTTAACAAATGACGAAAACGGACGGATTTCTCAGGTTTTTACTACATATGAACACTATTCACAATCTCCCGTGCCACGCCGCTGCTAGTCCTCCTTTCATGCAAAATCTTAAGGTCCTAGGTCATGTCCAAGCCACCAAAGCCGGCTAAAAAGTGAATAATCGACAACTAAAACTTGAATTGTACTACTTCCTACTGGCCATTACTTCAACTTAGAAGCTTCTTCTGTGTTCTACTATGGTGCTTTTAGTGTCTCCGCATACCGCAGCACGCGACATAGCTTTGCAGACGATAAATGTAACCGTCTCAGAGAGAAAAGCGGCCAATGTGACGATTTGTCTTTAAGTCGATTCGTTAACAAATGACGAAAACGGACGGATTTCTCAGGTTTTTACTACATATGAACACTTTTCACAATCTCCCGTGCCACGCCGCTGCTAGTCCTCCTTTCATGCAAAATCTTAAGGTCCTAGGTCATGCCCAAGCCACCAAAGCCGGCTAAAAAGTGAATAATCGACAACTAAAACTTGAATTGTACTACTTCTTACTTGCTATTACTTCAACTTAGAAGCTTCTTCTGTTTCTACTATGGCGCTTTTAGTGTCTCCGCATACCGCAGCACGCGACATAGCTTTGCAGACAATAAATGTAACCTTCTCAGAGAGAAAAGCGGCCAATGTGACGATCTGGCTTTAAGTCGATTCGATAACAAATGACGGAAACGGACGGATTTCTCAGGTTTTTACTACATATGAACACTTTTCACATTCTCCCGTGCAACGCGGCTGCTAGTCCTCCTTTCATGCAAAATCGTAAGGTCCTAGGTCATGTCCAAGCCACCAAAGCCGGCTAAAAAGTGAATAATCGACAACTAAAACTTGAATTGTACTACATCTTACTGGCTATTACTTCAACTTAGATTCTTCTTCTGTGTTCTACTATGGTGCTTTTAATGTCTCCGCATACCGCAGCACGCGACATAGCTTTGCAGCCGATAAATGTAACCGTCTCAGAGAGAAAAGCGGCCAATGTGACGATCTGGCTTAAAAAAGATTAGATAACAAATGACGAAAACGGACGGATTTCTCAGGTTTTTACTACATATGAACACTTTTCACATTCTGCCGTGCAACGCGGCTGCCAGTCTTCCTTTCATGCAAAATCTTAAGGTTCCATCTCATGTCCAAGCCACGAAAGCCGGCTAAAAGTGAATAATCAACACCTAAAACTGGAATTGTACTACTTCTTACTGGCTATTACTTCCACTTAGAAGCTTCTTCTGTGTTCTACTATGGTGCATTTAGTGTCTCCGCACACCGCAGCACGCGACATAGCTTTGCAGACGATAAATGTAACCGTCTCAGGGAGAAAAGCGGCCAATGTGACGATCTGGCTTACAAATGATTAGATAACAAATGACGAAAACGGACGGATTTCTCAGGTTTTTACTACATATGAACCCTTTTCACATTCTCCCGTGCAACGCGGCTGCTAGTCCTCCTTTCATGCAAAATCTTATGGTCCTAGGTCATGTCAAAGCCACCAAAGCCGGCTAAAAAGTGAATATTCGACAACTAAAACTTGAATTGTACTACTTCCTACTGGCTATTACTTCAACTCTTAAGCTTCTTGTGTTCTAGTATGGTGCTTTTAGTGTCTCCGCATACCGCAGCACGCGACATAGCTTTGCAGCCGATAAATGTAACCGTCTCAGAGAGAAAAGCGGCCAAAGTGACGATCTGCCTTAAAAATGATTAGATAACAAATGACGAAAACGGACGGATTTCTCAGGTTTTTACTACATATGAACCCTTTTCACATTCTCCCGTGCAACGCGGCTGCTAGTCCTCCTTTCATGCAAAATCTTATGGTCCTAGGTCATGTCTTAGCCACCAAAGCCGGCTAAAATGTGAATAATCGACAACTAAAACTTGAATTGTACTACATCTTACTGGCTATTACTTCAACTTAGAAGCTTCTTCTGTGTTCTACAATGGTGCTTTTAGTGTTTCCGCATACCGCAGCACGCGACATAGCTTTGCAGAAGATAAATGTAACCGTTTCAGAGAGTAGAGCGGCCAATGTGACGATCTGGCTTTAAGTCGATTCGATAACAAATGACGAAAACGGACGGATTTCTCAGGTTTTTACTACATATGAACACTTTTCACATTCTCCCGTGCAACGCGGCTGCTAGTCTTCCTTTCATGCAAAATCTTAAGGTTCCACCTCATGTCCAAGACACGAAAGCCGGCTAAAAGTGAATAATCGACAACTAAAACTTGAATTGTACTACTTCTTACTGGCTATTACTTCAAATTAGAAGCTTCTTCTGTGTTCTACTATGGTGCTTTTAGTGTTTCGGCATACCGCAGCACGCGACATAGCTTTGCAGACGATAAGTGTAACCGTTTCAGAGAGAAGAGCGGCCAATGTGACGATCTGGCTTTAAGTCGATTCGATATCAAATAACGAAAACGGACGGATTTCTCAGGTTTTTACTACATAAGAACACTTTTCACATTCTCGCGCGCAACGCGGCTGCCAGTCCTCCTTTCATGCAGAATATTAACGTACTAGGTGATGTTCAAGCCACCAAAGCCGGCTAAAAAGTGAATAATCGACAACTAAAACTTGAATTGTACTACTTCTTACTGGCTATTGCTTCAACTTAGAAGCTTCTTCAGTGTTCTGCTATGGTGCTTTTAGTGTCTCCGCATACCGCAGCACGCGACATAGCTTTGCAGACGATAAATGTAACCGTCTCAGAGAGAAAAGCGGTCAATGTGACGATCTGTCTTTAAGTCGATTCGATAACAAATGACGAAAACGGACGGATTTCTCAGGTTTTTACTACATATGAACACTTTTCACATTCTCCCGTGCAACGCGGCTGCTAGTCCTCCTTTCATGCTAAATCTTATGGTCCTAGGTCATGTCATAGCCACAAAAGCCGGCTAAAATGTGAATAATCGACAACTAAAACTTGAATGGTATTACTTCTTACTGGCTATTACTTCAACTTAGAAGCTTCTTCTGTGTTCTACTAAGGTGCTTTTAGTGTCTCCGCATACCGCAGCACGCGACATAGCTTTGCAGACGATAAATGTTACCGTCTCAGAGAGAAAAGCGGCCAAAATGACGATATGGCTTTAAGTCGATTCGATAACAAATGACGAAAACGGACGGATTTCTCAGCTTTTTACTACATATGAACCCATTTCACATTCTCCCGTGCAACGCGGCTGCAAGTACTCCTTTCATGCAAAATCTTAAGGTCCTAGGACATGCCCAAGCCACCAAAGCCGGCTAAGAAGTGAATAATCGACAACTAAAACTTGAATTGTACTACTTCTTACTGGCTATTACTTCAACTTAGAAGCTTCTTTTGTGTTCTACTATGGTGCTTTTAGTGTATCGGCATACCGCAGCACGCGACATAGCTTTGCAGACGATAAATGTAATCGTTTCAGAGAGAAAAGCGGCCAATGTGACGATCTGGCTTTAAGTCGATTCGATAACAAATGACGAAAACGGACGGATTACTCAGGTTTTTACTACATATGAACACTTTTCACATTCTCCCGTGCAACGCGGCTGCTAGTCCTTCTTTCATGCAAAATCTTAAGGTCCTAGGTCATGTCCAAGCCACCAAAGCCGGCTAAAAAGTGAATAATCGACAACTAAAACTTGAATGGTACTACTTCTTACTGGCTATTACTTCAACTTAGAAGCTTCTTTTGTGTTCTACTATGGTGCTTTTAGTGTTTCCGCTAACTGCTGCACGCGACATACACTCCTGGAAATGGAAAAAAGAACACATTGACACCGGTGTGTCAGACCCACCATACTTGCTCCGGACACTGCGAGAGGGCTGTACAAGCAATGATCACACGCACGGCACAGCGGACACACCAGGAACCGCGGTGTTGGCCGTCGAATGGCGCTAGCTGCGCAGCATTTGTGCACCGTCGCCGTCAGTGTCAGCCAGTTTGCCGTGGCATACGGAGCTCCATCGCAGTCTTTAACACTGGTAGCATGCCGCGACAGCGTGGACGTGAACCGTATGTGCAGTTGACGGACTTTGAGCGAGGGCGTATAGTGGGCATGCGGGAGGCCGGGTGGACGTACCGCCGAATTGCTCAACACGTGGGGCGTGAGGTCTCCACAGTACATCGATGTTGTCGCCAGTGGTCGGCTGAAGGTGCACGTGCCCGTCGACCTGGGACCGGACCGCAACGACGCACGGATGCACGCCAAGACCGTAGGATCCTACGCAGTGCCGTAGGGGACCGCACCGCCACTTCCCAGCAAAGTAGGGACACTGTTGCTCCTGGGGTATAGGCGAGGACCATTCGCAACCGTCTCCATGCAGTTGGGCTACGGTCCCGCACACCGTTAGGCCGTCTTCCGCTCACGCCCCAACATCGTGCAGCCCGCCTCCAGTGGTGTCGCGACAGGCGTGAATGGAGGGACGAATGGAGACGTATCGTCTTCAGCGATGGGAGTCGCTTCTGCCTTGGTGCCAATGATGGTCGTATGCGTGTTTGGCGCCGTGCAGGTGAGCGCCACAATCAGGACTGCATACGACCGAGGCACACAGGCCCAACACCCGGCATCATGGTGTGGGGAGCGATCTCCTACACTGGCCGTACACCTCTGGTGATCGTCGAGGGGACACTGAATAGTGCACGGTACATCCAAACCGTCATCGAACCCATCGTTCTACCATTCCTAGACCGGCAAGGGAACTTGCTGTTCCAACAGGACATTGCACGTCCGCATGTATCCCGTGCCACCCAACGTGCTCTACAAGGTGTAAGTCAACTACCCTGGCCAGCAAGATCTCCGGATCTGTCCCCCATTGAGCATGTTTGTGACTGGATGAAGCGTCGTCTCACGCGGTCTGCACGTCCAGCACGAACGCTGGTCCAACTGAGGCGCCAGGTGGAAATGGCATGGCAAGCCGTTCCACAGGACTACATCCAGCATCTCTACGATCGTCTCCATGGGAGAATAGCAGCCTGCATTGCTGCGAAAGGTGGATATACACTGTACTAGTGCCGACATTGTGCATGCTCTGTTGCCTGTGTCTATGTGCCTGTGGTTCTGTCAGTGTGATCATGTGATGTATCTGACCCCAGGAATGTGTCAATAAAGTTTCCCCTTCCTGGGACAATGAATTCACGGTGTTCTTATTTCAATTTCCAGGAGTGTAGCTTTGCAGACGATAAGTGTAACCGTTTCAGAGAGAAGAACGGCCAATGTGGCGATCTGGCTTTAAGTCGATTCGATAACAAATGACGAAAATGGACGGATTTCTCAGGTTTCTACTACATATGAACACTTTTCACATTCTCCCGTACTACGCGGCTGCCAGTCCTCCTTTCATGCAAAATCGTAAGGTCCTAGGTCATGTCCAAGCCACCAAAGCCGGCTAAAAAGTGAATAATCGACAACTAAAACTTGAATTGTACTACTTCCTACTGGCCATTACTTCAACTTAGAAGCTTCTTCTGTGTTCTACTATGGTGCTTTTAGTGTCTCCGCATACCGCAGCACGCGACATAGCTTTGCAGACGATAAATGTAACCGTCTCAGAGAGAAAAGCGGCCAATGTGACGATTTGTCTTTAAGTCGATTCGTTAACAAATGACGAAAACGGACGGATTTCTCAGGTTTTTACTACATATGAACACTATTCACAATCTCCCGTGCCACGCCGCTGCTAGTCCTCCTTTCATGCAAAATCTTAAGGTCCTAGGTCATGTCCAAGCCACCAAAGCCGGCTAAAAAGTGAATAATCGACAACTAAAACTTGAATTGTACTACTTCCTACTGGCCATTACTTCAACTTAGAAGCTTCTTCTGTGTTCTACTATGGTGCTTTTAGTGTCTCCGCATACCGCAGCACGCGACATAGCTTTGCAGACGATAAATGTAACCGTCTCAGAGAGAAAAGCGGCCAATGTGACGATTTGTCTTTAAGTCGATTCGTTAACAAATGACGAAAACGGACGGATTTCTCAGGTTTTTACTACATATGAACACTTTTCACAATCTCCCGTGCCACGCCGCTGCTAGTCCTCCTTTCATGCAAAATCTTAAGGTCCTAGGTCATGCCCAAGCCACCAAAGCCGGCTAAAAAGTGAATAATCGACAACTAAAACTTGAATTGTACTACTTCTTACTTGCTATTACTTCAACTTAGAAGCTTCTTCTGTTTCTACTATGGCGCTTTTAGTGTCTCCGCATACCGCAGCACGCGACATAGCTTTGCAGACAATAAATGTAACCTTCTCAGAGAGAAAAGCGGCCAATGTGACGATCTGGCTTTAAGTCGATTCGATAACAAATGACGGAAACGGACGGATTTCTCAGGTTTTTACTACATATGAACACTTTTCACATTCTCCCGTGCAACGCGGCTGCTAGTCCTCCTTTCATGCAAAATCGTAAGGTCCTAGGTCATGTCCAAGCCACCAAAGCCGGCTAAAAAGTGAATAATCGACAACTAAAACTTGAATTGTACTACATCTTACTGGCTATTACTTCAACTTAGATTCTTCTTCTGTGTTCTACTATGGTGCTTTTAATGTCTCCGCATACCGCAGCACGCGACATAGCTTTGCAGCCGATAAATGTAACCGTCTCAGAGAGAAAAGCGGCCAATGTGACGATCTGGCTTAAAAAAGATTAGATAACAAATGACGAAAACGGACGGATTTCTCAGGTTTTTACTACATATGAACACTTTTCACATTCTGCCGTGCAACGCGGCTGCCAGTCTTCCTTTCATGCAAAATCTTAAGGTTCCATCTCATGTCCAAGCCACGAAAGCCGGCTAAAAGTGAATAATCAACACCTAAAACTGGAATTGTACTACTTCTTACTGGCTATTACTTCCACTTAGAAGCTTCTTCTGTGTTCTACTATGGTGCATTTAGTGTCTCCGCACACCGCAGCACGCGACATAGCTTTGCAGACGATCAATGTAACCGTCTCAGGGAGAAAAGCGGCCAATGTGACGATCTGGCTTACAAATGATTAGATAACAAATGACGAAAACGGACGGATTTCTCAGGTTTTTACTACATATGAACCCTTTTCACATTCTCCCGTGCAACGCGGCTGCTAGTCCTCCTTTCATGCAAAATCTTATGGTCCTAGGTCATGTCAAAGCCACCAAAGCCGGCTAAAAAGTGAATATTCGACAACTAAAACTTGAATTGTACTACTTCCTACTGGCTATTACTTCAACTCTTAAGCTTCTTCTGTGTTCCACTATGGTGCTTTTAGTGTCTCCGCATACCGCAGCACGCGACATAGCTTTGCAGCCGATAAATGTAACCGTCTCAGAGAGAAAAGCGGCCAAAGTGACGATCTGCCTTAAAAATGATTAGATAACAAATGACGAAAACGGACGGATTTCTCAGGTTTTTACTACATATGAACCCTTTTCACATTCTCCCGTGCAACGCGGCTGCTAGTCCTCCTTTCATGCAAAATCTTATGGTCCTAGGTCATGTCTTAGCCACCAAAGCCGGCTAAAAAGTGAATAATCGACAACTAAAACTTGAATTGTACTACTTCCTACTGGCTATTACTTCAACTTAGAAGCTTCTTCTGTGTTCTACTATGGTGCTTTTAGTGTCTCCGCATATCGCAGCACGCGACATAGCTTTGCAGCCGATAAATGTAACCGTCTCAGAGAGAAAAGCGGCCAAAGTGACGATCTGGCTTAAAAATGATTAGATAACAAATGACGAAAACGGACGGATTTCTCAGGTTTTTACTACATATGAACCCTTTTCACATTCTCCCGTGCAACGCGGCTGCTAGTCCTCCTTTCATGCAAAATCTTATGGTCCTAGGTCATGTCTTAGCCACCAAAGCCGGCTAAAAAGTGAATAATCGACAACTAAAACTTGAATTGTACTACATCTTACTGGCCATTACTTCAACTTAGAAGCTTCTTCTGTGTTCTACTATGGTGCTTTTAGTGTTTCCGCATACCGCAGCACGCGACATAGCTTTGCAGGCGATAAATGTAACGGTTTGAGAGAGAAGAATGGCCAATTTGACGATCTGGCTTGAAGTCAATTCGATAACAAATGACGAAAACGGACGGACTTCTCAGGTTTTTACTACATATGAACACTTTTCTCATTCTCCCATGCAACGCGGATGCTAGTCCTTCTTTCATGCAAAATCTTAAGGTCCTAGATCATGTCCAAGCCACCAAAGCCGGCTAAAAAGTGAATAATCGACAACTAAAATTTGAATTGTACTACATCTTACTGGCTATTACTTCAACTTAGAAGCTTCTTCTGTGTTCTACTATGGTGCATGTAGTGTTTCGGCATACCGCAGCACGCGACATAGCTTTGCAGCCGATAAATGTAACAGTCTCAGAGAGAAAAGCGGCCAATGTGACGATCTGGCTTTAAGTCGATTTGATAACAAATGACAAAAACGGACGGATTTCTCAGGTTTTTACTACATATGAACACTTTTCACATTCTCCCATGCAACGCGGCTGCTAGTCCTCCTTTCATGCAAAACCTTATGGTCCTAGTTCATGTCCAAGCCACCAAAGCCGGCTTAAAAGTGAATAATCGACAACTAAAACTTGAATTGTACTACTTCCTACTGGCTATTACTTCAACTTAGAAGCTTCTTCTGTGTTCTACTATGGTGCATGTAGTGTTTCGGCATACCGCAGCACGCGACATAGATTTGCAGACGATAAATGTAACCGTTTCAGAGAGAAGAACGGACAATGTGACGATCTGGCTTCAAGTCGATTCGATAACAAAAGACGAAAACGGATGGATTTCTCTGATTTTTACTACATATGAACACTTTTCAAATTCTCCCGTGCAACGCGGCTGCCAGTCCTCTTTTCATGCAAAATCTTAAGGTCCTAGGTCATGTCCAAGCCACCAAAGCCGGCAAAAAAGTGAATAATCGACAACTAAAACTTGAATTGTACTACTTCTTACTGGCTATTACTTCAACTTAGAATCTTCTTCTGTGTTCTACTATGGTGCTTTTAGTGTTTCGGCATACCGCAGCACGCGACATAGCTTTGCAGACGATAAGTGTAACCGTTTCAGAGAGAAGAGCGGCCAATGTGACGATCTGGCTTTAAGTCGATTCGATATCAAATAACGAAAACGGACGGATTTCTCAGGTTTTTACTACATATGAACACTTTTCACATTCTCGCGTGCAACGCGGCTGCCAGTCCTCCTTTCATGCAAAATATTAACGTACTAGGTTATGTTCAAGCCACCAAAGCCGGCTAAAAAGTGAATAATCGACAACTAAAACTTGAATTGTACTACTTCTTACTGGCTATTGCTTCAACTTAGAAGCTTCTTCAGTGTTCTGCTATGGTGCTTTTAGTGTCTCCGCATACCGCAGCACGCGACATAGCTTTGCAGACGATAAATGTAACCGTCTCAGAGTGAAAAGCGGTCAATGTGACGATCTGTCTTTAAGTCGATTCGATAACAAATGACGAAAACGGACGGATTTCTCAGGTTTTTACTACATATGAACACTTTTCACATTCTCCCGTGCAACGCGGCTGCTAGTCCTCCTTTCATGCAAAATCTTATGGTCCTAGGTCATGTCATAGCCACAAAAGCCGGCTAAAATGTGAATAATCGACAACTAAAACTTGAATGGTATTACTTCTTACTGGCTATTACTTCAACTTAGAAGCTTCTTCTGTGTTCTACTAAGGTGCATTTAGTGTCTCCGCATACCGCAGCACGCGACATAGCTTTGCAGACGATAAATGTTACCGTCTCAGAGAGAAAAGCGGCCAAAGTGACGATATGGCTTTAAGTCGATTCGATAACAAATGACGAAAACGGACGGATTTCTCAGCTTTTTACTACATATGAACCCATTTCACATTCTCCCGTGCAACGCGGCTGCAAGTACTCCTTTCATGCAAAATCTTAAGGTCCTAGGACATGTCCAAGCCACCAAAGCCGGCTAAGAAGTGAATAATCGACAACTAAAACTTGAATTGTACTACTTCTTACTGGCTATTACTTCAACTTAGAAGCTTCTTTTGTGTTCTACTATGGTGCTTTTAGTGTATCGGCATACCGCAGCACGCGACATAGCTTTACAGACGATAAATGTAATCGTTTCAGAGAGAAAAGCGGCCAATGTGACGATCTGGCTTTAAGTCGATTCGATAACCAATGACGAAAACGGACGGATTTCTCAGGTTTTTACTACATATGAACACTTTTCACATTCTCCCGTGCAACGCGGCTGCTAGTCCTTCTTTCATGCAAAATCTTAAGGTCCTAGGTCATGTCCAAGCCACCAAAGCCGGCTAAAAAGTGAATAATCGACAACTAAAACTTGAATGGTACTACTTCTTACTGGCTATTACTTCAACTTAGAAGCTTCTTTTGTGTTCTACTATGGTGCTTTTAGTGTTTCCGCTAACTGCTGCACGCGACATAGCTTTGCAGACGATAAGTGTAACCGTTTCAGAGAGGACGAAAATGGACGGATTTCTCAGGTTTCTACTACATATGAACACTTTTCACATTCTCCCGTACTACGCGGCTGCCAGTCCTCCTTTCATGCAAAATCGTAAGGTCCTAGGTCATGTCCAAGCCACCAAAGCCGGCTAAAAAGTGAATAATCGACAACTAAAACTTGAATTGTACTACTTCCTACTGGCCATTACTTCAACTTAGAAGCTTCTTCTGTGTTCTACTATGGTGCTTTTAGTGTCTCCGCATACCGCAGCACGCGACATAGCTTTGCAGACGATAAATGTAACCGTCTCAGAGAGAAAAGCGGCCAATGTGACGATTTGTCTTTAAGTCGATTCGTTAACAAATGACGAAAACGGACGGATTTCTCAGGTTTTTACTACATATGAACACTATTCACAATCTCCCGTGCCACGCCGCTGCTAGTCCTCCTTTCATGCAAAATCTTAAGGTCCTAGGTCATGTCCAAGCCACCAAAGCCGGCTAAAAAGTGAATAATCGACAACTAAAACTTGAATTGTACTACTTCCTACTGGCCATTACTTCAACTTAGAAGCTTCTTCTGTGTTCTACTATGGTGCTTTTAGTGTCTCCGCATACCGCAGCACGCGACATAGCTTTGCAGACGATAAATGTAACCGTCTCAGAGAGAAAAGCGGCCAATGTGACGATTTGTCTTTAAGTCGATTCGTTAACAAATGACGAAAACGGACGGATTTCTCAGGTTTTTACTACATATGAACACTTTTCACAATCTCCCGTGCCACGCCGCTGCTAGTCCTCCTTTCATGCAAAATCTTAAGGTCCTAGGTCATGCCCAAGCCACCAAAGCCGGCTAAAAAGTGAATAATCGACAACTAAAACTTGAATTGTACTACTTCTTACTTGCTATTACTTCAACTTAGAAGCTTCTTCTGTTTCTACTATGGCGCTTTTAGTGTCTCCGCATACCGCAGCACGCGACATAGCTTTGCAGACAATAAATGTAACCTTCTCAGAGAGAAAAGCGGCCAATGTGACGATCTGGCTTTAAGTCGATTCGATAACAAATGACGGAAACGGACGGATTTCTCAGGTTTTTACTACATATGAACACTTTTCACATTCTCCCGTGCAACGCGGCTGCTAGTCCTCCTTTCATGCAAAATCGTAAGGTCCTAGGTCATGTCCAAGCCACCAAAGCCGGCTAAAAAGTGAATAATCGGCAACTAAAACTTGAATTGTACTACATCTTACTGGCTATTACTTCAACTTAGATTCTTCTTCTGTGTTCTACTATGGTGCTTTTAATGTCTCCGCATACCGCAGCACGCGACATAGCTTTGCAGCCGATAAATGTAACCGTCTCAGAGAGAAAAGCGGCCAATGTGACGATCTGGCTTAAAAAAGATTAGATAACAAATGACGAAAACGGACGGATTTCTCAGGTTTTTACTACATATGAACCCTTTTCACATTCTCCCGTGCAACGCGGCTGCTAGTCCTCCTTTCATGCAAAATCTTATGGTCCTAGGTCATGTCAAAGCCACCAAAGCCGGCTAAAAAGTGAATATTCGACAACTAAAACTTGAATTGTACTACTTCCTACTGGCTATTACTTCAACTCTTAAGCTTCTTCTGTGTTCTAGTATGGTGCTTTTAGTGTCTCCGCATACCGCAGCACGCGACATAGCTTTGCAGCCGATAAATGTAACCGTCTCAGAGAGAAAAGCGGCCAAAGTGACGATCTGCCTTAAAAATGATTAGATAACAAATGACGAAAACGGACGGATTTCTCAGGTTTTTACTACATATGAACACTTTTCACATTCTCCCGTGCAACGCGGCTGCTAGTCTTCCTTTCATGCAAAATCTTAAGGTTCCACCTCATGTCCAAGACACGAAAGCCGGCTAAAAGTGAATAATCGACAACTAAAACTTGAATTGTACTACTTCTTACTGGCTATTACTTCAAATTAGAAGCTTCTTCTGTGTTCTACTATGGTGCTTTTAGTGTTTCGGCATACCGCAGCACGCGACATAGCTTTGCAGACGATATGTGTAACCGTTTCAGAGAGAAGAGCGGCCAATGTGACGATCTGGCTTTAAGTCGATTCGATATCAAATAACGAAAACGGACGGATTTCTCAGGTTTTTACTACATATGAACACTTTTCACATTCTCGCGCGCAACGCGGCTGCCAGTCCTCCTTTCATGCAAAATATTAACGTACTAGGTGATGTTCAAGCCACCAAAGCCGGCTAAAAAGTGAATAATCGACAACTAAAACTTGAATTGTACTACTTCTTACTGGCTATTGCTTCAACTTAGAAGCTTCTTCAGTGTTCTGCTATGGTGCTTTTAGTGTCTCCGCATACCGCAGCACGCGACATAGCTTTGCAGACGATAAATGTAACCGTCTCAGAGAGAAAAGCGGTCAATGTGACGATCTGTCTTTAAGTCGATTCGATAGCAAATGACGAAAACGGACGGATTTCTCAGGTTTTTACTACATATGAACACTTTTCACATTCTCCCGTGCAACGCGGCTGCTAGTCCTCCTTTCATGCAAAATCTTATGGTCCTAGGTCATGTCATAGCCACAAAAGCCAGCTAAAATGTGAAAAATCGACAACTAAAACTTGAATGGTATTACTTCTTACTGGCTATTACTTCAACTTAGAAGCTTCTTTTGTGTTCTTCTATGGTGCTTTTAGTGTATCGGCATACCGCAGCACGCGACATAGCTTTGCAGACGATAAATGTAATCGTTTCAGAGAGAAAAGCGGCCAATGTGACGATCTGGCTTTAAGTCGATTCGATAACAAATGACGAGAACGGACGGATTACTCAGGTTTTTACTACATATGAACACTTTTCACAATCTCCCGTGCCACGCCGCTGCTAGTCCCCCTTTCATGCAAAATCTTAAGGTCCTAGGTCATGCCCAAGCCACGAAAGCCGGCTAAAAGTGAATAATCAACACCTAAAACTGGAATTGTACTACTTCTTACTGGCTATTACTTCCACTTAGAAGCTTCTTCTGTGTTCTACTATGGTGCATTTAGTGTCTCCGTGCACCGCAGCACGCGACATAGCTTTGCAGACGATAAATGTAACCGTCTCAGGGAGAAAATCGGCCAATGTGACGATCTGGCTTACAAATGATTAGATAACAAATGACGAAAACGGACGGATTTCTCAGGTTTTTACTACATATGAACCCTTTTCACATTCTCCCGTGCAACGCGGCTGCTAGTCCTCCTTTCATGAAAAATCTTATGGTCCTAGGTCATGTCAAAGCCACCAAAGCCGGCTAAAAAGTGAATATTCGACAACTAAAACTTGAATTGTACTACTTCCTACTGGCTATTACTTCAACTCTTAAGCTTCTTCTGTGTTCTACTATGGTGCTTTTAGTGTCTCCGCATACCGCAGCACGCGACATAGCTTTGCAGCCGATAAATGTAACCGTCTCAGAGAGAAAAGCGGCCAAAGTGACGATCTGCCTTAAAAATGATTAGATAACAAATGACGAAAACGGACGGATTTCTCAGGTTTTTACTACATATGAACCCTTTTCACATTCTCCCGTGCAACGCGGCTGCTAGTCCTCCTTTCATGCAAAATCTTATGGTCCTAGGTCATGTCTTAGCCACCAAAGCCGGCTAAAAAGTGAATAATCGACAACTAAAACTTGAATTGTACTACATCTAACTGGCTATTACTTCAACTTAGAAGCTTCTTCTGTGTTCTACTATGGTGCTTTTAGTGTTTCCGCATACCGCAGCACGCGACATAGCTTTGCAGAAGATAAATGTAACCGTTTCAGAGAGTAGAGCGGCCAATGTGACGATCTGGCTTTAAGTCGATTCGATAACAAATGACGAAAACGGACGGATTTCTCAGGTTTTTACTACATATGAACACTTTTCACATTCTCCCGTGCAACGCGGCTGCTAGTCTTCCTTTCATGCAAAATCTTAAGGTTCCACCTCATGTCCAAGACACGAAAGCCGGCTAAAAGTGAATAATCGACAACTAAAACTTGAATTGTACTACTTCTTACTGGCTATTACTTCAAATTAGAAGCTTCTTCTGTGTTCTACTATGGTGCTTTTAGTGTTTCGGCATACCGCAGCACGTGACATAGCTTTGCAGGCGATAAATGTAACGGTTTGAGAGAGAAGAATGGCCAATTTGACGATCTGGCTTGAAGTCAATTCGATAACTAATGACGAAAACGGACGGACTTCTCAGGTTTTTACTACATATGAACACTTTTCACATTCTCCCATGCAACGCGGCTGCTAGTCCTCCTTTCATGCAAACTCTTATGGTCCTAGTTCATGTCCAAGCCACCAAAGCCGGCTTAAAAGTGAATAATCGACAACTAAAACTTGAATTGTACTACTTCCTACTGGCCATTACTTCAACTTAGAAGCTTCTTCTGTGTTCTACTATGGTGCTTTTAGTGTCTCCGCATACCGCAGCACGCGACATAGCTTTGCAGACGATAAATGTAACCGTCTCAGAGAGAAAAGCGGCCAATGTGACGATTTGTCTTTAAGTCGATTCGTTAACAAATGACGAAAACGGACGGATTTCTCAGGTTTTTACTACATATGAACACTTTTCACAATCTCCCGTGCCACGCCGCTGCTAGTCCTCCTTTCATGCAAAATCTTAAGGTCCTAGGTCATGCCCAAGCCACCAAAGCCGGCTAAAAAGTGAATAATCGACAACTAAAACTTGAATTGTACTACTTCTTACTTGCTATTACTTCAACTTAGAAGCTTCTTCTGTTTCTACTATGGCGCTTTTAGTGTCTCCGCATACCGCAGCACGCGACATAGCTTTGCAGACAATAAATGTAACCTTCTCAGAGAGAAAAGCGGCCAATGTGACGATCTGGCTTTAAGTCGATTCGATAACAAATGACGGAAACGGACGGATTTCTCAGGTTTTTACTACATATGAACACTTTTCACATTCTCCCGTGCAACGCGGCTGCTAGTCCTCCTTTCATGCAAAATCGTAAGGTCCTAGGTCATGTCCAAGCCACCAAAGCCGGCTAAAAAGTGAATAATCGACAACTAAAACTTGAATTGTACTACATCTTACTGGCTATTACTTCAACTTAGATTCTTCTTCTGTGTTCTACTATGGTGCTTTTAATGTCTCCGCATACCGCAGCACGCGACATAGCTTTGCAGCCGATAAATGTAACCGTCTCAGAGAGAAAAGCGGCCAATGTGACGATCTGGCTTAAAAAAGATTAGATAACAAATGACGAAAACGGACGGATTTCTCAGGTTTTTACTACATATGAACACTTTTCACATTCTGCCGTGCAACGCGGCTGCTAGTCTTCCTTTCATGCAAAATCTTAAGGTTCCATCTCATGTCCAAGCCACGAAAGCCGGCTAAAAGTGAATAATCAACACCTAAAACTGGAATTGTACTACTTCTTACTGGCTATTACTTCCACTTAGAAGCTTCTTCTGTGTTCTACTATGGTGCATTTAGTGTCTCCGCACACCGCAGCACGCGACATAGCTTTGCAGACGATAAATGTAACCGTCTCAGGGAGAAAAGCGGCCAATGTGACGATCTGGCTTACAAATGATTAGATAACAAATGACGAAAACGGACGGATTTCTCAGGTTTTTACTACATATGAACCCTTTTCACATTCTCCCGTGCAACGCGGCTGCTAGTCCTCCTTTCATGCAAAATCTTATGGTCCTAGGTCATGTCAAAGCCACCAAAGCCGGCTAAAAAGTGAATATTCGACAACTAAAACTTGAATTGTACTACTTCCTACTGGCTATTACTTCAACTCTTAAGCTTCCTCTGTGTTCTAGTATGGTGCTTTTAGTGTCTCCGCATACCGCAGCACGCGACATAGCTTTGCAGCCGATAAATGTAACCGTCTCAGAGAGAAAAGCGGCCAAAGTGACGATCTGCCTTAAAAATGATTAGATAACAAATGACGAAAACGGACGGATTTCTCAGGTTTTTACTACATATGAACACTTTTCACATTCTCCCGTGCAACGCGGCTGCTAGTCTTCCTTTCATGCAAAATCTTAAGGTTCCACCTCATGTCCAAGACACGAAAGCCGGCTAAAAGTGAATAATCGACAACTAAAACTTGAATTGTACTACTTCTTACTGGCTATTACTTCAAATTAGAAGCTTCTTCTGTGTTCTACTATGGTGCTTTTAGTGTTTCGGCATACCGCAGCACGCGACATAGCTTTGCAGACGATAAGTGTAACCGTTTCAGAGAGATGAGCGGCCATTGTGACGATCTGGCTTTAAGTCGATTCGATATCAAATAACGAAAACGGACGGATTTCTCAGGTTTTTACTACATATGAACACTTTTCACATTCTCGCGCGCAACGCGGCTGCCAGTCCTCCTTTCATGCAAAATATTAACGTACTAGGTGATGTTCAAGCCACCAAAGCCGGCTAAAAAGTGAATAATCGACAACTAAAACTTGAATTGTACTACTTCTTACTGGCTATTGCTTCAACTTAGAAGCTTCTTCAGTGTTCTGCTATGGTGCTTTTAGTGTCTCCGCATACCGCAGCACGCGACATAGCTTTGCAGATGATAAATGTAACCGTCTCAGAGAGAAAAGCGGTCAATGTGACGATCTGTCTTTAAGTCGATTCGATAGCAAATGACGAAAACGGACGGATTTCTCAGGTTTTTACTACATATGAACACTTTTCACATTCTCCCGTGCAACGCGGCTGCTAGTCCTCCTTTCATGCAAAATCTTATGGTCCTAGGTCATGTCATAGCCACAAAAGCCGGCTAAAATGTGAAAAATCGACAACTAAAACTTGAATGGTATTACTTCTTACTGGCTATTACTTCAACTTAGAAGCTTCTTTTGTGTTCTTCTATGGTGCTTTTAGTGTATCGGCATACCGCAGCACGCGACATAGCTTTGCAGACGATAAATGTAATCGTTTCAGAGAGAAAAGCGGCCAATGTGACGATCTGGCTTTAAGTCGATTCGATAACAAATGACGAAAACGGACGGATTACTCAGGTTTTTACTACATATGAACACTTTTCACAATCTCCCGTGCAACGCGGCTGCCAGTCCTCTTTTCATGCAAAATCTTAAGGCCCTAGGTCATGTCCAAGCCACCAAAGCCGGCAAAAAAGTGAATAATCGACAACTAAAACTTGAATTGTACTACTTCTTACTGGCTATTACTTCAACTTAGAATCTTCTTCTGTGTTCTACTATGGTGCATGTAGTGTTTCGGCATACCGCAGCACGCGACATAGCTTTGCAGACGATAAGTGTAACCGTTTCAGAGAGAAGAGCGGCCAATGTGAC
Organism: Schistocerca gregaria; assembly: GCF_023897955.1. NCBI lineage: Eukaryota > Metazoa > Arthropoda > Insecta > Orthoptera > Acrididae > Schistocerca > Schistocerca gregaria. The sequence continues at coordinate 224,598,378 of NC_064928.1, forward strand.
GATCTGGCTTTAAGTCGATTCGATAACAAATAACGAAAACGGACGGATTTCTCAGGTTTTTACTACATATGAACACTTTTCACATTCTCGCGTGCAACGCGGCTGCCAGTCCTCCTTTCATGCAAAATATTAACGTACTAGGTGATGTTCAAGCCACCAAAGCCGGCTAAAAAGTGAATAATCGACAACTAAAACTTGAATTGTACTACTTCTTACTGGCTATTGCTTCAACTTAGAAGCTTCTTCTGTGTTCTGCTATGGTGCTTTTAGTGTCTCCGCATACCGCAGCACGCGACATAGCTTTGCAGACGATAAATGTAACCGTCTCAGAGAGAAAAGCGGTCAATGTGACGATCTGTCTTTAAGTCGATTCGATAACAAATGACGAAAACGGACGGATTTCTCAGGTTTTTACTACATATGAACACTTTTCACATTCTCCCGTGCAACGCGGCTGCTAGTCCTCCTTTCATGCAAAATCTTATGGTCCTAGGTCATGTCATAGCCACAGAAGCCGGCTAAAATGTGAATAATCGACAACTAAAACTTGAATGGTATTACTTCTTACTGGCTATTACTTCAACTTAGAAGCTTCTTCTGTGTTCTACTAAGGTGCTTTTAGTGTCTCCGCATACCGCAGCACGCGACATAGCTTTGCAGACGATAAATGTTACCGTCTCAGAGAGAAAAGCGGCCAAAGTAACGATATGGCTTTAAGTCGATTCGTTAATGAATGACGAAAACGGACGGATTTCTCAGCTTTTTACTACATATGAACCCATTTCACATTCTCCCGTGCAACGCGGCTGCAAGTACTCCTTTCATGCAAAATCTTAAGGTCCTAGGACATGTCCAAGCCACCAAAGCCGGCTAAGAAGTGAATAATCGACAACTAAAACTTGAATTGTACTACTTCTTACTGGCTATTACTTCAACTTAGAAGCTTCTTTTGTGTTCTACTATGGTGCTTTTAGTGTATCGGCATACCGCAGCACGCGACATAACTTTGCAGACGCTAAATGTAATCGTTTCAGAGAGAAAAGCGGCCAATGTGACGATCTGGCTTTAAGTCGATTCGATAACAAATGACGAAAACGGACGGATTTCTCAGGTTTTTACTACATATGAACACTTTTCACATTCTCCTGTGCAACGCGGCTGCTAGTCCTTCTTTCATGCAAAATCTTAAGGTCCTAGGTCATGTCCAAGCCACCAAAGCCGGCTAAAAAGTGAATAATCGACAACTAAAACTTGAATTGTACTTCTTCTTACTGGCTATTACTTCAACTTAGAAGCTTCTTTTGTGTTCTACTATGGTGCTTTTAGTGTTTCCGCTAACTGCTGCACGCGACATAGCTTTGCAGACGATAAGTGTAACCGTTTCAGAGAGAAGAACGGCCAATGTGGCGATCTGGCTTTAAGTCGATTCGATAACAAATGACGAAAATGGACGGATTTCTCAGGTTTCTACTACATATGAACACTTTTCACATTCTCCCGTACTTCGCGGCAGCCAGTCCTCCTTTCATGCAAAATCTTAACGTACTAGGTGATGTCCAAGCCACCAAAGCCGGCTAAAAAGTGAATAATCGACAACTAAAACTTCAATTGTACTACTTCTTACTGGCTATTGCTTCAACTTAGAAGCTTCTTCAGTGTTGTACTATGGTGCATTTAGTGTTTCGGCATACCGCAGCACGCGACATAGCTTTGCAGACGATAAATGTAACCGTTTGAGAGAGAAGAATGGCCAATTTGACGATCTGGCTTGAAGTCAATTCGATAACAAATGACGAAAACGGACGGACTTCTCAGGTTTTTACTACACATGAACACTTTTCACATTCTCCCATGCAATGCGGATGCTAGTACTCCTTTCATGCAAAATCTTAAGGTCCTAGGTCATGTCCAAGCCACCAAAGCCGGCTAAAAAGTGAATAATCGACAACTAAAACTTGAATTATACTACTTCCTACTGGCCATTACTTCCACTTCAACTTAGAAGCTTCTTCTGTGTTCTACTATGGTGCTTTTAGTGTTTCGGCATACCGCAGCACGCGACATAGCTTTGCAGACGATAAGTGTAACCGTTTCAGAGAGAAGAGCGGCCAATGTGACGATCTGGCTTTAAGTCGATTCGATAACAAATAACGAATACGGACCTTTTTCTCAGGTTTTTACTACATATGAACAATTTTCACATTCTCCCGTGCAACGCCGCTGCTAGTCCTCCTTTCATGCAAAATCTTAAGGTCCTAGGTCATGTCCAAGCCACCAAAGCCGGCTAAAATGTGAATAATCGACAACTAAAACTTGAATTGTATTACTTCTTACTGGCTATTACTTCAACTTAGAAGCTTCTTCTGTGTTCTACTATTGTGCTTTTAGTGTCTCCGCATACCGCAGCACGCGACATAGCTTTGCAGACGATAAATGTAACCGTCTCAGAGAGAAAAGCGGCCAAAGTGACGATCTGGCTTTAAGTCGATTCGATAACAAAAGACGAAAACGGATGGATTTCTCTGATTTTTACTACATATGAACACTTTTCAAATTCTCCCGTGCAACGCGGCTGCCAGTCCTCTTTTCATGCAAAATCTTAAGGTCCTAGGTCATGTCCAAGCCACCAAAGCCGGCAAAAAAGTGAATAATCGACAACTAAAACTTGAATTGTACTACTTCTTACTGGCTATTACTTCAACTTAGAATCTTCTTCTGTGTTCTACTATGGTGCTTTTAGTGTTTCGGCATACCGCAGCACGCGACATAGCTTTGCAGACGATAAGTGTAACCGTTTCAGAGAGAAGAGCGGCCAATGTGACGATCTGGCTTTAAGTCGATTCGATAACAAATAACGAAAACGGACGGATTTCTCAGGTTTTTACTACATATGAACACATTTCACATTCTCCCGTGCAACGCGGCCGCAAGTACTCCTTTCATGCAAAATCTTAAGATCCTAGGTCATGTCCAAGCCACCAAAGCCGGCTAAAAAGTGAATAATCGACAACTAAAACTTGAATTGTACTACTTCTTACTGGCTATTACTTCAACTTAGAAGCTTCTTCTGTTTCTACTATGGCGCTTTTAGTGTCTCCGCATACCGCAGCACGCGACATAGCTTTGTAGACAATAAATGTAACCTTCTCAGTGAGAAAAGCGGCCAATGTGACGATCTGGCTTTAAGTCGATTCGATAACAAATGACGTAAACGGACGGATTTCTCAGGTTTTTACTACATATGAACACTTTTCACATTCTCCCGTGCAACGCGGCTGCTAGTCCTCCTTTCATGCAAAATCGTAAGGTCCTAGGTCATTTCCAAGCCACCAAAGCCGGCAAAAAAGTGAATAATCGACAACTAAAACTTGAATTGTACTACATCTTACTGGCTATTACTTCAACTTAGATTCTTCTTCTGTGTTCTACTATGGTGCTTTTAATGTCTCCGCATACCGCAGCACGCGACATAGCTTTGCAGTCGATAAATGTAACCGTCTCAGAGAGAAAAGCGGCCAATGTGACGATCTGGCTTAAAAATGATTAGATAACAAATGACGAAAACGGACGGATTTCTCAGGTTTTTACTACATATGAACACTTTTCACATTCTGCCGTGCAACGCGGCTGCTAGTCTTCCTTTCATGCAAAATCTTAAGGTTCCATCTCATGTCCAAACCACGAAAGCCGGCTAAAAGTGAAAAATCGACAACTAAAACTGGAATTGTACTACTTCTTACTGGCTATTACTTCCACTTAGAAGCTTCTTCTGTGTTCTACTATGGTGCATTTAGTGTCTCCGCACACCGCAGCACGCGACATAGCTTTGCAGACGATAAATGTAACCGTCTCAGAGGGAAAAGCGGCCAATGTGACGATCTGGCTTAAAAATGATTAGATAACAAATGACGAAAACGGACGGATTTCTCAAGTTTTTACTACATATGAGAACTGTTCACATTCTCCCGTGCAACGTGGCTGCTAGTCCTCCTTTCATGCAAAATCTTAAGGTCCTAGGTCATGTCCAAGCCACCAAAGACGGCTAAAAAGTGAATAATCGACAACTAAAACTTGAATTGTACTACATCTTACTGGCTATTACTTCAACTTAGAAGCTTCTTCTGTGTTCTACTATGGTGCATGTAGTGTTTCGGCATACCGCAGCACGCGACATAGATTTGCAGACGATAAATGTAACCGTTTCAGAGAGAAGAACGGCCAATGTGACGATCTGGCTTCAAGTCGATTCGATAACAAAAGACGAAAACGGATGGATTTCTCTGATTTTTACTACATATGAACACTTTTCACATTCTCCCGTGCAACGCGGCTGCTAGTCCTCCTTTCATGCAAAATCTTATGTTCCTAGGTCATGTCATACCCACAAAAGCCGGCTAAAATGTGAATAATCGACAACTAAAACTTGAATGGTATTACTTCTTACTGGCTATTACTTCAACTTAGAAGCTTCTTCTGTGTTCTACTAAGGTGCTTTTAGTGTCTCCGCATACCGCAGCACGCGACATAGCTTGGCAGACGATAAATGTAACCGTTTGAGAGAGAAGAATGGCCAATTTGACGATCTGGCTTGAAGTCAATTCGATAACAAATGACGAAAACGGACGGACTTCTCAGGTTTTTACTACATATGAACACTTTTCACATTCTCCCATGCAATGCGGATGCTAGTACTCCTTTCATGCAAAATCGTAAGGTCCTAGGTCATGTCCAAGCCACCAAAGCCGGCTAAAAAGTGAATAATCGACAACTAAAACTTGAATTGTACTACTTCCTACTGGCCATTACTTCAACTTAGAAGCTTCTTCTGTGTTCTACTATGGTGCTTTTAGTGTCTCCGCATACCGCAGCACGCGACATAGCTTTGCAGACGATAAATGTAACCGTTTCAGAGAGAAAAGCGGCCAATGTGACGATTTGTCTTTAAGTCGATTCGTTAACAAATGACGAAAACGGACGGATTTCTCAGGTTTTTACTACATATGAACACTTTTCACAATCTCCCGTGCCACGCCGCTGCTAATCCTCCTTTCATGCAAAATCTTAAGGTCCTAGGTCATGTCCAAGCCACCAAAGCCGGCTAAAATGTGAATAATCGACAACTAAAACTTGAATTGTACTACTTCTTACTTGCTATTACTTCAACTTAGAAGCTTCCTCTGTTTCTACTATGGCGCTTTTAGTGTCTCCGCATACCGCAGCACGCGACATAGCTTTGCAGACAATAAATGTAACCTTCTCAGAGAGAAAAGCGGCCAATGTGACGATCTGGCTTTAAGTCGATTCGATAACAAATGACGGAAACGGACGGATTTCTCAGGTTTTTACTACATATGAACACTTTTCACAATCTCCCGTGCCACGCCGCTGCTAGTCCTCCTTTCATGCAAAATCTTAAGGTCCTAGGTCATGTCCAAGCCACCAAAGCCGGCTAAAATGTGAATAATCGACAACTAAAACTTGAATTGTATTACTTCTTACTGGCTATTACATCAACTTAGAAGCTTCTTCTGTGTTCTACTATTGTGCTTTTAGTGTCTCCGCATACCGCAGCACGCGACATAGCTTTGCAGACGATAAATGTAACCGTCTCAAAGAGAAAAGCGGTCAATGTGACGATCTGTCTTTAAGTCGATTCGATAACAAATGACGAAAACGGACGGATTTCTCAGGTTTTTACTACATATGAACACTTTTCACATTCTCCCGTGCAACGCGGCTGCTAGTCCACCTTTCATGCAAAATCTTATGGTCCTAGGTCATGTCATAGCCACAAAAGCCGGCTAAAATATGAATAATCGACAACTAAAACTTGAATGGTATTACTTCTTACTGGCTATTACTTCAACTTAGAAGCTTCTTCTGTGTTCTACTAAGGTGCTTTTAGTGTCTCCGCATACCGCAGCACGCGACATAGCTTTGCAGACGATAAATGTAACCGTTTGAGAGAGAAGAATGGCCAATTTGACGATCTGGCTTGAAGTCAATTCGATAACAAATGAGGAAAACGGACGGACTTCTCAGGTTTTTACTACATATGAACACTTTTCACATTCTCCCATGCAATGCGGATGCTAGTACTCCTTTCATGCAAAATCGTAAGGTCCTAGGTCATGTCCAAGCCACCAAAGACGGCTAAAAAGTGAATAATCGACAACTAAAACTTGAATTGTACTACTTCCTACTGGCCATTACTTCAACTTAGAAGCTTCTTCTGTGTTCTACTACTGTGCTTTTAGTGTCTCCGCATACCGCAGCTCGCGACATAGCTTTGCAGACGATAAATGTAACCGTCTCAGAGAGAAAAGCGGCCAAAGTGACGATATGGCTTTAAGTCGATACGATAACAAATGACGAAAACGGACGGATTTCTCAGGTTTTTACTACATATGAACACTTTTCACATTCTCGCGTGCAACGCGGCTGCCAGTCCTCCTTTCATGCAAAATATTAACGTACTAGGTGATGTTCAAGCCACCAAAGCCGGCTAAAAAGTGAATAATCGACAACTAAAACTTGAATTGTACTACTTCTTACTGGCTATTACTTCAACTTAGAATCTTCTTCTGTGTTCTACTATGGTGCTTTTAGTGTTTCGGCATACCGCAGCACGCGACATAGCTTTGCAGACGATAAGTGTAACCGTTTCAGAGAGAAGAGCGGCCAATGTGACGATCTGGCTTTAAGTCGTTTCGATAACAAATAACGAAAACGGACGGATTTCTCAGGTTTTTACTACATATGAACACTTTTCACATTCTCGCGTGCAACGCGGCTGCCAGTCCTCCTTTCATGCAAAATATTAACGTACTAGGTGATGTTCAAGCCACCAAAGCCGGCTAAAAAGTGAATAATCGACATCTAAAACTTGAATTTTACTACTTCTTACTGGCTATTGCTTCAACTTAGAAGCTTCTTCTGTGTTCTGCTATGGTGCTTTTAGTGTCTCCGCATACCGCAGCACGCGACATAGCTTTGCAGACGATAAATGTAACCGTCTCAAAGAGAAAAGCGGTCAATGTGACGATCTGTCTTTAAGTCGATTCAATAACAAATGACGAAAACGGACGGATTTCTCAGGTTTTTACTACATATAAACACTTTTCACATTCTCCCGTGCAACGCGGCTGCTAGTCCTCCTTTCATGCAAAATCTTATGGTCCTAGGTCATGTCATAGCCACAAAAGCCGGCTAAAATGTGAATAATCGACAACTAAAACTTGAATGGTATTACTTCTTACTGGCTATTACTTCAACTTAGAAGCTTCTTCTGTGTTCTACTATGGTGCTTTTAATGTCTCCGCATACCGCAGCACGCGACATAGCTTTGCAGCCGATAAGTGTAACCGTTTCAGAGAGAAGAGCGGCCAATGTGACGATCTGGCTTTAAGTCGTTTCGATAACAAATAACGAAAACGGACGGATTTCTCAGGTTTTTACTACATATGAGAACTGTTCACATTCTCCCGTGCAACGCGGCTGCTAGTCCTCCTTTCATGCAAAATCTTAAGGTCCTAGGTCATGTCCAAGCCACCAAAGCCGGCTAAAAAGTGAATAATCGACAACTAAAACTTGAATTGTACTACATCTTACTGGCTATTACTTCAACTTAGAAGCTTCTTCTGTGTTCTACTATGGTGCTTTTAATGTCTCCGCATACCGCAGCACGCGTCATAGCTTTGCAGCCGATAAATGTAACCGTCTCAGAGAGAAAAGCGGCCAATGTGACGATCTGGCTTTAAGTCGATTTGATAACAAATGGCAAAAACGGACGGATTTCTCAGGCTTTTACTACATATGAACACTTTTCACATTGTCCCATGCAACGCGGCCGCTAGTCCTCCTTTCATGCAAAATCTTATGGTCCTAGTTCATGTCCAAGCCACCAAAGCCGGCTTAAAAGTGAATAATCGACAACTAAAACTTGAATTGTACTACTTCCTACTGGCTATTACTTCAACTTAGAAGCTTCTTCTGTGTTCTAGTATGGTGCATGTAGTGTTTCGGCATACCGCAGCACGCGACATAGATTTGCAGACGATAAATGTAACCGTTTCAGAGAGAAGAACGGCCAATGTGACGATCTGGCTTCAAGTCGATTCGATAACAAAAGACGAAAACGGATGGATTTCTCTGATTTTTACTACATATGAACACTTTTCAAATTCTCCCGTGCAACGCGGCTGCCAGTCCTCTTTTCATGCAAAATCTTAAGGTCCTAGGTCATGTCCAAGCCACCAAAGCCGGCAAAAAAGTGAATAATCGACAACTAAAACTTGAATTGTACTACTTCTTACTGGCTATTACTTCAACTTAGAATCTTCTTCTGTGTTCTACTATGGTGCTTTTAGTGTTTCGGCATACCGCAGCACGCGAAATAGCTTTGCAGACGATAAGTGTAACCGTTTCAGAGAGAAGAGCGGCCAATGTGACGATCTGGCTTTAAGTCGATTCGATAACAAATAACGAAAACGGACGGATTTCTCAGGTTTTTACTACATATGAACACTTTTCACATTCTCGCGTGCAACGCGGCTGCCAGTCCTCCTTTCATGCAAAATATTAACGTACTAGGTGATGTTCAAGCCACCAAAGCCGACTAAAAAGTGAATAATCGACAACTAAAACTTGAATTGTACTACTTCTTACTGGCTATTGCTTCAACTTAGAAGCTTCTTCTGTGTTCTGCTATGGTGCTTTTAGTGTCTCCGCATACCGCAGCACGCGACATAGCTTTGCAGACGATAAATGTAACCGTCTCAAAGAGAAAAGCGGTCAATGTGACGATCTGTCTTTAAGTCGATTCGATAACAAATGACGAAAACGGACGGATTTCTCAGGTTTTTACTACATATAAACACTTTTCACATTCTCCCGTGCAACGCGGCTGCTAGTCCTCCTTTCATGCAAAATCTTATGGTCCTAGGTCATGTCATAGCCACAAAAGCCGGCTAAAATGTGAATAATCGACAACTAAAACTTGAATGGTATTACTTCTTACTGGCTATTACTTCAACATAGAAGCTTCTTCTGTGTTCTACTAAGGTGCTTTTAGTGTCTCCGCATACCGCAGCACGCGACATAGCTTTGCAGACGATAAATGTAACCGTTTGAGAGAGAAGAATGGCCAATTTGACGATCTGGCTTGAAGTCAATTCGATAACAAATGACGAAAACGGACGGACTTCTCAGGTTTTTACTACATATGAACACTTTTCACATACTGCCGTGCAACGCGGCTGCTAGTCTTCCTTTCATGCAAAATCTTAAGGTTCCATCTCATGTCCAAGCCACGAAAGCCGCCTAAAAGTGAATAATCGACAACTAAAACTGGAATTGTACTACTTCTTACTGGCTATTACTTCCACTTAGAAGCTTCTTCTGTGTTCTACTATGGTGCTTTTAGTGTCTCCGCACACCGCAGCACGCGACATAGCTTTGCAGACGATAATTGTAACCGTCTCAGAGGGAAAAGCGGCCAATGTGACGATCTGGCTTAAAAATGATTAGATAACAAATGACGAAAACGGACGGATTTCTCAAGTTTTTACTACATATGAGAACTGTTCACATTCTCCCGTGCAACGCGGCTGCTAGTCCTCCTTTCATGCAAAATCTTAAGGTCCTAGGTCATGTCCAAGCCACCAAAGCCGGCTAAAAAGTGAATAATCGACAACTAAAACTTGAATTGTACTACATCTTACTGGCTATTACTTCAACTTAGAAGCTTCTTCTGTGTTCTACTATGGTGCTTTTAATGTCTCCGCATACCGTAGCACGCGTCATAGCTTTGCAGCTGATAAATGTAACCGTCTCAGAGAGAAAAGCGGCCAATGTGACGATCTGGCTTTAAGTCGATTTGATAACAAATGGCAAAAACGGACGGATTTCTCAGGTTTTTACTACATATGAACACTTTTCACATTCTCCCATGCAACGCGGCTGCTAGTCCACCTTTCATGCAAAACCTTATGGTCCTAGTTCATGTCCAAGCCACCAAAGCCGGCTTAAAAGTGAATAATCGACAACTAAAACTTGAATTGTACTACTTCCTACTGGCTATTACTTCAACATAGAAGCTTCTTCTGTGTTCTACTATGGTGCATGTAGTGTTTCGGCATACCGCAGCACGCGACATAGATTTGCAGACGATAAATGTAACCGTTTCAAAGAGAAGAACGGCCAATGTGACGATCTGGCTTCAAGTCGATTCGATAACAAAAGACGAAAACGGATGGATTTCTCTGATTTTTACTACATATGAACACTTTTCAAATTCTCCCGTGCAACGCGGGTGCCAGTCCTCCTTTCATGCAAAATCTTAAGGTGCTAGGTCATGTCCAAGCCACCAAAGCCGGCTAAAAAGTGAATAATCGACAACTAAAACTTGAATTGTACTACTTCTTACTTGCTATTACTTCAACTTAGAAGCTTCTTCTGTTTCTACTATGGCGCTTTTAGTGTCTCCGCATACCGCAGCACGCGACATAGCTTTGCAGACAATAAATGTAACCTTCTCAGAGAGAAAAGCGGCCAATGTGACGATCTGGCCTTAAGTCGATTCGATAACAAATGACGGAAACGGACGGATTTCTCAGGTTTTTACTACATATGAACACTTTTCACATTCTCCCGTGCAACGCGGCTGCTAGTCCTCCTTTCATGCAAAATCGTAAGGTCCTAGGTCATGTCCAAGCCACCAAAGCCGGCTAAAAAGTGAATAATCGACAACTAAAACTTGAATTGTACTACATCTTACTGGCTATTACTTCAACTTAGATTCTTCTTCTGTGTTCTACTATGGTGCTTTTAATGTCTCCGCATACCGCAGCACGCGACATAGCTTTGCAGCCGATAAATGTAACCGTCTCAGAGAGAAAAGCGGCCAATGTGACGATCTGGCTTAAAAATGATTAGATAACAAATGACGAAAATGGACGGATTTCTCAGGTTTTTACTACATATGAACACTTTTCACATTCTGCCGTGCAACGCGGCTGCTAGTCTTCCTTTCATGCAAAATCTTAAGGTTCCATCTCATGTCCAAGCCACGAAAGCAGGCTAAAAGTGAATAATCGACAACTAAAACTGGAATTGTACTACTTCTTACTGGCTATTACTTCCACTTAGAAGCTTCTTCTGTGTTCTACTATGGTGCATTTAGTGTCTCCGCACACCGCAGCACGCGACATAGCTTTGCAGACGATAAATGTAACCGTCTCAGAGGGAAAAGCGGCCAATGTGACGATCTGGCTTAAAAATGATTAGATAACAATTGACGAAAACGGACGGATTTCTCAAGTTTTTACTACATATGAGAACTGTTCACATTCTTCCGTGCAACGCGGCTGCTAGTCCTCCTTTCATGCAAAATCTTAAGGTCCTAGGTCATGTCCAAGCCACCAAAGCCGGCTAAAAAGTGAATAATCGACAACTAAAACTTGAATGGTATTACTTCTTACTGGCTATTACTTCAACTTAGAAGCTTCTTCTGTGTTCTACTAAGGTGCTTTTAGTGTCTCCGCATACCGCAGCACGCGACATAGCTTTGCAGACGATAAATGTAACCGTTTGAGAGAGAAGAATGGCCAATTTGACGATCTGGCTTTAAGTCGATTCGATAACAAATGACGAAAACGGACGGACTTCTCAGGTTTTTACTACATATGAACACTTTTCACATTCTCCCATGCAATGAGGATGCTAGTACTCCTTTCATGCAAAATCTTAAGGTCCTAGGTCATGTCCAAGCCACCAAAGCCGGCTAAAAAGTGAATAATCGACAACTAAAACTTGAATTGTACTACTTCCTACTGGCCATTACTTCAACTTAGAAGCTTCTTCTGTGTTCTACTATGGTGCTTTTAGTGTCTCCGCATACCGCAGCACGCGACATAGCTTTGCAGACGATAAATGTAACCGTCTCAGAGAGAAAAGCGGCCAATGTGACGATTTGTCTTTAAGTCGATTCGTTAACAAATGACGAAAACGGACGGATTTCTCAGGTTTTTACTACATATGAACACTTTTCACAATCTCCCGTGCCACGCCGCTGCTAGTCCTCCTTTCATGCAAAATCTTAAGGTCCTAGGTCATGTCCAAGCCACCAAAGCCGGCTAAAATGTGAATAATCGACAACTAAAACTTGAATTGTATTACTTCTTACTGGCTATTACTTCAACTTAGAAGCTTCTTCTGTGTTCTACTAAGGTGCTTTTAGTGTCTCCGCATACCGCAGCACGCGACATAGCTTTGCAGACGATAAATGTAACCGTTTGAGAGAGAAGAATGGCCAATTTGACGATCTGGCTTGAAGTCAATTCGATAACAAATGACGAAAACGGACGGACTTCTCAGGTTTTTACTACATATGAACACTTTTCACATACTGCCGTGCAACGCGGCTGCTAGTCTTCCTTTCATGCAAAATCTTAAGGTTCCATCTCATGTCCAAGCCACGAAAGCCGCCTAAAAGTGAATAATCGACAACTAAAACTGGAATTGTACTACTTCTTACTGGCTATTACTTCCACTTAGAAGCTTCTTCTGTGTTCTACTATGGTGCTTTTAGTGTCTCCGCACACCGCAGCACGCGACATAGCTTTGCAGACGATAATTGTAACCGTCTCAGAGGGAAAAGCGGCCAATGTGACGATCTGGCTTAAAAATGATTAGATAACAAATGACGAAAACGGACGGATTTCTCAAGTTTTTACTACATATGAGAACTGTTCACATTCTCCCGTGCAACGCGGCTGCTAGTCCTCCTTTCATGCAAAATCTTAAGGTCCTAGGTCATGTCCAAGCCACCAAAGCCGGCTAAAAAGTGAATAATCGACAACTAAAACTTGAATTGTACTACATCTTACTGGCTATTACTTCAACTTAGAAGCTTCTTCTGTGTTCTACTATGGTGCTTTTAATGTCTCCGCATACCGTAGCACGCGTCATAGCTTTGCAGCTGATAAATGTAACCGTCTCAGAGAGAAAAGCGGCCAATGTGACGATCTGGCTTTAAGTCGATTTGATAACAAATGGCAAAAACGGACGGATTTCTCAGGTTTTTACTACATATGAACACTTTTCACATTCTCCCATGCAACGCGGCTGCTAGTCCACCTTTCATGCAAAACCTTATGGTCCTAGTTCATGTCCAAGCCACCAAAGCCGGCTTAAAAGTGAATAATCGACAACTAAAACTTGAATTGTACTACTTCCTACTGGCTATTACTTCAACATAGAAGCTTCTTCTGTGTTCTACTATGGTGCATGTAGTGTTTCGGCATACCGCAGCACGCGACATAGATTTGCAGACGATAAATGTAACCGTTTCAAAGAGAAGAACGGCCAATGTGACGATCTGGCTTCAAGTCGATTCGATAACAAAAGACGAAAACGGATGGATTTCTCTGATTTTTACTACATATGAACACTTTTCAAATTCTCCCGTGCAACGCGGGTGCCAGTCCTCCTTTCATGCAAAATCTTAAGGTGCTAGGTCATGTCCAAGCCACCAAAGCCGGCTAAAAAGTGAATAATCGACAACTAAAACTTGAATTGTACTACTTCTTACTTGCTATTACTTCAACTTAGAAGCTTCTTCTGTTTCTACTATGGCGCTTTTAGTGTCTCCGCATACCGCAGCACGCGACATAGCTTTGCAGACAATAAATGTAACCTTCTCAGAGAGAAAAGCGGCCAATGTGACGATCTGGCCTTAAGTCGATTCGATAACAAATGACGGAAACGGACGGATTTCTCAGGTTTTTACTACATATGAACACTTTTCACATTCTCCCGTGCAACGCGGCTGCTAGTCCTCCTTTCATGCAAAATCGTAAGGTCCTAGGTCATGTCCAAGCCACCAAAGCCGGCTAAAAAGTGAATAATCGACAACTAAAACTTGAATTGTACTACATCTTACTGGCTATTACTTCAACTTAGGTTCTTCTTCTGTGTTCTACTATGGTGCTTTTAATGTCTCCGCATACCGCAGCACGCGACATAGCTTTGCAGCCGATAAATGTAACCGTCTCAGAGAGAAAAGCGGCCAATGTGACGATCTGGCTTAAAAATGATTAGATAACAAATGACGAAAATGGACGGATTTCTCAGGTTTTTACTACATATGAACACTTTTCACATTCTGCCGTGCAACGCGGCTGCTAGTCTTCCTTTCATGCAAAATCTTAAGGTTCCATCTCATGTCCAAGCCACGAAAGCAGGCTAAAAGTGAATAATCGACAACTAAAACTGGAATTGTACTACTTCTTACTGGCTATTACTTCCACTTAGAAGCTTCTTCTGTGTTCTACTATGGTGCATTTAGTGTCTCCGCACACCGCAGCACGCGACATAGCTTTGCAGACGATAAATGTAACCGTCTCAGAGGGAAAAGCGGCCAATGTGACGATCTGGCTTAAAAATGATTAGATAACAATTGACGAAAACGGACGGATTTCTCAAGTTTTTACTACATATGAGAACTGTTCACATTCTTCCGTGCAACGCGGCTGCTAGTCCTCCTTTCATGCAAAATCTTAAGGTCCTAGGTCATGTCCAAGCCACCAAAGCCGGCTAAAAAGTGAATAATCGACAACTAAAACTTGAATGGTATTACTTCTTACTGGCTATTACTTCAACTTAGAAGCTTCTTCTGTGTTCTACTAAGGTGCTTTTAGTGTCTCCGCATACCGCAGCACGCGACATAGCTTTGCAGACGATAAATGTAACCGTTTGAGAGAGAAGAATGGCCAATTTGACGATCTGGCTTTAAGTCGATTCGATAACAAATGACGAAAACGGACGGACTTCTCAGGTTTTTACTACATATGAACACTTTTCACATTCTCCCATGCAATGAGGATGCTAGTACTCCTTTCATGCAAAATCTTAAGGTCCTAGGTCATGTCCAAGCCACCAAAGCCGGCTAAAAAGTGAATAATCGACAACTAAAACTTGAATTGTACTACTTCCTACTGGCCATTACTTCAACTTAGAAGCTTCTTCTGTGTTCTACTATGGTGCTTTTAGTGTCTCCGCATACCGCAGCACGCGACATAGCTTTGCAGACGATAAATGTAACCGTCTCAGAGAGAAAAGCGGCCAATGTGACGATTTGTCTTTAAGTCGATTCGTTAACAAATGACGAAAACGGACGGATTTCTCAGGTTTTTACTACATATGAACACTTTTCACAATCTCCCGTGCCACGCCGCTGCTAGTCCTCCTTTCATGCAAAATCTTAAGGTCCTAGGTCATGTCCAAGCCACCAAAGCCGGCTAAAATGTGAATAATCGACAACTAAAACTTGAATTGTATTACTTCTTACTGGCTATTACTTCAACTTAGAAGCTTCTTCTGTGTTCTACTATTGTGCTTTTAGTGTCTCCGTATACCGCAGCACGCGACATAGCTTTGCAGACGATAAATGTAACCGTCTCAGAGAGAAAAGCGGCCAAAGTGACGATCTGGCTTAAAAATGATTAGATAACAAATGACGAAAACGGACGGATTTCTCTGGTTTTTACTACATATGAACACTTTTCACATTCTGCCGTGCAACGCGGCTGCTAGTCTTCCTTTCATGCAAAATCTTAAGGTTCCATCTCATGTCCAAGCCACGAAAGCCGGCTAAAAGTGAATAATCGACAACTAAAACTGGAATTGTACTACTTCTTACTTGCTATTACTTCAACTTAGAAGCTTCTTCTGTTTCTACTATGGCGCTTTTAGTGTCTCCGCATACCGCAGCACCCGACATAGCTTTGCAGACAATAAATGTAACCTTCTCAGAGAGAAAAGCGGCCAATGTGACGATCTGGCTTTAAGTCGATTCGATAACAAATGACGGAAACGGACGGATTTCTCAGGTTTTTACTACATATGAACACTTTTCACATTCTCCCGTGCAACGCGGCTGCTAGTCCTCCTTTCATGCAAAATCGTAAGGTCCTAGGTCATGTCCAAGCCACCAAAGCCGGCTAAAAAGTGAATAATCGACAACTAAAACTTGAATTATACTACATCTTACTGGCTATTACTTCAACTTAGATTCTTCTTCTGTGTTCTACTATGGTGCTTTTAATGTCTCCGCATACCGCAGCACGCGACATAGCTTTGCAGCCGATAAATGTAACCGTCTCAGAGAGAAAAGCGGCCAATGTGACGATCTGGCTTAAAAATGATTAGATAACAAATGACGAAAACGGACGGATTTCTCTGGTTTTTACTACATATGAACACTTTTCACATTCTGCCGTGCAACGCGGCTGCTAGTCTTCCTTTCATGCAAAATCTTAAGGTTCCATCTCATGTCCAAGCCACGAAAGCCGGCTAAAAGTGAATAATCGACAACTAAAACTGGAATTGTACTATTTCTTACTGGCTATTACTTCCACTTAGAAGCTTCTTCTGTGTTCTACTATGGTGCATTTAGTGTCTCCGCACACCGCAGCACGCGACATAGCTTTGCAGACGATAAATGTAACCGTCTCAGAGGGAAAAGCGGCCAATGTGACAATCTGGCTTAAAAATGATTAGATAACAAATGACGAAAACGGACGGATTTCTCAAGTTTCTACTACATATGAGAACTGTTCACATTCTCCCGTGCAACGCGGCTGCTAGTCCTCCTTTCATGCAAAATCTTAAAGTCCTAGGTCATGCCCAAGCCACCAAAGCCGGCTAAAAAGTGAATAATCGACAACTAAAACTTGAATTGTACTACATCTTACTGGCTATTACTTCAACTTAGAAGCTTCTTCTGTGTTCTACTATGGTGCTTTTAATGTCTCCTCATACCGCAGCACGCGACATAGCTTTGCAGACGATAAATGTAACCGTCTCAGGGAGAAAAGCGGCCAATGTGACGATCTGGCTTACAAATGATTAGATAACAAATGACGAAAACGGACGGATTTCTCAGGTTTTTACTACATATGAACCCTTTTCACATTCTCCCGTGCAACGCGGCTGCTAGTCCTCCTTTCATGCAAAATCTTATGGTCCTAGGTCATGTCATAGCCACCAAAGCCGGCTAAAAAGTGAATATTCGACAACGAAAACTTGAATTGTACTACTTCCTACTGGCTATTACTTCAACTATTAAGCTTCTTCTGTGTTCTACTATGGTGCTTTTAGTGTCTCCGCATACCGCAGCACGCGACATAGCTTTGCAGCCGATAAATGTAACCGTCTCAGAGAGAAAAGCGGCCAAAGTGACGATCTGGCTTAAAAATGATTAGATAACAAATGACGAAAACGGACGGATTTCTCAGGTTTTTACTACATATGAACCCTTTTCACATTCTCCCGTGCAACGCGGCTGCTAGTCCTCCTTTCATGCAAAATCTTATGGTCCTAGGTCATGTCTTAGCCACCAAAGCCGGCTAAAAAGTGAATAATCGACAACTAAAACTTGAATTGTACTACATCTTACTCGCTATTACTTCAACTTAGAAGCTTCTTCTGTGTTCTACTATGGTGCTTTTAGTGTTTCCGCATACCGCAGCACGCGACATAGCTTTGCAGAAGATAAATGTAACCGTTTCAGAGAGTAGAGCGGCCAATGTGACGATCTGGCTTTAAGTCGATTCGATAACAAATGACGAAAACGGACGGATTTCTCAGGTTTTTACTACATATGAACACTTTTCATATTCTCCCGTGCAACGCGGCTGCTAGTCTTCCTTTCATGCAAAATCTTAAGGTTCCACCTCATGTCCAAGACACGAAAGCCGGCTAAAAGAGAATAATCGACAACTAAAACTTGAATTGTACTACTTCTTACTGGCTATTACTTCAAATTAGAAGCTTCTTCTGTGTTCTACTATGGTGCATTTAGTGTCTCCGCATACCGCAGCACGCGACATAGCTTTGCAGCCGATAAATGTAACCGTCTCAGAGAGAAAAGCGGCCAATGTGACGATCTGGCTTTAAGTCGATTTGATAACAAATGACAAAAACGGACGGATTTCTCAGGTTTTTACTACATATGAACACTTTTCACATTCTCCCATGCAACGCGGCTGCTAGTCCTCCTTTCATGCAAATCCTTATGGTCCTAGTTCATGTCCAAGCCACCAAAGCCGGCTTAAAAGTAAATAATCGACAACTAAAACTTGAATTGTACTACTTCCTACTGGCTATTACTTCAACTTAGAAGCTTCTTCTGTGTTCTACTATGGTGCATGTAGTGTTTCGGCATACCGCAGCACGCGACATAGATTTGCAGACGATAAATGTAACCGTTTCAGAGAGAAGAACGGCCAATGTGACGATCTGGCTTCAAGTCGATTCGATAACAAAAGACGAAAACGGATGGATTTCTCTGATTTTTACTACATATGAACACTTTTCAAATTCTCCCGTGCAACGCGGCTGCCAGTCCTCTTTTCATGCAAAATCTTAAGGTCCTAGGTCATGTCCAAGCCACCAAAGCCGGCAAAAAAGTGAATAATCGACAACTAAAACTTGAATTGTACTACTTCTTACTGGCTATTACTTCAACTTAGAATCTTCTTCTGTGTTCTACTATGGTGCTTTTAGTGTTTCGGCATACCGCAGCACGCGACATAGCTTTGCAGACAATAAGTGTAACCGTTTCAGAGAGAAGAGCGGCCAATGTGACGATCTGGCTTTAAGTCGATTCGATAACAAATAACGAAAACGGAGGGATTTCTCAGGTTTTTACTACATATGAACACTTTTCACATTCTCGCGTGCAACGCGGCTGCCAGTCCTCCTTTCATGCAAAATATTAACGTACTAGGTGATGTTCAAGCCACCAAAGCCGGCTAAAAAGTGAATAATCGACAACTAAAACTTGAATTGTACTACTTCTTACTGGCTATTGCTTCAACTTAGAAGCTTCTTCTGTGTTCTGCTATGGTGCTTTTAGTGTCTCCGCATACCGCAGCACGCGACATAGCTTTGCAGACGATAAATGTAACCGTTTGAGAGAGAAAAGCGGTCAATGTGACGATCTGTCTTTAAGTCGATTCGATAACAAATGACGAAAACGGACGGATTTCTCAGGTTTTTACTACATATGAACACTTTACACATTCTCCCGTGCAACGCGGCTGCTAGTCCTCCTTTCATGCAAAATCTTATGGTCCTAGGTCATGTCATAGCCACAAAAGCCGGCTAAAATGTGAATAATCGACAACTAAAACTTGAATGGTATTACTTTTTACTGGCTATTACTTCAACTTAGAAGCTTCTTCTGTGTTCTACTAAGGTGCTCTTAGTGTCTCCACATACCGCAGCACGCGACATAGTTTTGCAGACGATAAATGTAATCGTTTCAGAGAGAAAAGCGGCCAATGTGACGATCTGGCTTTAAGTCGATTCGATAACAAATGACGAAAACGGACGGATTTCTCAGGTTTTTACTACATATGAACACTTTTCACATTCTCCCGTGCAACGCGGCTGCTAGTCCTTCTTTCATGCAAAATCTTAAGGTCCTAGGTCATGTCCAAGCCACCAAAGCCGGCTAAAAAGTGAATAATCGACAACTAAAACTTGAATTGTACTACTTCTTACTGGCTATTACTTCAACTTAGAAGCTTCTTTTGTGTTCTACTATGGTGCTTTTAGTGTTTCCGCTAACTGCTGCACGCGACATAGCTTTGCAGACGATAAGTGTAACCGTTTCAGAGAGAAGAACGGCCAATGTGGCGATCTGGCTTTAAGTCGATTCGATAACAAATGACGAAAATGGACGGATTTCTCAGGTTTCTACTACATATGAACACTTTTCACATTCTCCCGTACTTCGCGGCTGCCAGTCCTCCTTTCATGCAAAATCTTAACGTACTAGGTGATGTCCAAGCCACCAAAGCCGGCTAAAAAGTGAATAATCGACAACTAAAACTTCAATTGTACTACTTCTTACTGGCTATTGCTTCAACTTAGAAGCTTCTTCTGTGTTGTACTATGGTGCATTTAGTGTTTCGGCATACCGCAGCACGCGACATAGCTTTGCAGACGATAAATGTAACCGTTTGAGAGAGAAGAATGGCCAATTTGACGATCTGGCTTGAAGTCAATTCGATAACAAATGACGAAAACGGACGGACTTCTCAGGTTTTTACTACATATGAACACTTTTCACATTCTCCCATGCAATGCGGATGCTAGTACTCCTTTCATGCAAAATCTTAAGGTCCTAGGTCATGCCCAAGCCACCAAAGCCGGCTAAAAAGTGAATAATCGACAACTATAACTTGAATTGTACTACATCTTACTGGCTATTACTTCAACTTAGAAGCTTCCTCTGTGTTCTACTATGGTGCTTTTAATGTCTCCGCATACCGCAGCACGCGACATAGCTTTGCAGACGATAAATGTAACCGTCTCAGGGAGAAAAGCGGCCAATGTGACGATCTGGCTTACAAATGATTAGATAACAAATGACGAAAACGGACGGATTTCTCAGGTTTTTACTACATATGAACCCTTTTCACATTCTCCCGTGCAACGCGGCTGCTCGTCCTCCTTTCATGCAAAATCTTATGGTCCTAGGTCATGTCATAGCCACCAAAGCCGGCTAAAAAGTGAATATTCGACAACTAAAACTTGAATTGTACTACTTCCTACTGGCTATTACTTCGACTCTTAAGCTTCTTCTGTGTTGTACTATGGTGCTTTTAGTGTCTCCGCATACCGCAGCACGCGACATAGCTTTGCAGCCGATAAATGTAACCGTCTCAGAGAGAAAAGCGGCCAAAGTGACGATCTGGCTTAAAAATGATTAGATAACAAATGACGAAAACGGACGGATTTCTCAGGTTTTTACTACATATGAACCCTTTTCACATTCTCCCGTGCAACGCGGCTGCTAGTCCTCCTTTCATGCAAAATCTTATGGTCCTAGGTCATGTCTTAGCCACCAAAGCCGGCTAAAAAGTGAATAATCGACAACTAAAACTTGAATTGTACTACATCTTACTGGCTATTACTTCAACTTAGAAGCTTCTTCTGTGTTCTACTATGGTGCTTTTAGTGTTTCCGCATACCGCAGCACGCGACATAGCTTTGCAGAAGATAAATGTAACCGTTTCAGAGAGTAGAGCGGCCAATGTGACGATCTGGCTTTAAGTCGATTCGATAACAAATGACGAAAACGGACGGATTTCTCAGGTTTTTACTACATATGAACACTTTTCACATTCTCCCGTGCAACGCGGCTGCTAGTCTTAATTTCATGCAAAATCTTAAGGTTCCACCTCATGTCCAAGACACGAAAGCCGGCTAAAAGTGAATAATCGACAACTAAAACTTGAATTGTACTACTTCTTACTGGCTATTACTTCAAATTAGAAGCTTCTTCTGTGTTCTACTATGGTGCTTTTAGTGTTTCGGCATACCGCAGCACGTGACATAGCTTTGCAGGCGATAAATGTAACGGTTTGAGAGAGAAGAATGGCCAATTTGACGATCTGGCTTGAAGTCAATTCGATAACAAATGACGAAAACGGACGGATTTCTCTGGTTTTTACTACATATGAACACTTTTCACATTCTGCCGTGCAACGCGGCTGCTAGTCTTCCTTTCATGCAAAATCTTAAGGTTCCATCTCATGTCCAAGCCACGAAAGCCGGCTAAAAGTGAATAATCGACAACTAAAACTGGAATTGTACTACTTCTTACTTGCTATTACTTCAACTTAGAAGCTTCTTCTGTTTCTACTATGGCGCTTTTAGTGTCTCCGCATACCGCAGCACCCGACATAGCTTTGCAGACAATAAATGTAACCTTCTCAGAGAGAAAAGCGGCCAATGTGACGATCTGGCTTTAAGTCGATTCGATAACAAATGACGGAAACGGACGGATTTCTCAGGTTTTTACTACATATGAACACTTTTCACATTCTCCCGTGCAACGCGGCTGCTAGTCCTCCTTTCATGCAAAATCGTAAGGTCCTAGGTCATGTCCAAGCCACCAAAGCCGGCTAAAAAGTGAATAATCGACAACTAAAACTTGAATTATACTACATCTTACTGGCTATTACTTCAACTTAGATTCTTCTTCTGTGTTCTACTATGGTGCTTTTAATGTCTCCGCATACCGCAGCACGCGACATAGCTTTGCAGCCGATAAATGTAACCGTCTCAGAGAGAAAAGCGGCCAATGTGACGATCTGGCTTAAAAATGATTAGATAACAAATGACGAAAACGGACGGATTTCTCTGGTTTTTACTACATATGAACACTTTTCACATTCTGCCGTGCAACGCGGCTGCTAGTCTTCCTTTCATGCAAAATCTTAAGGTTCCATCTCATGTCCAAGCCACGAAAGCCGGCTAAAAGTGAATAATCGACAACTAAAACTGGAATTGTACTATTTCTTACTGGCTATTACTTCCACTTAGAAGCTTCTTCTGTGTTCTACTATGGTGCATTTAGTGTCTCCGCACACCGCAGCACGCGACATAGCTTTGCAGACGATAAATGTAACCGTCTCAGAGGGAAAAGCGGCCAATGTGACGATCTGGCTTAAAAATGATTAGATAACAAATGACGAAAACGGACGGATTTCTCAAGTTTCTACTACATATGAGAACTGTTCACATTCTCCCGTGCAACGCGGCTGCTAGTCCTCCTTTCATGCAAAATCTTAAAGTCCTAGGTCATGCCCAAGCCACCAAAGCCGGCTAAAAAGTGAATAATCGACAACTAAAACTTGAATTGTACTACATCTTACTGGCTATTACTTCAACTTAGAAGCTTCTTCTGTGTTCTACTATGGTGCTTTTAATGTCTCCTCATACCGCAGCACGCGACATAGCTTTGCAGACGATAAATGTAACCGTCTCAGGGAGAAAAGCGGCCAATGTGACGATCTGGCTTACAAATGATTAGATAACAAATGACGAAAACGGACGGATTTCTCAGGTTTTTACTACATATGAACCCTTTTCACATTCTCCCGTGCAACGCGGCTGCTAGTCCTCCTTTCATGCAAAATCTTATGGTCCTAGGTCATGTCATAGCCACCAAAGCCGGCTAAAAAGTGAATATTCGACAACGAAAACTTGAATTGTACTACTTCCTACTGGCTATTACTTCAACTATTAAGCTTCTTCTGTGTTCTACTATGGTGCTTTTAGTGTCTCCGCATACCGCAGCACGCGACATAGCTTTGCAGCCGATAAATGTAACCGTCTCAGAGAGAAAAGCGGCCAAAGTGACGATCTGGCTTAAAAATGATTAGATAACAAATGACGAAAACGGACGGATTTCTCAGGTTTTTACTACATATGAACCCTTTTCACATTCTCCCGTGCAACGCGGCTGCTAGTCCTCCTTTCATGCAAAATCTTATGGTCCTAGGTCATGTCTTAGCCACCAAAGCCGGCTAAAAAGTGAATAATCGACAACTAAAACTTGAATTGTACTACATCTTACTCGCTATTACTTCAACTTAGAAGCTTCTTCTGTGTTCTACTATGGTGCTTTTAGTGTTTCCGCATACCGCAGCACGCGACATAGCTTTGCAGAAGATAAATGTAACCGTTTCAGAGAGTAGAGCGGCCAATGTGACGATCTGGCTTTAAGTCGATTCGATAACAAATGACGAAAACGGACGGATTTCTCAGGTTTTTACTACATATGAACACTTTTCATATTCTCCCGTGCAACGCGGCTGCTAGTCTTCCTTTCATGCAAAATCTTAAGGTTCCACCTCATGTCCAAGACACGAAAGCCGGCTAAAAGAGAATAATCGACAACTAAAACTTGAATTGTACTACTTCTTACTGGCTATTACTTCAAATTAGAAGCTTCTTCTGTGTTCTACTATGGTGCATTTAGTGTCTCCGCATACCGCAGCTCGCGACATAGCTTTGCAGCCGATAAATGTAACCGTCTCAGAGAGAAAAGCGGCCAATGT
This sequence comes from Schistocerca gregaria, assembly GCF_023897955.1. Lineage (NCBI taxonomy): Eukaryota > Metazoa > Arthropoda > Insecta > Orthoptera > Acrididae > Schistocerca > Schistocerca gregaria. The sequence continues at coordinate 224,622,299 of NC_064928.1, forward strand.
GACGATCTGGCTTTAAGTCGATTTGATAACAAATGACAAAAACGGACGGATTTCTCAGGTTTTTACTACATATGAACACTTTTCACATTCTCCCATGCAACGCGGCTGCTAGTCCTCCTTTCATGCAAATCCTTATGGTCCTAGTTCATGTCCAAGCCACCAAAGCCGGCTTAAAAGTAAATAATCGACAACTAAAAC